>NC_081560.1:162360390-162524256 GCF_022355385.1 Mustela nigripes
TTTAAGATTTTATTTACTTATTTGACAGAGATCACAAGTAGGCACAGAGGCAGGCAGAGAGAGAGGGGGAAGCAGGCTCCCTGTTGAGCAGAGGGCCCGATTCGGGGCTCAATCCCAGGACCCTGGGGTCATGACCTGAGCCAAAGCCAAAGCCAAAGACTTAACCCACTGAGCCATCCAGGTGCCCTATGCATTAGTTTCTTCAGCTGTGAAATGGGAGAGTAGTAGCGCCTGCCTCCTACGGTTATACTGAGGACAGAGTTTAATCACGTATGTGATTAGACCAGCACCTGGCACACAGTAAGTATTTCAGTTAATATCAACAATTATTTTTTATTTCCCTTTTCATATTCCAACTGGAACATGGACTCAATGAGTAGAAAAGGCAGTCAGAATGTGTTAGACTCTTTGAATTGTAATTGCTTGCTCATTTACTCCTGGTCTCTTTTTTCTTCTCTTTCCCCAAATGCCAAGAGTTGAATTTGTATGATATGACCTTGCTATATGTTGTGTAGGGGCTTTCCTTCTGTTGGGATTCTGTCCATTCTTATACTGATTATCACACGATTTCTAGTTCGAACACCTTCACAAAGACTAGAGAAGGACGTGGAATGTCTTGATCTCCTTGCCTCTGTGACCCGTACATTCTGAATTTTCCACCACCAGTGGGTTTAGTCTTTCCGTGCTGTTCTCCTCCAAACACGGCTATTGTGTCCTTTTGGCTCCTTTTAGCTTTTCCTGGAGAACTGGCTCCTTCTCTAGCTTCAGCTTTTTTGGACACTATTTTTACAGATTCATGTTCTTTCCTTTCTTTTAGCACTGAGAAAGTAAAAAAGTCAGGAAGAAAGGCAACACTGCAGAAAATTCATGAAAAATAGTCAGCCAGTTTTTTTTTTTTTAATGTGAAGAACAGAAGAGAGAGAGGAGGCCTGAGGAGTTGGCATGAGGAAAAAGAAGCATTTGCTGTTATATACAGCAGGAGCTGCTCTCCTACCCAATGTGATGAATTCCCAGTGGCCAGAGCTGCGGGAGACAAGCAGGGCTCCTGGGAGCAGCCCGCCTGGGATAGGAGCTGACTGTGAGGGTGTGTAAGCCAGATTTGGCCACCTCTGTTCAGTTCAGTTATTATAGGTATTTGTTTTCTTTCTAAGGCCCGAGACCGAATTCCTTGTTTCTGATAGTGAGGCTAGGGAGGGAGGAGCTTAGTAAGATCAGGATAATATTATTGGGATCATCCTTTGATCCAATCCTTGTTCATTCATTCCTTCAACAAATATTTACTGAGTACTTCTGTTCTAGACACAGTATAAAACATTGAGGATAGCAAGGAGAAGTAGAACAGTCTCTCCTCTTAAGTCACTTCTGTCTAGTGAAAAGGAGAAGTGTGAACAGGTAAGGCTCATAGAGCGGCAAAAGGTTAGGGTACCCAGCTGGGAGCCCCTGAAACAATCCCCTGCCAGTGATCCCTAAAAGTACCAGGAGATGGGCGAGCAGCTGAGACAAAGGAGGAGAAGGAGCTGGGCTAGGCGTTATATGAGAAGGTTATTGCTGTGGACAATGGGGCTCAGTTCCTTTGGGATTTCTCAGAGCTAGTATAGAGGCTGTCTCAGGGTTATCCCATCAGAGGGTAAGAATCTGGGGTATTGGCCCCGTAACTCCCCCCTTCTGGCTTGCCTTGCCCTCTCTGGGGGAGCACATGCTTGGCCGTAGGCACTAGAAATCCATGACTGTGTAGGAAATGATGGTGCCAAGAGTATATAGGCAGGCATTGACTGGGTCTGTTAGCTGTGCTTAGAGAAACAAGCACATGCTACTACCGAGGCTCCAAAAAGGGGCTCCCAGATCAACTGGATTGGGCCCAAGAAGTCTTCCTGGAAGAGGAGACAGTTGAGCAGTGTCCTAAGGGTTACATCACTCCGCAGCTGTTTGGCAATGGCACAGGCAGAGTCCCTGAGGCAGGACTACATTAAAGATGTTGGATTGAGAGTTCTGTCTAAGGTTAAAACAATTCCTACTTATCACCCTACCCATGGGGCTTGGGGAAGTTGAGAGCGAGACAAGAACTGAAATGGCTGACGTCCTCACAGTGCTCTCCTCTCCAGAACTGGAGAATGAGAGAGAGAACAGTGAGCAGTGAGCTTGTGTTTGCTTTTTGCAAAGAAAGCCCAAGGACTTTCTGGGTTTGCCCCAAACCTGCCCCAGGTTTCTGTCTCCTTGGAGTTAGGTGCTTCCTCAGAAACTCCTTCCATCCCACAGCCCTGCCCAGCCCCCAGATGCTCGCTGCCCTCCCCCCTTCATCAGCACCACCTCCCAATTAGACCAAGGATGTGTCAGTCGGCTGCCCAGAATTGCTCTCCCCACCTTCGGCTTGCCCTGAGCAGAGTTCAGGTTGCACATTTCCCGACACTCAGAGAGACCCATTAATATTTAGCAAGTTACATTTCCAAAGCACTTTGCTAACACGAATTGATCTTTCCAGCACCCCCTTGTGAGACAGCTCAGTACTGCTAGCCGTACTGGGGACAGGAGGCTTGGGGAGGATCAGCTACTCGGGCTAGGGCCATGACTGGGGTGAGTGATGGATCCAGATTAGAACCAAAGATCGATGACACCAGTTGTCTCAGCCACCAGACAGAACTCCAGAGTGGCCCCAACCATCCCCTGCCCCCTGCCCTGCCTGGGATGTCTTGGAACAAACCCAGCCTTCTGAAGGTTTAAATAGAATGGGTTTGTCACCCTTAAGAGCGGATTGCTCACAAACCAGCTACTGTTTATGGACCCCTTGTGATGTGTCAAAAGCTGGAATGGATCATTTAGTTCCCACAACCCCTGTCTACCCTCTGTGATGTCACTACTATTATCGTCACTGTATGCATTAAAAAACTGAGGTAAAGGAGGATTAAGTAACTTGCTTGAACTTGCTAGTTGATGCTGGAGCTACTATTTAAAACCAGGCTATTTTGTTTCAGAACCCTCTAACTGTGATGAACCAGCTTGAGGGTGGGTAAGAGGGACCCGGTTAAGCAGAATTACTTTTCGAGAAGTTCTGCTTACTCCCAGGCAATCCGTCATATGCTTTGCAAGATGCTTTGCGGAGGTAAAGGAACTGAGGGTAGGAGGCTGTCAGCTACAGCCTTCTCGAGGAATGAGAGTGTAAACTGAAGTCGTTGGTTACTTGATTTCCTCTGGTTTTACCCTTGGCTTTCCACTCCCAGCCTAAAAGGACAGAGAAACCAGTTCATGCAATAAATGAATGTGGGCCCCTTGGGCCATGCGTTGTCTTAGTTAAGGCACTCATTCTGGTGGGGTAGAGACACACGTAGGTGGGGAGCATTATGACCAAGGATGATGAGAGTTCACGGGGAGAAGGGGAAGAAGTGACTTGTTGGTCCAGAGCAGTTCTGTGGAGGTGATGTCAGTTGGATCCTGAGGGAGGAGAAAGGAGAGAATGGGCACTTGATGCTCAGGGCGCCGCATGTGCAAAAGGAAGGGGATGCGAATAACACAGATACTTGGAGAGTAACAAGAAGTTCTGTCTGCCCTGAGTTGGCCTTCTTAACTTGAGTGGGCCAGTTTCAGGTCCTGTCATCCTAGGAGGACTAGATGATGAACTCTAGGATATCCCTGAGAATAAAACTATTTATGACATGTCTAGCCAAATTCTTGCTATTCTGCTGAGTAGAAAAGATGATTTGCTTAACAAATACTCATCAGGTTTCTACTCTAGGTAAGCTGGGTGTTGTTGACAAGGAATCACAACTTTCTGAGTGATATGGGGCCATGGAAAATAGTTTGGGACTAGGAAGGAAACTAAAGTAGGAATACTGTGCCTCTACCACTCTCTTAAGAGAGAAATAATTAGCTTTGAGATTTAAAAAATTAAGGTGTTCCCTACTCACCTCGGTCCTCTATGGGCACAATCTGGCGTAATGCTCATGCCCCTTCTCATTTAGCCAAAACCATTCCCATCCATTTTAGGACTTAATCTTCATGATTAACCAATGAGGTAGGTGGCTTTGGTGGGTCTCCATTTAACAGATGAGGAAACTGAGGCTTGGTGAATCATCTAAGGTTCTATGTTATCTAATGGTAGAAACTCTAAGTAGCAGAATTTAGTAGACCAGTCCTCAGTTAGAACTCTGAGTAGTCAAGTTGTTCTCAGATCAGAATGAACATACCATCAACAGGCCCTTCCTTCCATGTGGGCAGCATGGCATCAGATAACTTAGCCATACAGACCTAGAGGTCAAGGGGCAGATAGGTTCTGGGGTCTGGAGTCCATACTATGTGTCAGAGTTCTCTGTTCTTCTTTTCCTCATGAATTAAATGGGAGCTGACTTTTGTTACCCTGCCCTCCTATTGTCCTAAAAAGCCTTATCTTTGCTCTAGCTGATGCCTAATGCCCATACCTTTACTGGTGCTAGTCAAGAGAAAGGATCTAAGGACCCAGAAGTCCAATAACATTCAGATCCTTCTGTGGTTATTGGCTGAAAGTCACAAAAGGGGAGAATTCTCAAGTTGGGGGTAGCAGTCAGGGCCCACACTTCCAAGGGGTTTGGTTGATTTAGTCCGTCTGTCCTGAGAACATTTCCTCCTACATCTTCCATACTGTACAGGTAATTATAGAATCATATTGGGAAGATTTTACTCAGGAAGATTGTATAATGTCCTGCGCAGAGGTTTTGTTTTTGTTTTTTGTTTTTACATATGCTTTGTTCAAACTCTTCATTTTGAAGCTAGGCTAGAGATGACCATGCCCTAATCATTGAGCAAACAAGCTATGTGGAATCCCTGAGTCTGAGACCAGATACCCTACTAGTTATCTGAGGACTTGCAAAGGGTCATGCTGCTAAAACAAGAGACCTGGCAGCAGGAACACGGTCTGAGAGGCTGTGTAATTTTGTGGTTGAGAGCTCAGACTCCAGAGTCTGATTGCCAGGGTTTAAAGTTCAGGTTTGTTCCGTATCAGCTGCATAGCTTTGGGTCTTAGCTTCCTCTGGTGCAAGGCGATGGTGCTGTTACCCAGAGTGAGATGGAAAAGGAAAGAAGCCTCAGGTCATTTCAATGCCACAGTAAATAGTCATAGGTCAGCAAAACGAAAGCAAAGCAGAGCAAAGTTTTATTGAAGTCCACATCAAGGGAGGAGCCAGCCAATCAAGACAGACAAGGGCCCAAAAAACTCCAGGGTGTGGACTTATACTAATATTTTATTTTGGGTGGATCCTAGGGTCACAACCTCTGAGCTACAGGCCTGGATTCCATAATAATTAGCCAACAAACTGTGTCCTTTCCCAAGATGTATTCAAAATACCTGCAGGGAATAGGAAACCCAACATTATTTCTATTCTAGGGACAGAGGTTAAATAAGAACAAAGTGGAGGTGGGACTTTCTGCACCAGTGCAAGAAGAGGAATTAACTCTTCCTCTCCGGGCATACTGCATCGGCAAACTGACTGCTAGATGGGGGGCCTGGGCTGGTCTCTTGGCGGAGCTTCACTGGATGTCAGGAAGTCAGGAGTCTAAGGTCCATCCCCCTGTTGCTCCTGCCTAGCTTCCTGCCTATCTATAGCAATAGATGGCACCTCGTATGGTTAATGTGAGGGCTGTCTCAGATCAGACAGGTAAAGGGCTTAGCACGCCTCCTGGAACATAGCAGGCACTTGTTAAGAATTAAGTGCTATTCTTTGCTAAAGGGAGGGCCCTTTTGTTCTCTTCCTGGTTTCCTTCTCTTCCTAGGTCCTTGACCCCCTCCCTAGTTTGCATTTCTTTCTTTCTTTTTTTTTTTTTAAAGATTTTATTTATTTATTTGTCAGAGTGAGAGAGAACATGCACAAGCAGGCAGAGTGGCAGGCAGAGGTAGAGAGAGAAGCAGGCTCCCCACTGAGCAAGGAGTCTGATGCAGGACTCGATCCCAGGACCCTAGGATCATGACCTGAGCTGAAGGCACTGGCTTAACCAACTGAGCCACCCAGGCGTCCCTAGTTTGCATTTCTGAAGCCCGCTGCTCCAGCGTCCTTTCTGATCAGGGGGTGCAAAGATAAAATAGCTTGCCCAGGGGCATACCTTTTTTCTGTACTGTTCACAGCATCACCTTAAACCAATACACCACAGCTCATTTTAATCCACGAACTAAGGGCGCTTTAAACCAACCATTCCTTACTTATTCTGTTTACAAAAAAAAAAAAAAAAAAAAAAAAAAAATCAAGGTCCTTTGGTTTCATGTTCCTTTATTGTATTTTGTAAGGCACTGAGCACATATTGGATACTATGTAAATGTGACATACTCTAACAATAGTAACCGAGACAGATGAGAAACTCAAGGAAGCAAAGTCACCATTGTGAAGTTAGCCTTTTATTGATGTGCTGAGTGATTTGGGAGAGACAATGTGGCTCCAAGGCTAAAGAGCCCGCCGGGATTCAGAAGGCAAAGGTTTGACCCTCAGTCACAGCAGCAGCTCTGGAGACCCCAGGCCGGCGGCTTCCTTTCTCTTGACCCCAAATTCTCCCCAGGAATACTGGGCTCAATGCCCTAAAATCCTCTCCCAGGGATGTTAAGCCAGGGATGCCGTATGTGGTTGTGCAGATGGTACCCAGCACAGCGGTGTCCCCCAAGGGAGTAATTGGAGGTTGAAATGTAGTCTCTGCTCCGTTCATCAATCTGGGCACCCTGCTGTATCCACCTAGAGGACGGAGCACCTTTTTCTTTCCTTCTTTTTCTTTTTCTTTTTTTTTTTTTTTGAAATTTGCCCAAAGGTACTGTGTGGGCTATTGGAGGCCCTATACGAAGCAATGTGACCTTGACAGGGCGCAGGGCTTAGCATGTAGAATGAAGGAAATTGTTAAACACACAGCTATTGAACACCTACTATGCACCAGGCACTATTCTAGGGGTTGAGGATATGCAGATAAATATGAACAACCTCTGTCCCTGGGTCCTTTCTTGCCTTCACCAACCCGTTGTCGCCTACCTCCGATCTTTCAGCAAGTCGTATAGACTCTGTTTGCAAAATACCTGTCAAACCAACGCACTTCGTTTCACGGCCAGCACTTGGTTTCGTTATTTCTTACCTAGACTATAGCCACAATGTGCTCCACTTCTACTGTGGTCCTCCAAACAAAACCAAGAGTGATCGGATCAAAATGTATATCGATAACATCACTCCCTTATTTAAACCTTTTGGTGGCTATAATTTAATCCAAGGTCCTTCCTGTGGCCTCAGGGCTATGCACACCTAGTTCTAGTTAGTTGTTCTTTTTCGTTGTCTTCTTCTTCTTCTTTAAAAGATTTTATTTATTTGACCGAGAGAGATCACAAGTAGGCAGAGAGGCAGGCAGAGAGGGAGGGAGAAGCAGTCTCTCTGCCGAGCAGAGAGCCCATGGCTCCATCCCAGAACCCTGAGATCATGACCTGAGCCGAAGGCAAAGGCTTAACCCACTGAGCCACTCAAGTACCCCTAATTATCTCTTCTTGTCATCTGGATCACTAAACCAACATTCTGCCTGAATCAATCAGGGTCCTCCAGAGAAATAGGAACCAACAGAATATTTATCAATCTATCTCTATCTCTGTATGTTTCTCCTATTTATGTGTGTGTGTGTGTGTGTTTATGAGATTTATACACTTTTTATATCATGAGGACTTGGTTCATGTGATTGTAGAGGCTGAGAAGACTCACAGTCTCTTGCTCTCTGCAAGCTGGTGACCCTGGAAAGCCAATGGTATAATTCTCGTCTGAGTCCAAAGGTCTGAGAACCAGGAGATCCAGTGGTGTGAATCCTAGCCCAAGGGCAGGAGAAGACCAATAGACCAATGTCTCAGCTCAACAGATAGGCAAGAAGGGAATGAATCCTCCCTTCCACTGATTTTTGTTTTATTCAGGTATTCAGCAGATGTGATGATGCCTAACCATACTGGAGAGGGGAATAATCTACTTTACTGAGTCTACTGATTCAAATGCTCATCTCTACCAGAAACATCCTTGATGACACACCCAGAAATAATGTTTAATCTAGGCACCTTGTGGCACAGTCAAGTTGACACAATTAATCATCATATCAACCCCACAGAACTGATGATTCTGTCCTTCAAACAGCCTAGCTTTATTTTGTATAGCCTGATCCCTTTGGCTGGAACACTTTTCCCCTTGACTATCTCCTTCTCAACCCTCTGGTGCTCAGTGGAATGTTCATCTCTTCAGGCAGGCCATCCCGGATCACCTTGTCAAAGCAGTGTTGTGTTCTCTGTCCATTACCACTCATTGCCAGAATGCTCTGTCACAAAGCAGACCAGCTCAATTTGCAGGTATGGAGGTCTTTTTTTCTGTCTTATCTGCTAGATTGTAAGCTCCTTCACAGTGAGGACCATACGTTTTTGTTCTCCACTGTATACCCTTCAGCATCTTGCTAGTCTCTTGTGTATAGTAGTAAATAACAATAAATACATGCTAAATGAAGTTGTTACAAGGAATTCATCTAATAGGGGAGTCATCACCACGGTACAATGTAGAGATGCATGAGATGACAAAGACAGTTATATGCTGGCAAAACGACTCTCCAAAAAAACCCCCCAAAGGCCATGATTTGTCATTTGCTTATTTGCATGGTGGTTTAAATACTCCAGTCACAGTGGATTTCAAGCTACCAATGGCTTAGAAACTGACTCGTAAAATTCCTTAGTATTTAACAGTTGGCTCTTCAAACCTGGTGTGATCTGGGTCTAGCATGTCACTGGAAAAGAGGCTGGGATGGGGGCAAATGATTACCTAATAAAGAGGCAGTGGTTTATCTTGGGGGAGCTCAGTAAAGGCTTCCTAGAAGAGGTAACACCTGATCTGGGTTGTGAAGGATGGGTATGTTGGCTCAGGCCCTATGCTTCCAAACTGGCTAACGTGGCCCTGCCCCCAGTAGCCCACATTCAACCATCCTGACTCCCCTCTGCTTGCCTGGTAGTGATCAGCTGACTCAAACCAATCCTCAGAAAATCCTTCCATGTGGCTGGTGTTATGCTGGGTTTGATTTTGGTCCAACAGAGGAGAATTAGACAAGGTAGAAATGAGTAAAGGGAGAAAGGGAAGGGTTTTCCAAACAGAGGGACAGCTTTTGCAAAGGTGAGAGAGCAAGTGCAATCCAGCAGTCTAGTAAATCTAGATGTATGTGGGAGGGAGTGGGAGGATATTAGCTCCTGACAGGTTTTGTTTGATAGACCAGGAGCATATGCTAATTTCCACCCTGGGCTGGAGCAGGTGGCAGAGGGGAAGGGAAAGGGACTGTTTGCTTTTCCTGCATAATTCTTATCACAGCTGGTAATTCTGGGTTTTGGTAATTGTGGTTTTTATTATCATTGGTTTTGTTTTCTGGTATGTGATCATTCGATTTCTATCTGTCTCTTTCAAGAGAGTGTAAACTCCAGAAGGGCAGGTACTGTCTTGCTCGCTAGTATTTTCTCAGCACCCACCCCAATGTCTAGTGTGCATTAGACAATAAAAAACATTCTTGTTACGTGAGTCAATCACCTGGGGAACCTTTAAAATTTGCTTATGCCCACCTACCTTAAATTAAGATCTGTTATAAATCTTCCTTCTCTGAACCTCCCAACCACAATATGGGATAGCAATGGTCGGGGAGTAGTGGGGCTAGCATTCTTGTTTTGTAAAAGCTACATAAGGGATTCACCTCCATACCTCTTCCCAAATCCAATCGAGTGAATCCTTTAAAGGAGATTACCAAAAGTGAGGCATGATTAAATTTGCCATTTACACAAATGGGCCAGATGGCAGTAGGCAGGACTACACAGAGGTGCTGAGGTGCTGAGACCACTAAAGAAGCCAATGCAAGAAATGATGCTGGTCTGAGTTAAATCACTGGCAGTGGATGTGAAGAGAGAACAGATTCAAGAGATGCTTGGGAGAGAGATGCTTGGGAGATAGACTCTGTAAGATTCAGTGACCATTTGAGTATGGGTGGGAGAGGAATCTCATGGGAGAGAAGGAGGAATCTAGGTTGGGGGCTGGAGTGACTATTAGTGAATGGGATGGGGGAGGGGTTGTTCCTTGTCAAATTGCTGCATTTGAGATGCCTGTGCGACATGGATGAGGAGTCGTCCCAGGACTATGAAGTTGTGAATACAAATGTGGCACTCAGCCCTCAATCGGTGCCCCCAACGTTCATTCCATTGCCAAGAACTCTGGAGAACGCTAATAGTTAAGAGATGGGTTAGAAAAAGAATTCTTGAAGGAGACTGAAAAGGACGGCCTGAGAAGGAAAATGCCCGTAAGTAACAGAGAAAGTAAGGGATAAAGAATGTCCAACAGCCTCAAATGGTGCCTAAAGATTAAACAGGAAGACCTGAAAATTCCTCCCGTTAGTTTGGCAATGAGGATTTGATTGGCAACTAGGGCACTTTCTGGGGGCAGAACCTGCAGGGCACGCAGGAAGAAGCGGATACGAGGTAGACTGCTTTTTTCAAAAAAACTTGGCTGTGAAAGGAAAAGGAGGGATGTTGTGACTGAGCCGGACGTGAGGAGGCCAGAGCACGTTTATAGCCGAGAGGAAGCGGGGAGGGTTGGCAGACAGGAGCGCAAACGCCTTCCCTTCCTCGCCGTTTTTTTTTTTGCCAGCCCTCCCCGCACGTGACCTGGAAGCTGCATACGTAGCACCGGCCTGGAAGGACTACAGTCCCCAGAAGGCGCCGCGGCGCGAGGCGGGGGCGGAGTCGAGGCCTGGCGCGCGCCCCAGCGGCGCCAGCGGAAGAGCATGAGCTTCGAGGAGGCGGCGGAAGCAGAGAGCCACGGCGCCCCCGGTAACGAGCAATCCCGCGTCCTTGTCCCTCCCTGCTTTCGCACCCCCAGTCGGGGCTGGTCGCTTCCACTTCTCCCCATACACTTTGGACTAGACTTCCTTTCCCTTTTTGTTTTTTTTTACCGGCACTTTTTTCCCCTCACGTGATGCGAGGGGCGGGCCCCCGCCCGGGGCGGAGGTTACTGGGAAGCTGCCGCCCTTCGACCCCTGCGGGCCCTGGGTTGCGGGGTTCCTCCGAGCCCTTTTTGCTGTTCTAAGAGTGCGTGCCCGCTTTGAGCCCTCTTCCCAAGTACTCTCTGCAGAGAGGACATTTCCCCGGGTTTCAACAGGTACTGAGCGGGTCCTTGGCGAACCCCCCTCTCCCCTCCTTTCCTCCCTCCCCTCACCCCCCCTGCCCCGGAGTATGGGGCTGTAGGCCACCGAGGCCGTCCCGAGAAGTGCCCGGGGCGGCCGGCGATTTCCGGGCTGCGAGCCTTTCCAGTGAGTCCACTCGGCTGGCCGGGAGCCCCGGGCTACGGGCTGTAGGTTGGGCGTGAGCTGTCTGAACGGGAGGATGTACTTCCTGGTTGTCTTGGGCGGCCCTTGGAAAATCCCAATTCCGATTATTAAAAAGTTTTCTTTATCAATAAAGACGCCTGTCAGAGTTGAGAAAGGGAAGAAGGTTAGGATTTGGGAGTCTAATGCCCTCTAGGAGTCTCAGGTCTGCCACTTGCTGGGCTTGTCATCTTTTGTAGCCCATTTAGCGCAGCCTTGGTTTCTGTATCTGAAAAAAGGGGATGGTAGTCTTTGGCCTGCCTGTTTCCCGCTGTTTCGGGGGTCCGACAGAAGTGATAATATGTGAGAAAGCATGTATCAGATGTAGCCTCGAAATCCTTTCTTCAGTGTAGGGCAGTTGTATTTTAAAACCACATTTACATCTTTATGAACTCGATTATAATATGATCACACTCTTTGTGAAAATCAAATGAGTTAATCGGTGAGAGTGTGTTTGGAAATGAATACAAGCCATATAAACATTCTTAAGCCATGTTCCTGTTGAAGAGGTGACATTAAGGCCCTAGCACCTGTGGAGTCATTTTTTTTTCCCTTAAGATTTTGTTTATTTATTACAGAGAGAGAGAGACACACAGCCAGAGAGGGAGCACAAGAAGGCGAAGTAGGAGAGGGAGAAGCAGGGTCCCCGCGGAGCAGGACACCTGATGTCAGGAAGGCCAGTGCTGGGCTCCATCTCAGGACTCTGGGATCATGACCTGAGCTGAAGGCAGATGCTTAAGGACTGAGCCACCCAGGCGCCCCTGTGGAGTCAGTTTTAAACTTCATCTGGATTTTAAGGTCCCCCAGAATTTGGACACTTCCCTTCCCTCAACACGCCCAACTGTCTACCCCTTTTGCTCTCTCATAACCTTCATTTATTACACAAGTAACAAATATCTAAGCACTTAATGTTCCTCATTTGTGGTGCTGACCTAATGCCTGTTTCCAGCTTGTGTTTTCTTCCCCTCCTTTTCAGATATTACTGGTCCTAAATCTAGCTCTAATGCTAACACAATGCCACTAACCTTGTGGGCATACTAGCTGAAATATTGGGGTTACCTTCACCTATCCTAGGTGTATGTGCTAGAACTCTTGTTTCCTCATGGTTAGGATTCAGAATATAAATAGCCCCTATCCCAGTCTTCTGGCAATTAAGATCTGAGACTCTAAGCAGGTGGCTTTTTGTCTTATTTTTCCCTTAGAGAGAATGGGGATTTTACCATCAACTTTTTCTGGGTTTGGAGGTGTAGTAATTAGGTAATCCTGTATTTACATTGAAATCATTAGCTGGAAAATACTTGAATGCGGTTCAAAAACCAGGATGGCAGTACAGTGCATTAGTTGAATGTACAAAATTGAACAAATTGAGTTCAAATCCTGGTGCTGTGACTTCTGCTTTGACTTTTGGCAAATTAGCTGACCTCTAAGCCTGTTTTTTAGTCTCTAAACTAGATGTAATAACATTTACCTCACAAGGTGTCTATAAGGATTCATTGAGATGTGAATATAAGGACCTTAGTAGTGCCTGGAGCAATTGTTCAATATCTTATTTCTGTTGTAATTGTTGACTGTAATGATGATCAAAAATGATAATTTTAGATAACGTATTTCTTGAGATTCTTCCCCCCCCCCCCCAATAAAATGAGGTAGCTATCCGTATCCCAAAAATACTGTAAGTAGAAGTACTCAGATTGCAGGGTGGGTTTTTTTTGATCATTTGCACTTTATATAAAGATTATATTATGCCATTTTTTTATTTTGAGAGGTTTCCAGATGCTGTTGAGAAAAGGTTGTTTTGGGGATGTGCTTTGAACTGGTGCTTTATTTGTAACCTGTAGTGAGAATGGGGTTTTCTGTCCGCATATTGTAACTTGTAGTAGAATAATTATCTATGTTTATGATTTATATTGACTATCAACTAGGACAGAGTTTTGTAGAGCATTTTTTGTCCTTCCCCTCATCCCTGCCTTTTAAATATTTTTAATTTTTATTATTTTTTTGAAAGTCAGACTATTCAACTCTAAAAGTTAGCTTAGTGGGTAGGTTCCAGAAGGCTTGGCGACCTCATTTTTTGAAGGTGAGAACTCTTAGTGACGTTGGTATATGTGCGTTTGCAAGGAAGTGAGAGTTTAGAGAAACCAAGAAGAAAAGTGAAGAAAAATCTAATAGAGAAAACTGATTTGTTGTTCAAAGCAAAATCTTAAGGTTAAGAATTGAAATGTTATTTTTAATTCCTACAAATAGGTGTTGACTATAAGAAATCCGCAGGCTCAGATACTTAGGAAATGTGTTCTTTACTCTATTTGATGTGGTATCCTCTGGCTCTGCCTTGCCAATTTCATTCTTATATATATTTATTTTTTAAAAGATTTATTTATTTATTTGTGTGAGAGAGAATCTTAAGCAGTCTCCACCATGCTTAGCTCAGAGCCTGACATGGGGTTCCATCTCACAGCCCTGAAATCACGATCTAAGTTGAAACCAAGAGTAAGATGCTTAACCAACTGCCACACAGGCACCTCTTATTCTTACTTTTAGTTATGAATCAGCAAGATAACTATTTTTTCACTGTAGGCTTTTATATAAAGCTATGACACTAGTCACTTCCTTTAAAATTTACTTTGTGTCCTGTAATGTGTTATTTTCCCCTTTGTTTTAAACACTTTTGTTCATTGACTTTTTTTACTTAGAGAAGTTTTGGAAGGTAGACTCATTCTCAGCTGTAGCATCTGTTTGTAGTGTAGTATGCTAGTTAGTAATGTAATACGATATTTAGTATGTAGTATGCTCAGTTAGTAATGACTGCGCTGAATAGTTCTGAATAAAAACATTTTGTTGGTTGTCCTCTGTCCCTAAGACACAATCTAGAGACACTATATGGTATTGTAGAAGTAGTCTAAGCTTTGGAGTTAGATCAAGTTTTGAATCTAGGGTCTACTACTTAATAGTAATTTATGACTTTGGTTTACTGTCATTCCGAGTTCATTTTCTTATCATCTTTCAAACAGTAATAGTAATACCAGCCCCACATGACTGAAAAGATTAGAGATTATTTGGACTAGGCACATACTAACCAGGGTTGGCAAAAGGTAGATTATGTTACTAGTATTTCTTTAGAAATTTTTATGACATTTTTCTGATAGTCATTGATTTTGGTAATACGTCTATATTCATTCCCTTGATGCTTCACATGATTAGTGTATTTTTGTTGTTGTTGTTGTTAGCCAAGGTTAAGGATGTTGATTGTGACCATGGAACCTTGAAACACAGCAAAGCTAATTGGCCAGCATGTTTGAATCTGTGACCCTGTCCTCATTAGCTCCATAAGCTAACTACTCACAAAATAGCTCACCAGAATGAATGATAAAACTGGTATGTTGTTGATTCGGCACTCAAGCACTCATTAGACATAATAGAATTACATGAATTAGTGCCAGAAGTAAAAGTATAGATGTTTAATTATAACTCTGTATAAATATAAGAGTAGCTCCCACACTTTGTATAAAACTGGGGGCCTATAGGATGATCTTTGACGACCACTATCAGTTATACTTTAGACATTTCTTTTAGTTGTTGAACAATATTTGTTGCAGACTTCCTACTCATAGAAGAAGTGAGAAGAAATGGAATTAGGTTATTTATATCTTGAAAGAAAACCCTCCTCCTGTGCCACCCACCAGAAAATGTGCTCTTAGCTAGTGGAGAAAACATTTAGAGTTCCCCGTTAATGAGCCCAGCAGGATGGATGAAGCCCGTGTAACTCGTAAGAGTTTATTGAATTACAGAGAAATTCCAGTTGTCAGAGCTTTAGATAGAAGAGAAGTTATAGGGTGTTACTCAGCAAGCTATAAGCCTGCATTTGAAGAGGGTTTTCTCCTCTCACAATAAAACAGACCAGTTGCTCCCAGTCTGTGACATGCATTTTTCTCCTGTCTTATGCTAGTCTTCTATATAGCTTTCCATTCTTCAAATTCACTCTTCAGTTTTATTAATATTTGTTTTCCCTCTTCTATTTTTTTTTTTTCTTTTTATGTCAAACATGGCTGTTTTCAGACTAGGGATAAAAATAGAGAAGCACTGTTGGAAACAGCAGGTTCTGGTGTCTAGTATCATGAGGTTCCCAGATAACACAGATTAATGTGTAAATGTGATGGTATCTATTTGTGACAGCTCCTGACCATTTAACTTGGCACAGAGGCAAAAATAGGGGCAAAGGGTAGGTGATACTCCTTAGTAGGAGATTTGCTTCTTAGAAAAGAATATGCATAATTTTAATATCGGCTTGTAATTGGGGTCTTTCAAGTTCTTTGCCATGGAATACCAGAAGAGTTCTTAAGAAAGAAGAGAAGCACTTGGATTCAAACCCTAAACTCTCAAATTTATACCAGTAGTCCAGTTTATAGTTTCTGTTTTCTGTTAAATAGGGATAATAATAGCAATCCTGCTTGTTTACAAAGATCAGAGGGAAAAGGTAACAAGAATGATTTGGAAATGGGGTGGGTAGCTGCAGGGAAGAAACTCACTGAAAGACAGAGTCCAAGAGAGGAACAAAAACACATACATGAATTTGGATTTCTGAAGCGCCTCTGGCTCCAAGATTTTTGGATAAAGGATTTTGGACTGGAATTTAAAACCTAGTGCTAGGAAAAGATGAATTTATTGGCCTATATATGGCTCTAAACTTTTTTATTCTGTGAATCTTTTTGGAACTTTCGTGCTTTCAATTCACATTTTAATTTTAGGAAAAGACCTAGAGGAAAATAAATAGCCTTGATTTGTTTATGTGATTGGTAATTCTCTGCAGCCTTCCCAGATAACAGATTCAAACTCAGTGTGACCATCTTTCGATACGTTCAGAATTTCCAATGACTTTTTTGGCTTCTTGACTCTTCTAGTGTGAGAACCAGTTATTTATTAAGTACTGGAGTTGACAAGCCCCAGAAGCCATGTAGCTCTTGGTTTCTGCCACCAGTGTTGTCACATTTAGTGACATTGCTTTTCTTTCCCTTCTTGCCGTAGTGTTTCTTTTTTGTGCTGTGCTTCTTGTTTGTTTCTTTGGGTAGCCCGAAACTTTTCTTTGCTTCTGACTCTCGAGTTCACAGTTATGGAATTTATCTTGGACTTTATAATGCCACACAATTTTAATTCTGTAAGTATTTCTTATTACTATTATAAAATCAATATGTGCTCATTACAGAGGATTTGGGAAATATATCTTATTTTCACCATTTGGAAGTAACTGTTAACATCTTGGATTATTTCCTTCCTTTCTGTTTTCTGTGTATGTGTATTAATGTAACACAAACACACTTAAATTGGAATCGCTTGTTATTGTGTGTAAATTTTGTATCCTGAGTAAAAAAAAAATAATATTTTTATGAATAGTGTCTAGCACAGTTTCTAAAACTAGCAGGAATTATATTCTGGGCAGTGGTCTTTAAATTTATATTCATTTTGGGTGGGGAAATGAGAAGATGGGCTTAAATTCTGGCTTTACCATTGCCAAACTGAAAAGCAGGGCAAGTTGTAGGATATCTCTGGGCTTTCACTGTGGCAGCCGTCCAGCAAACTTCTAAGGTATTTGACACAACAATTTGTTGAAAATTAATCTTTTCCTTAGAAAAATCACTCATACATAGACAAAGACCTAGTCTGGTCAGTCTTTGAGATTCTCCTAGTTCTGCTACTGGATGGTCCCTGTGTTGAGGAATACATTATAGAGCAGTCTCTGTGAGGGTTATTTGGACTTCAAGAAAGAGGAGGATCTTGAAGGAAGTGATAGAGTAACAGACTGACTGGAGAGGGCAGAAGACAATTCCACACAGAGAGGAACGAGGAGAAGTTAGAAGCAAAAATGAGTGCAATATGTGAGTTGAGTGAGACAAAAAGGGACTGTTAACAGTATGCACAAATGAAAGGTATGATTTTTACTGATGATGAGTAGTACAGAGATGTGATTTGTTAGGTTTATAAGTGTGTGATAATGAGGAAGAATTAATGGAAGGCTTTGAAGGCTGGGCTGAAGAACGTAGATTTGGTCCTGTAGGTGATGATACTTCTGTTGAAAGTCATTTGATGAAAACAGTGAGAAAGGTTCTGGCAGCTTTGTGGGATAGCCCGTAGTCGAGAATGGCTGGAGAGTATTTCAGTAGGACAGTGGTGGGGTAATGTGGAAAGAAAACATGGTACTCTTGTGGAGGAAGAACAGTAAGCATGGGGATGGAAGAGCTGGAAGAAACAAGAAAACCTCAAAGTTTTGAGCCTGACCTTGCAAGTATATTGTGGTGTCATTGATAGGGACATTGGGAAAGGAGCTCAGATAGGTGTAGGGAGAAAGATAATGAGTTCAAGGGCTAATACAAGTTTTAGGTATTAGATAATTTGAGTGGTGCTTAAAATCTGGTGCTTTAAAACTAAAGAGCCTAAAAATGAATGCTCTTGTTTTTGAGGCCATGCATTTATTTTAGCAAATAATTTTTTTTTGGAATTTGTCTTTTGAAACGAATTTCAGAACCAGTAGAGTCATACAAGAAAACCAGTCTCATTACTTGATGATCATATATATCCTTTGTCTTCAAAAGAGTATTTTCTAGCTTGATCACTCATCTTATTTACTGATTTCTAAGTGATATTTGACAGTTTCTGAAAATGCAGAGGCATAAAATTTATTACCACAGTGGATGTTTAAATGATTATAGTGTGGTTGCCGAGGACAACTTAAAAAGTCTGAAGCTGTGACAGCATTCTTAGAATAAAGTACCAGTGCACTCTGGTTAAGAGGGTAGGTTCTGGAAAACCCAGGTTTGAATGATCTCTTTGATACATTAGTTATGTGTCTTGGGCAAGTTGTTTAATTTGTCTGGGTCTCTTTCCTCGTTTTTTAAAAATGGGTATGGTGATAATACTCCCTACTTCATAGAATTGTTGTCAGGATTAGCTCTTAAACTTAGAACACTACCTGGCAAATATTAAGAGTTCAGTAAATATTAGCTGTTTATTAGTGTCATAACAACCACTGCTATTGCCACCGTCACTATGGTATTTATTTTGTTTGTTTTAAAAATCAGTTATGTCTCATCCAAGTGAAATGATAGACAGCTGGAGATAAAACTAGAGTCCAAATAAAAGACATGAACCTTAGAGATGTGTGTGTGTGTGTGTGTGTGTGTGTGTGTGGTTTTTGTTTTGTTTTATGGCCTAGGAGAAGAGTGGAAAAGACCAAGGGTGGAATATTGGTGAGTACTCATAGTAAGGGTTTGGGAGGCAGAAAAGGGGCTGGCAGAGGAGCAGGTGAAGATTGTTTAGATAAAGAAAGAAAACAAGAAGTGGGTCTGAGTATAGAGGTTATACCAATCGGGATTAGATTTGGTTGCAGCTAAATAAAAGAGACTTAAACATCTTAGAAATATATTTCTTTTAATGTCAGGAAGTCCAAAAGTAGTCTAGGGCTGGTATGGTTGATTTGTCATGGTGCTGTTTTGTGCATGGATTCTGTTCTCTTCCAAAGTCTCTTTATGGTCTAAGATAGTTACTGGAGCTCTAGCTGTTTCATTCACATTCCAACCATCAGGAAGAAGGAATAAGAAAATACATCTCCTTCCATTTAAGGATATTGACTGAAAGTTACATGTACCACTTCTGCCCATATTCCATTGGTGAAAATTAGTCACTTAGCCACACCTTCCTGCTGGAGATGTTGGGATATGTAGACTATTTTGAGTGGTCAGTGCCTGGGCACAAAGAACAGGAACAATGAGGATAATCCAGGTATAGCTAGATGAAGAATATAGGGTAGATAAAAGAGTTAATTTTCTCTAGGACAGTTGGTCATTATTGGTAATCTTTGACAGAGTTTATATGTAAATGTAAACAGTTATAAAACCGTTCTTGTCAGACTGTGTCAATAGTACTTTGTTTTTAGAGGGTAATCCTTCATGAGTCCTTGCTTTTAATAAGGATTATCAGTCTCTTCTAAGGAAAAAACTTAGGTGTATGTCTGTACATGTATGTGTGTATATGTATACAAATACGTAATGTGTGCATGTGTGTTTTTAAGACTTTATTTATTTATTTGAGAGAGAGACGGTAATTGAGAGCATGAGAGAGGGGAAGATCAGAGGGAGAAGCAGACTCCCTATGGAGCCTGATGGTGGGACTCAATCCCGGTACTCTGGGATCATGACCCAAACCAAAGGCAGTCGCTCAGCCAACTGAGCCACCCAGGTGCCCAGCGTGTGTGTTTTTATGTATTTCCTCATTTAACTTGGCATTGACCTAAATTACTTCATATGACAATAATGTGCAGTAAAATTATATATATAATTTTATATAAATTTATATAAATTTTATGTATTTCTTTTTTGTAGTTTTAAGCCCATAATTTTACTTAGCTTTCCATCCACTCTCCAGTTTGGTTGTTTTGGGCAATGTTTTAATCCATATCTGTCCTTTTATATTACTACTCTCTTTTACTGCTGTTATGCTGTTAATCGTACTTCCCCCAATAGATAAATGAGCAAATTTAATTAAATGTGTTATTTGCACTCTCCTGATCATTAATGAATTTGTAAGTAAGATCAGACCTACAGTCTTTCTAGTATTACAATTACTGAATTCTGGCTATCCACTCAAATGGTGATTATTTGCTTTAAATTTTTTTTATTTTTAAAGCTTCTATATTTTGTATGTTTATGTTCTTTCAGTATTACGAATATGAAGGTCTACCTAAAAAAAGGGAAAAACTTTTTTCCTGTAAGATTTTTCTTATTCCTTTCAATTGAAAATATTTTATTACGTATTTTTTGAGTGATGAACAATACATTTAAGATAAGAAATTCATCACTTGTTGTTTTTTGTATTTTATCAACAGACATATAGTTTAAAGTAGACAAGTTTTAAAAGTCAAATACTAAAAAAGGGATTTGTAACGAAATACAATGAATCCCCATGCTCTCTGGTTTCCTCACTAAAGGTAACCACTTTCAGCTCCTTAAGCTATTTCTTCTGGCATTTATGTATCTCCATGTTTCAAAATAATATATGTGCAGTGCTGTCTTTTTTCATTTTATATTGAGTCTCTATTATGGTAGAAAAAGCTATACTGTTCTTAAACCACCATCACTACTACTGTTCCTCCTCTAGCTTTCCAATTTAGTTATAATATTTGGTTAAATGAGATAGTTGATGTTGTGTTTACATTATTATGCCTGTGCAAATTTTACTTGCTGATAGGTCTGAAATAGTGGCCTCTCAGTGCATTTTTCCACAAGGTCAGTCATAGTAATCTGTCAGTTCTAATTTTCTTTCCTTTTAAAAAAATCTTTTGGCAGCTTCTCTTTGGAGACCTTCATTGTCCTACCGTCTGGGCCTACTTCACAGCTCTTCTCCTGGGAAGATTTCTCTTTGTTATCTTTAGACTTTTCTCTCCTTTTCAGTCTGATTCCCAGTATTGTAACCCTTATCTTCCTTATTCTTCATTTACCCTCTTACTTAGAGCACATCCTCTAATAGTTGTGTTGGATGAAAAAGATGGTACTATGGCAGAGAGCATGGGGATGACAGCCTTCAACCTTCTTGACTCTGTCACATAGCTTCAGTCTGAATTGTTGCCTTCTACTTTTGGTGCAGTTTGCATCCTGGAATCCTGGAATGTCCATTCACCCACATTCCTTCACTTCTCTCTTGTGTTAGATATCCTGTTTTCCGTACATGCCTTTCTTTGCTTTGGTTTATTTCTTCATTTGGCGTTAGAGGGTGATGAGACCATCACCCCACTCTCTAGAATATCTCCCCAGTCACAGTCTCCTTGAACAAAGAAGAATTGTTAATCTTACATAGTGGTTTTTTTTTTGGGGGGGGGTGGAGTTGTTTATCTTACATAGTGGTTTTGGTTGGGGAGAGTGGAGTTCAGGGACTGGAGGATTTTAAGAGGTGGAGGTGGGGGTTAACATCATCTATAGAAGCATGGTTACTTGGGTGGTGCTGTTGTTCATTGGTTGGCAGTAGGGAATGTGATTCTGTCCCTGACAGTTTTGGCTTGTAAAAGTGCCTACTGGGTTGAGTTGTCCTTACCAATTGAATGGATTTAAAACCGATATTCCTGGCAGTTTTCCATGGCTACAAAGAATCCATCTTTTCTTGAATTTGTTAGAACTTTGAATTATTAGTCCTGTGGTAATTTTCTAAGAAAGTATACATAGGAGGTAATTTTTTGAGCCTTTTCATGTCAAAGTGTCTTTTCTTTTTCCCCTTTCCTCACATTTGATGAATATAGTTTGGATGAGTGTAAAAAGCTAAATTGGAAATGTTTTTCTTCCAAATTTTGAAGGTATAGTTTTTTTCTCCTTGTCTTCTATTGCTCTTGAGAAGTCCTCAGCAAACATGGGAACCCTCTTCTTTTGTTTGGACCTACTCCTTGGAAACTTGTTGAGTTTCTGCTTTTATTCTGTAATAGTGATGTGGCTTGGTGGGGGGGGGGTCTTTGTCTATTTTTATGTAGTGCTGGGTATTTGTAGGTACTCAGAGGTCCTGGTAATCTACAACAGTTTGCATTTTTGGGGGAGTTGGTGTATGGGGATGGAGTAGGGAACAGTAGATCTTAGCTATTAACGTGTTCGCTTCATCACCCTGTTTGAAAGACCTCTGCACTTTTAGTCAGCCCATAAACCATAGATCATCCCTTCTACTTCTAAGTTCTGCAGAGATAACCTAAAGCTTTCTTTCAAGGGGTAGAAAGGGACCTAGGGTTCAACTACTCCTCAGATAGTCTCCATTTCACTTCCAATTCCAGAGGTGGTGCTGGCAATTCCTGACCCTTGTGTGAGTTTCTGGCTGTAAATTGGGTTGGGTCTCTGCTTTTTCCACTTCTGGATTGGGATTTGGCTTCCCAGGGACCTGCTATATAAATACCTCTATATGTTCCAACTTCCAACGTTGTGTTACTCTTTTCTCCTCTTTCCATCCTTGTTGATTTGTATGTTAAAAACCAAACTTTTCTATTAGTAGGATTTTGTAAAGCAAATTTATATGTGTATGTCCATTCCATTCTCTTAACCCACAGGGCTGGAAGGATTTGATAAGACTAACTATAACATTTTTTTTTTTTTAACTTTTTCTTTCTTTTTTTTTTTTTTTTAAAGATTTTATTTATTTATTTGACAGAGATCACAAGTAGGCAGAGAGGCAAGCAGAGAGAGAGAGAGGAGGAAGCAGGCTCCCAGCAGGGAGCCTGATGCGGGACTCGATCCCAGGACCCTGAGATCACGACCTGAGCCGAAGGCAGCGGCTTAACCCACTGAGCCACCCAGGCGCCCGACTAACTATAACATTTTTATGTGAAATGATACTACATGATCATTATAATTTTAATACATGAAAGGCAAGTAATATCATATGGTGCTCAAAAATAATAACTAAATATGGGTCTGCAGAGAGGGTACTGTTATAGAAAAGGAAAAATGTCATGCCTCCCTTGATTGCGGGCTGTCCCTTTAATTTCTACAAATAATTTTTGGAAAAAACATAAAAATGATTCATCTTCATTATAAGAAACCTATCAAATACTGATAAAGTATGAGGAAGAAAATAAGAATCACTTTGATTCCTCCACCCCGTGCTAACCACTGTGTGTTTTTTAGTCTGTTCTGTGCATTTACTAATGTATTTGTGCAAGTATGTTTAAATGAATCTTGTATTTTTTTTTAAATATTTTATTTATTTATTTGACAGAGAGAGATCACAAGTAGGCAGAGAGGCAAGCAGAGAGAGAGGAGGAAGCAGGAGGAGAGAGGAGGAAGCAGGCTCTCTCTGCTAAGCAGAGAGCCTGATGTGGGGCTCAATCCAGGACCCTGAGATCATGACCTGAGCCAAAGGCAGAGGCTTAACCCACTGAGCCACCCAGGCGCCCCGAAACTTGTATTATTTTACTTCCCCCTCTCCTTTTTTTCCCACCATAAATGTCTCTCTCTCTTTTTTTAAATTAAAGATTTCATTTATTTATTTGGCAGAGAGAGCCACAGCTGCTTGTGTTGAGGGAACACAAGCAGGAGGAGTTGGCGAGGGAGAAGCAGGCTTCCCACTGAGCAGGGAGTCCAATGCAGGGTTTCATGCCAGGACCCTGGGATCATGACCTGAACTGAAGGCAGAGGCTTAACGACTGAGCCATGCATGTGCCTCAATGTATATATCTCTTAAGAGGATTTTTTTTGTGTGCAGAATTTAGAGATAATATTAACAACATCTAATAGCTGCCATTTATTTGATTACAGATTATGTGCCAGGTTCTGTGCTAACATCTTTTTTTTTTCTGTTTAATTTATGTTGATGTAATTTCAGACTGTAGGAGAGTTATAAGAATACAAAAAATTTACCCAGATATCTCAAACATTAACAGTTCTGTACATTTCCCTTTTCTCTGCCTCCCTCCCTTTCTCCTCTTCCCCTTCTCATTTCTCTGCCTCCCCCTTTCTCCCTCTATATATACACACTCTGTATATCTATTTCTTGAACTATTTGAGTAAGTTGCAGACCTATTTCCCTGAATACCTATACTTCAAAGTGTATTTTCTAAAAATAAGGATATTCTTTTATGTAACCACATTGCAGTTGTTAAAATCAGGAAATTATCATTGATTTAATATTATTATCTAATCTACAGACTTGTTCAAATTTCAGCCCTTGTCCCAATGATGTGCTTTTATAGCAAAAGAAAATTCTGGATCATGGTGTGCATTCCAATAGTCATATCTCTTTAGTTCCCTTTAATCGGGAACATTTCCTCAGTCTGCTGTTTTGTTTTGTTTTTTTTTTTTTTTTATGACATTGACATTTTTGAAGAATTCAGGCCAGTTATTTTGTAGAATGCCTCTAATTTGGGCTTATCTGATGTTTTCTCATGATTGGATTTAGGTTATGCATTTTTGGCAGGAGCACCATAGAAGTAATGTTATGCTTCTCAGCGCAACATTGTCAGAAGGTGTAGGTTGTTGAATTACTGGTAAAGTGATCTTAGATCACTTCATTAAAAATCCATCCTTATTTCATACGTTAAAAAAAAAACACACTTCTTTTTTTTTCTCCCTAAGTTTTTTGAAAGGTAGTGCCTGCCGGGTTTTCCAGTGTAGTTAAAGATTCTTCCTTTTGTAATTTTTTTGGTGGTAAAATATACATAACAACATTGACCATTTTATCTATTTTTATGTGTATAGTGGGATTAAGTACATTCACTTTTTTTTTTTTTTTTTTTAGAGAGTGAATGTTCAGTTTTATGCACATGTGAGCAGGAGTGGGAGAGTGAGGAGCAGAAGGAGAAAGAGAATCTCAAGCAGGCTTCATGCCAGTGCAGAACCAGATGCGGGGTGGAGGAGGGCTTGATCTCATGATGCGAGAGTCAGACACACAGTTGACTGAGCCACCCAGGCACCCCCACATTTTATTTGTAATTCTGAAGTATCTTTGAAAAAATAGTTTGAGACTTTATGAATGTCTTGTTACTTCTTAAACTTTTATTCACCAATTTTAGTATCAATCAGTGATTTCTGCCCGAGTCATTTTCATGAAGGTTCCTAAATGATGTTTAGTTCTGCCATTTTTTTTCTATTCTTATTTATTTGTTTTGTTGCTGTCCCTGATTTGGCCAGTGGGAGCGCCTTCAAACTGATTTGTCTCCTTTTGGCTTGCCCTTCTCATTCTTTGAGTACTGCCTTACTTTTTAATCACAACAAAATGTTTGGACTCATCTTGTACTTTCCCATCTTGAGCCCTGGAATGAGTTATTTCTTTAAGGAACTCTGAAAGGTACCTTTTAGTAGAGAATGGTTTTAAAAGCCATGATCTGGATTCTTGATGCCCTTGTTAGTACTGGGTAACATTGCTCCAGGCCCTCTTGGCAGGCATCTAGGACACAGATGTGTGTGGTGTATGTGTGTACGTGCACACACACTCAGTACGTCTTCATCTGTCTACTGAAAGCACGGAGTTTATGCTGCTACCTCTGATACTAGCCACTCTGCAGGGTTTATTCTGTCCTTCCTTCATTTTGTACCCTCTTCCAACAGTGAGAAACCTAGCCTTGTTATTTGTATTTTTACTTACTGGCTCAATCCTAGAATATCAGAAAGTAGATTAAGATTCGCTTACTTATGCCACTATTTAAAAGATACTTACTGGGGTGCCTAGGTGGCTCAGTGGGTTAAGCCTCTGCCTTCGGCTCAGGTCATGACCTCGGGGTCCTGGGATCAAGCCCCGTGTTGGGCTCTCTGCTCAGCAGGGAGCCTGCTTCCTCCTCTCTCTCTGCCTGCCTCTCTGCCTACTTATGATCTCTGTCGGTCAAATAAATAAATAAAATCTTAAAAAAAAAAGAAGATACCTACTAAGGAGAGTTCTATATATATATATAGCCACTGTCAAATAGGGTAGCTAATACCCATGAACTGTGTTGTAAGTGTAAAATATACACTGGATTTCAAAAACTTACCATGAAATAAGGAATGTCAGATATATCATTAGTGTTTTAGTATTATCTTTATGTTGATTATACCTAAAATATTGAGATATTTTAAGATATTTAGATAAGATATATTAATAAAATTAATTCTACCTATTTTATTTTAATGTGGCTACTGGAAAATACTAAACATACTAAAGCCTATGTGGCTCCCATTATGTTTCCTTTGGACAGTGCTGATCTAAAAACCATGTTTAAAAGTTACTTGGATTAGTTTTCTCTCTCCAGCATTCTTCCTTCCCTCACATGGTTATGTTAGTAATTTGAAATATAGTTCAGTTCTATTTTTATTCTAAGTTTTTCTCCCCATCCTAATTGATCTTCCTTATTTTTGGGTATGTGAAACATTAACATGGTTTCAGAAGTCAGAATTGTACAAAAAATACATACTCAGAGCAGTGTCACCCTTCTTTCTCCCTTACCACCTGTTTGCACCCACCCTCTGATAGATAGCCAGCTTCATCATTCTCTGAATTATCCTTTCTATGTGTTTTTCCCCCAGGAATGATACATGTATATTTTGTTATTTCCTCTTCTTTTTTACACAAAAGGTGCATATTATAGATAACTCTTTTATACTTTGGTTTCCTTATTTAACACAGTATGTTTTGGAATTCATTCCATATCAACTTTAGACTCACATTCTCTCTCTGTCTTTTTCTCCTTCTGACAGTTGTATAGTATTACCCTATTGTTAGGATGGTAACCATTCTTTTATGCTGTTTCCAATATTTTGCATTTGCAAACTGCTGCAGAGACTAACCTGGTCATGCATATTTTTGTATGTTGTAAAGAAATGTTTGGGTAGATTCCTAAGATGGGACGGTTGGGTCAGAAGTTTAGAAGCTTGTATAATTTTCATAAATATTACTAAATACACTTCTTTGGGGGTTGTACAAATTTGAATTCTTACCAGCGGTGTATGAGAGTGTTCATTTCTCCACAACCTTATCATGAGTGTGTTAATACTTCTTAATTTTTGCTGACCTTATAGGTAAGAAGTATCTCCATATAGTTTTAATGTTTTTGTTTGTAGTAAGGCTGAACATCTTCTCATGTGAGTAAAGGTCATTGAAATACCTTTTTTATGTGAATTGTCTTGTGTCTTTTTATTAATTTCTCTATTAGGGTTTTTTCTTCCTCAGTTTTTAAGAGTTCTTTATTTTAGGGATATTAGCTCTTTCTAAGTTGTATACATTATACATATTTTCTCCCAGTTTGTCAGTTGTCTTTTGACACAGTGCGTGTGTGTATGTTTAGGCTTTTATTTTATCTAGTTTAATTTTTCAGTCTTCTGTTGCAGCTGAATTTTGGGTTATAGTTGGAATACCTTTCCCTTTCCCCCAGGTAGAGAAGAATTTACTTACTTTCTTCAAGTATTTGTATTATTTTAGTTATTTCATTTAGATCCCTGCTCCATTTAGAGTTTTTAAAATGAATATTATATAAATTTAATAATTTTTTTCCAAATGCTAACTAGTTCCCTTGGCTATTTTTTCTTTAAAAAGTCTAATTTGCCCCAGTGTTTTGAGATGCCCCCTTTAGCATACATTAAATTTCCATTGACTTTATTTCTGGACTTCCTACTCTTTTGCACTATCTATTTCTGTACCACTATCACTCTATTAATTATAGAGGCTTGATAATCTATCGAGGGATAACTTTTAACGTTTCTAATGCTTCATTGGCTGGTCTTACATCTTTATTTTTCTGTTAAGCTTTAGGAATCAGCTGTCTATCTCCATAAGAGAGTTTGCTCAAATGAGATTTTTATTGGGATTATGTTAAATTCATAATTTGCTTGAGGGAGAACTGACATCTTTATGATGTTGAATTGTGTTGAATCCATTTGTTTAAATCTACTTTTGTGTCTCAGGAATGTTTCAAGATTTTTATATTGGTTTTGTACCCTTGTTATATTTTCCATTTTTAAAAAACTCAATATGTTTGTAGGTCTTTATATCAATATTTATAGAGCTACATTATTCTTTCTAATGACTGTCTATTTTTCTATAGTTTAGATGTACCATAATTTATTTAACCTTGCCCTTATGGGTGCACAGTAAAGTTGTTTATAATTTTTCACAATTATAAATAGTTCTGGAATAAGTATTCTGGTAGAAGTTCATTATCTGAAATTTGTTAAAATGCTTTATACATTAATAAAATATATACCTCCACCAGCAATGTGTAAACTTTATTCAGTCTCCATTTACCAAAACAGGACCTTATTGCTCTATTTTTTAATCTTTGTCAGTTTGATGGACAACAAAAATTTTTGCATTTCTCTGCTAACTGATATGCTTTATTTTTTCTTTGCTAGTTTATTTTTTAGCCATCCAACCATCCATTCAGTGTATTCTTACTGAGTAGCTGCCATGTGCCATCCTGTAAGTTAGAACTGTAATAATGACTAGAGCTTGATCATCTTTTTGTGTTTTTCATCATTTGTATTATTTTGTTTTTTATCTCTCTCTCTCTTTATCTCTCTTTAATGGCAGTTAATAGGCACTTCTGCCCTCTCAGATTAGTTCTCAGAGGACTGAGAATGAGAAGATATGACATTTTTTATTCTTTTTGGTTGATGGGCTTCTAAGAAGTATTTCTGTCATTTGTGTTTATTTTCATTTCACATTCTATGGTAGTTCTGTGGTAGATTAATGACTGTGTTATGCTCTTAGTATTCACAAAATGAGATAATGAAAGTTAACTGCATAGACTAGTGTCAGAGAAGTGATAATTATGTTATTTTTATAAAAATAACTTTTATTATTATTATTTTCCAGGTGAGACTGCTGTTTATCAGAAGGAAAGCTTTGTGCTGTTTGCCTTTAGACACAATCTATCTGCATGTTCTAGAATTTTATTATTCAGAAAATAAATGTCATTTATTTGGTAAGTCAATTAACTCTGATTTCTGCAAATATTATAGAAGTATTGTTTATTTACTCTAAATATTTGTTTGCTTGTTTATATATATTTTTTTCTTTAGTGTCATTTTAATTGTAACTCTCACGTAAAACAGGTTTGAGAGTGGCAACTTCCTGAAGGACTAAGGGTCTCTTAAAGATTTTCCTCTCTTCACTCTTAATTTTGGTGTTTGTTGTAAAGAGAACGGGGGGCTGGTTAAATATTAGCATTAGTTCTCAAAACTGAAATACTAGCTTTGCTCTTTTTTAGTGTGTCTCCACCATAAGAACTGAGAATTGACATCCTTCCTGTCAAGCTCTAGAGCTTCCGTCCGGTTCATACAGGCAGCAGTAAAGAACCTCTGTTATTGTATGAATCAGTTATATCTTCAGTATGGCATAATGAAGCAGAATGAAGAATGCTATCAAAGAAATTAGAAATGAAAAATAATGAGGAATATAGTGAAACTGATTTTAATTGTTTACTATTACACTAAAGGTTTTTTTTTTTAAATAAGTTTTTTTTCCCAGGAAGACATAGTAAGTTGATATGATCACTGTTTTATAAGAGGCTCTTCTTACCCACATTCTCTTAATGATCTTTTCAGTCTGTTCCAGCTTCTGATTCTTTTTTTTTTAAGATTTTATTTATTTAGGGACGCCTGGGTGGGCTCAGTGGGTTAAGCCGCTGCCTTCGGCTCAGGTCATGATCTCGGGGTCCTGGGATCGAGTCCCCCATCGGGCTTTCTGCTCAGCAGGGAGCCTGCTTCCCTCTCTCTCTCTCTCTCTGCCTGCTTCTCCATCTACTTGTGATTTCTCTCTGTCAATAAATAAATTAAAAAAAAAAATCTTAAAAAAAAAAAGATTTTATTTATTTAGGGACGCCTGGGTGGCTCAGTAGGTTGAGCTGCTGCCTTCGGACGAGTCATGATCCTAGGGTCCTGGGATTGAGTCCCACATCCGGCTCCTTGCTCAGCAGGGAGCCTGCTTCTCTCTCTGCTTCTACCTGCTGCTCTGCCTGCTTGTGTTCTCTCTCTCTCTCTCTCTCTCTCTCTCTCTGACGAATAAATAAATAAATAAAACCTTTAAAAAAAAGATTTTGTTTATTTATTTGACAGAGATCTCAAGTAGGCAGGCAGACAGGCAGAGAGAGAGGGGGAAGCACTAAGCAGAGAACCTGATGTGGGGCTTGATCCCGGGACCGTGGGATCATGACCTGAGCTGAAGGCAGAGGCTTTAACCCACTGAGCCACCCAGGTGCCCCTCCAGCTTCTGATTCTTATGTGTCACCAGTGTTTACCGGAAAGCTGATATGTAGGGTGAAAGCTTTAGTGGTATTGAGAGGGTCAGTCATAGCAGATGTCACAAGATTATCATACTTGGGTGCTGCTGAAGCATGTGGCAAAAAATTGGAAACTAATGAAGGGGTAGTGGTGACTTACTGAATTTTCTATTAAATGGTTTTACACAGCAATATATAATGAAAAGTAAATATTGACGTTGACAGCTGAGCTTAAAGTATTCTCAAATAAAATCTGAGGATGAGGAGCCACAACTACAGAAAAAAAGGAAAGATTTTCCATTCATATCTTTTTTGGTGGTCTCTTTGCTTTTGTTAGCATCAGAAAGCTGACTTCTGATGTTCTTGTGTATGTATGGCTTGTGTGTGGCTTGTGTGAGTAAAGGCATGGGATTTCATTGTGCATGAGTCTGAAACGGCCCCGATCTGAAGGCATACCAAAGTGAGTTTTAATCTTGGTTATTTAAAATCTCCTTGTACCTGTCTTATTAGGAGTATTATTTTTTTTAAGAAGAAACTAATTTGCAACTGGCTATAAAGAGTGACATTGTGTCCGGGAAAATGCTGTACTAACACACTGCGTTGTCCCACAAGAGTACTTCCCAAGTCCCTGAACGCAGTGCTAACAATCTGTGACGGCCTGTGAATTGTTGGGCAGCGGTTGGGGAAGTCGGCCAGCAGTGTGAGGTGGTTGTGTATAAGTTGTGGGGAGGGGAACAAATGAGAGAAGAGCAGAGCAACGCAGGTTCTGTGGGCAGTTTGAATGGAAGCTGTTGTTAGCTCTGCTAAAATGTCTGTGAAGTGAACAACAGCCAGAGTGTGGGGGCCTTTGGTGGAGAAGAAAATCGGGTATTTCATGTTTCCTTTCAGGGTGTCATTGTTTTCATTCTGTCATCAAAACTGTAAGGCTGTGTTCTTTTGATGAGAGTATGGATTGGATAGATTTTAAAAATTTGAAGACGCTAGAAATACCACTTCATGCCAGGAAATGAGATTATAAAAGTCCAGGTGATATGGATAGTACTTATTTTTTTAGGAATTATTGTAATGGTAGTAAGGTCAGTTTTCATATCTAGATCCAGAATGACTGGGCCTTTATCTGAGACAAATGTATATCCTGTTATTTATTTATATTAGATTTTATATACACATATATTAGTTCTTATGCAACTGCATGCAGAGAGGCAAAGGCTATAAAACTCTATATTAGATTTTATATACACATACCGTCAAGTGGTGGTGTTTTAGAAACACTTGGCCAGCTAGAACAGTCTTCATTGGAACAAGGCATATGTTTCTGAGTATTTCTAGATTGTGGAATAGAATTCAATGTGGGTCAAGTTATGGTTCAATATGGTTCAGCCTTTGGCTCTAGGTAGACTAGTTTCTTTAACTGTCTCCACAGTAACATTCTTTGACTTACTGCCTCTTCATATTAGTTAGGCTATTCCTTCTTGGAATATCTCCCTCCGATTCTCTTTCTGTAAACCAGCTTGTAAAGGCCTACCTCCAATTTCACCTACTTTATGACATCTTCAACCATTACAGGCAAGTAGTGATACTTCTCTTTCAGGGTTTTTATCATTTACTGCTTTTGTCTCTATTTGGCTATCATATATTACCTTAACATTTTTTGAAAAAAATTTTTTACCTTCCCAATTAGGTGGGGACAACTTAAAGGGGGGTTACATTATTCATGTGGTTCAGACCATGTTACATTATTGTAGTCTTACTTTACAATCTCCATTGTCCCGGTACAGTGCAGTATCTGCACTTAATAAATACTTGTTTGACTCCGAGAAAATGCTATTACCTGTTGTTAGCTTTTCCAATCTTTAACATTTATCTTTCTTTTTTATCATAAGAATAATAGATTAAAATGCAGTTTAAGTACCTGAGTCATGTTTGTTCAGTACACTACTTCTTGGAAAGCCTTCTGCAGTGTTTGTTACAGGCTTCCTGATTTTTAAAGGAGCATTGCTCTGAAGTTACTATATTCTAAGGTAATTACATATTTGTTTTTCTTGAATCTCTAATTAGTAAACCTTCAATCTGCATATAAGAAAAGCTCTCATTTGTTAATTTTCTAATGTTTTCTTTGCCTGCTTTGAAGTGAAACTTCTTTTGGTTTTTCAGATTCTTACCAGCCACATTTGGCCTTCACGCTTGCTAGTATAGCCACAAGGAGGGAAGAGAGAGGGGCCAAGTTGTGACTGTATCTCTAACACAGGGATTCCACCACCTTTGCACTTACTCTGCTATTGCTATTGCACTTTTTTTTATTAAGATTTTACTTATTTATTTGACAGAGATCACAAGTAGGCAGAGAGGCAGGAAGAGAGAGGGGGGGGGGAGTAGGCTCCCTGCTGAGCAGAGAGCCCGATGCGGGGCTTGATCCCAGGACCCTGGGATCATGACCTGAGCTGAAGGCAGAGGCTCTAACCCACTGAGCCACCCAGGGGCCCCTTGTTTTGTTTTTAAAGCTCTTCTCTGCAATCTGTTGTTTCACCCCAATTTATTTATTTATTTTAGAGGATGAGTGCCCATGAGCAGGAGGAGGGACAGAGGGAGACAAACAGACTCCCTTTTGAGCAGGGGAGCCTGACATGAGGCTCAATCCCAGGACCCTGAGATCATGACTTGAGCCAAAACTGGGCATTTAGCTGACTTAGCCACCCAGGCACCCCTACTCCAATTTTAGAAGGCATATATTCTAGTCTACCATAGTAGTTAAGTGCAGGGACTTTGGAGTCCTAACCAACACTTTGAAGCTATGTGATTTTAAGTAACTTAAGTTTCAGATTTCTCATCTGTAAAATTGAGGTAATAATCATAGCTACATCTTCGTATGTAGTCAGGAGCAAATGAGGTAATATATATAACAGCACAGATTAAGCCTAGTGGCTTCTACTTTGAAAATTTACTGGGTGGCTTATTAGCTTTAGTCTTAATAGCTTTAGTCTCTCCCTAAAAGGAGAGAAAGATCAAGTTTAATGCATGTCAAGTTTGAGGTACAGTCCTAAAGTCTTGTCCATTTCAACTCTCTCGCTTGTCACCTGTAGGATATTGGAGTAAGACCCAGGATAGACCCAGGAGAGGAACTGATTTCTAAGAAGTCTAGAAATACAGACCAACCTCCAGATGTCTGCTGAGGGAAAGAAGTTTAGGAGGGAGTTTTTCCTTTCTCTTTTCCCTTGATACATATGTGGAGTAGGAAGCGGAGCTTTCTCTCCACCATTTTCTCTTACATGTTACATTGCTACTGTTCAGTTATAGTAAGGTTTTGGTCTGACTACATTTTGAAGTGGTCATTAATAGGTGCGCTAATGCACTAACATTAAACTTCCAACAGTTAAGTTGGTGAACGATGGGGTTACCATGTCAGTGGAGTGTGAAAGAGACTAAGCTTTGGACTGTTTCCCAGCCTATAAAGCATGAAATCAGTTGGTGCCGATGCATGGCGACTCTCGCCACTGGAGTGTAAAATAACTTGAGGACATGAATTGTGTTTCGTTGTGAGGAAAACCTTTTCATACCATAGTGTGTTTATGTATTTTGGTGCCCCTGCGATCCTATTGGAATCATATATACAGTTTCATTGTCTTGATAATCAGATTTTTCATGAAATATTTCTTCCAGTTATGCGAAATGTATTCTTGTGCAACTGCATGCAGAGAGGCAAAGGCTATAAATCTCTAAGACAGACTAATACTAATATACTGTAGCTGTTATATCCTGTTGAAGATTACATCTGAAAATACCATCTTCAGTAGGTATTTGATGTACAAGTTTCTTCTGTTTTTAGACTGATTTGAAAGTGCACTCTACATTCTGCCCTGAAGCTTCCTCCAGTCTATGATTTGTGTTAGCACTTTCATTGGTTGCTGTTCCCGTGCTCACATGTGCCTCTGGTGAAAGGAAGTATGGAAAGAAGGCTAATGTTTTCAAATGGTTGGGGGAGTTGGTAGGAAGAAGTATAGAGATTCTTCTAAGGGGAATAGAAGAGAGGGAGTTCTCTCCTGACACCTGGTGAGATTCTTCACCATATGGCTTTGAGGGTGAGGCAAGGTGAATGAGGAAGTTTCAGAGACAATAGTGAATTATTATTGTCAGCACTTTTAAGGCTGGAAGGTTATTGGAAATAGGCATGCCATGAAAGCATTAAAGTTCTTTCATTCTTATCCTCTTTGGTTTTCGTGTTTTACTGCAGTGGTCTTTGAACTCTGTTTGCTTGCTTTTGTATTTATACAGAAGCAGATTTGTGAATATTTATGAATTAATACATTATTGTAAGAGACCATCCTGCTGAATATCAAGCAGTGTATTTTAACAGTTAAATGCAGGAACTTTGAAATTCTAACTGGTGCTCAAAACTGTGTGATCTTGAATTACTTAAGCTTCAGGTTTCTCATTTGTAAAACTGGGGTAGTAATAACCATCCCGTAGTATTATAGTTGGAATCAAATGAGATCTTACATATATATATATATGTATATATGTGAATGTGTGTGTGTATATGTATATATGTAAGATAATTACATATATACATATACACACATTCACATATATACATATATACATATACACACATGTATATATGTAAGGTAATTACATATATACATATACACACATATATGTACATATAATACAAATTATATATAATTAATTATATATACATATATATGTATATGTGTATATATATATAAACATTTAGCGTAGTCCCTGTCACATGGTAAATACTCATTAAATGGTAGTTGGGGTTATTTTTTCCTCTTTTTCTTCCTCTGCTACTACTCTTGGTACTACTTTACCACTTCTTCAGTTTTTCTTATAGGACCTAAACCTTAATGAAACAGAAAACATAATTAGATATGGTTCACAGCAGCAGATTTTGAAAAATAATGTCATTGTTCTCTTAGACATTGCTTACTAGATCTTAACTAGATAGAAGCTCTGTAAAAAGACTTTTTTCATGAAAGGAAAGGATTGTTATGTTGGCTTAAGATAGCCTTGCAAATGAATATAAGAAATTATTTTAAAATGTATTTGGTTAATGGAAATAAAACAGCCTTTCTTGAACTTAAGGAGTTTATAGAAATAAGAGCTCAAAGTATTGTCATTTCTTATTACTCACATATACAAGCTGCTTTTTCTGAAGAAGTGCCTTTTAAAAAAATTCTTATGAGGAAGTGTTTTGTCTGGTGTTAAGAATAGTCATAGTAGAGTTCTTGTCCCATGTATGAAGCACTTTTTTTGTGGGAATGGGATGGAAAAGTCTTCCTGATCTTTTATACTAATGGAGTTGAGCACTAGTGTGGATAATATATTTGGTTTTGTTCTGCATTATGTGATTATTTTTGCATCATGATTAGCTTCCTGATTAAACTTTGTTCAGCTAGTATTTCCGGAACACATACGGGGTGAAAAAACTGGGTAAGGCAATATGATGAGGATAAGACTACTAGTTCTTGTTGATATGAGACCTGGGTTCTCATCTCCGTTCCTACTCACATAGCTGTAAGTCCTGGGTGAATTCCTCAACCACTTTCCTCATCTTTAAAATGAGGAGGTGATACCACTTGGTTTTCAAAGATCTTTTTTAGCTTTAAGCTTTTTAGATAGATACAGAGGGAGTTTGGCAGTTGGGAAATGCAGCAGTGACACATTTTGGCCACCAGAGGGTGAAGTCCAGTCAGTCACCTTGTGCTATGTTTTGACAAGAAGGTAGCATCCTTGGAAATGAGGAGGTCACGTTGCTCTTATATCCATTTTGTTTAAATAAGTTATGGAGCTTCTCACTCTTCTCATTCTACTTGGATTAAATATATTTCTGCTTTTGTTATTGTTAGCCTTCTAGGTAGGACTGTGACAAATATGGAGGAAGGGAGAAGAGTAGAGGTTTCTAGTTGCCAGGGATTCATCAAATTTTGTTCTCCAGGATAGTGAGTGGCTCTCAGATGACCTGTGGGCAACTTTGGTGGGAGACACAATAGTATGGGTGACCAAATTCAGTTATTTGTGGTCGCCTTCTTACCCCCAGATACACAGGCACACACAAAAGTGATACCGAATTCTAATTACTTCCACTGTCTTTGTAAATCCCCAGAATGAAAATGATAGATCTGAGAAATATAATAGAATGAGCACAGTACTTATAATTAAAACCTAGGTACCAACCTTTCTTTGTCACTTAATATCTGTTTAACCATGGGCATCACAATCTCAGATCCTCAGTTTTCTTATTTGGAAAATCAAGATGTTGAATTCTGACCTATGCAATCCCTTTCAGTAATGTAATTGAGGTTCTTTAAAAATTCTTTAATATTTATGTGAAGGGCAGTGATATTCTTTTTTTTTTTAAAAGATTTTATTATTTATTTGACAGAGAGAGATCACAAATAGGCAGAGAGAGAGAGAGAGAGAGAGGAGGAAGCAGGCTCCCTGCTGAGCAGAGAGCCTGATGCAGGACTCGATCCCAAGAGATCGAGTCCCTGAGATCATGACCTGAGCCGAAGGCAGCGGCTTAACCCACTGAGCCACCCAGGCGCCCCAAGGGCAGTGATATTCTTGATACAACATTATAATTAAGTAGTATCTTACAAAAATAGTACGTAATTTCTTTCTTTTTTGGGCAAGAAACAAGACTTTAAGTGTTGTTAAGGCATTAACATTAAAGTAAACTACATAAGAGCAGGAAGAAAAACACTCCACTGAGACATTTTTCTAACCCCACAAACAAATTCTCTAGACCATAGGCTCAGGATGCAACAAGTCTTTCAAGAGGGGCCACGCTGTGGTAGGAGCCAGGCCAAGCTAACTTGGGAAATAGCTGATAATGAAGCGTTCATAGGGAAAGTCATTTGGGGATAAGAGACCTTGAAAAAAGAGGACATCTGTATCACAAAGAGAATCTGTATCAAAAAGCTGGAGTCAGAGTCAGAGTCCCATTTCTTCCAGCTACATAGGTGAAAATAACTTTGATACAGGGTCCAGTTATATGAGTCTGAGTTGCCATCTGAGAGCACTAGATAACGTGGAAGGAACAGAGAGGATATGGAGTCCAGGTAGACAAGCTGAGATGAGTGTCTAGAAGGTGACAGAGGGAATGGATGCAGAAGTGTGTTTATGAAAACAGGCAAGGATTAGTACTTACAATGTGATATGTACACAAGAGAGTAGAATTTCAGGATTATGAGCAAAAGACAAAATTTTAACCTGTCCTGGCTTTAATTAAGCATCATCCTTGGGTGTTGGTAGGCAGGGTCTGCTTGGTATACCCAAAGCTCCACACATTTGAGGCTAGTGAATTTATCACTGACAAACACTACATGGTTTGTATGGTCCTGATGGCTTTACACTCCAGTGGGTACACATATTCACAGATCTGTGCACTAATACTGCAGAATTCATTTCACAGAATTGGCTAGTAAAAGATTTGGCAGGCAAGCTAGCTTTCTGAGTGCTCCTAGGAATGGAGCCCAGCTGTTCCCTTTGGGCTTTGAGCTGTTGGAATTTATTGGGATAGCAGCTTAGAAAGAATGAAACTGTAACATTTTCAGCCTAGTTCATGACAGCAAAGCAGAGGTGTTAGAATTTCTGTTCTAGAGGTTTACACTGCAAGTAACTTAACCTGATTGTGTGTCTTAATATTACTGGGCTCCTGACCGCTGAAATATGGCTTGGATCGATGGTGGTTTGGAGAAAGTAGAAAGAGGGCTATCCATCATTCAGAGGCTCCATAGAAGCTGCCTGATAATGCTGCTTTCACCAAGCAGCCATCTGTCCATCCATCCATCAGTAGGATGAAATGAGATTTAGCGGAACAGGCAGCCGTAACTCTGAGACACTTTCTGACCAACAATTGCAGCCCTGGCCTGAGTCTGACCACAAAGCACAGCACTGGGGTTTGGCGGGATGTGGCAGCAAGTGCAGTCTCATTCCCGTCAGCACAAGCCTCGAGTGTGTTCAGTATGAGACCAGAGCACAACCCTACTTCCCATACAGTTTGATAAACTTGGGGTGACCAGGCAACATTACAAGTTGAACAGATCTTTTTGATGGAGAGTGAGTTTGGCTTGGAGAAGAAAAAAGAATTAAGACCTGATTTCATATTGCTGGAATCCCACCACAGTGTAGCCTTTAACCTATGTCTTATGTTGGCAGAATGCTTTGTAAATGCTAATGAAGCAGGATGACCACCTTTTTCTCAATTGAAAACACTGGGTACTTTCGGCAACTCCCAGTTTTGTAGTATTGAGCGATAAGGCTAAATTAAATTCAAGGATAATTCAGTGATTTTATTTTATACAAATTCTTTTTCCTGTTAATTTGAAATTTATACCTAGATTGTTAGGTAGCAGAAATTGAATTTTATTTCTCATATTTCTCTCTACTTTATATTAGTGGTGTCAGTATGAAGGAAAGAAAAGAAAATATGTATAGAAAAATGGGTAAAAGACTAGAAGCAAGAAGCTGGATTACTCCTAAAATGAATAATCAGGCTCTGCTTGAGTGTTAACTGTCGTCTTCCTGCTTCCCTGCTTTTCCAGGGCGCTGAGCTGTCTAAGAGCCTCTTGGTCAGTACAGATCTTTCTTGACTAATGATGGGGTTACGTCCTGATAAACCCATTGTAAGTTGAAAATATAAGTTGAAAGTATGTTTAATATACCTAACTTACTGAACATAATAGCTTAGCATGGCCTAACCTAAATGCTGTCCTTTACATTAGCCTGTAGTTAGGTAGAATCATCTAACACACAGCCCGTTTTATAATAAAGTGTTAGTATCTCATGTAATATATTGAGTACTGTACTGAAAGGGAAAAACAGCATGGTTGCTTGGGTGCAGGGTGATTTTAAGTGTATCTGTTGTCTGTCCTTGCGATGCTGTGGCTGATGGGGAGCTGTGGCTCGCTGCCATTGGCCAGCATCACTAGGAAGTATTGTACCGCATTCCGCTAGCCCAGGGAGAGGTGGAAATTCAGAGTATGGTTTCTACTTGATACATATGTGTTCCCACTGTTGTAAAGTTGTAAAATTATTAAATCAAGTCATTGTAAGGCAAGGACTGTAGGTACAGCTCTGTGCTCATGTTGCCTGTCCTGTTCCGTTTCCTATCATGGCCAGCTTGACTGTGTTCTTGCAGTGGTCACTAAAGACCTCAGCCCCTGCTCTTTGTTCTGAAGCCTTGCTTTTCATTTCAGGTTGGGGGAGGGGTCAGGGGAGCCTAATGTACCGGAGATGCCTCGGAAATGAGAGCCTTGGATGAATTCCTGGGCCTATTGATCCACCGGCAGTTTATGCATCCTGACATTCATAATCTCAGTAGGCTGCTGATGTTCCTGATTAATGGGCCCAGGGGCTGTCCATCCGTCACTTCACATTAATTACTGAAGAGGTGTTTTTCCAGTGATTTACCTGACAGCGGGCTGTGATAAATACCCCTAAGCAGAGTGGGCAGTGATTAATCATGGGGGCCACACCCCTCCCCCAACTTTCCCTTCCCCCTAACCACAGGCCAGCATTGGGACCTGACCAGAGAGTGCCCCCTCCTCATAAACTATCTATCTCTATAATTGCTTGTGGATGCATATTTATTGGGGCAATGGACCTGGCAGATAGCATTCTAGAATTTTTGCCAAAGATGATGAAAAATAAATCTTCCCAGTAGGAAGAGTAACTAGTATGTTTTTACATGGAGCAGAAAAGTATATATGAGCTGCCTTTATGTTGCTTTTAAGAAATCTGATAGAAATATTGCCTACATGCTCTGCCTGTGCTCAGCACTATGGTAGTTGCTTTGTGAACTTTAAAAGGAGGAGAAGGTATAGTTTTTGTTTTTGTGATGTTTTTTTTTAATGTCTATTCAGGGAGAATCTGTGAACACATATGAGAAATTAGAGAACATTTCAAGGTACTAATATAATCTTTGGAGGATTGGGATAGAACTCCAGGGTTTCTGTTCCTACTTTGGTCTTAGAAAATGAAATTTAGTAAAATATTTGAATATTAAGTACTTTCCATATGTTAGGCACTCTGTTCAACCCTGGAACTCTGAAGATGAAAGTATTACAGCACAGACCTTGGGAAGGAAAGCTTGTGCCCTTGGCTTCAGTTCCTCAAGCTTTAAAATCAGCTTTTCCAGGAAGTTAAGTATTTTATTTTTATTTTATTTTATTTTTTTAAAAGATTTTATTTATTTATTTGACAGAGATCACAAGTAGGCAGAGAGGCAGACAGAGAGAGGGTCTCTGTCCAGGACCCTGGGATCATGACCTGAGCCGAGGCAGAAGCTTTAACCCACTGAGCCACCCAGGTGCCCAAGTTAAGTATTTTAAATTAATTTAAAATTACTTTAAAATTTAAAGTGATTAAAAAAAAAAATTTTTTTTTTAAGTAGGTTCCACACCTAGTGTGAAGCCCCAGTGCAGGGCTTGAACCTTTTAAACCTTTTAAACCCTGAGATCAAGACCTGAGCTTACATTAAGAGTTGGATGCTTAACTGACTGAGCCACCCAGCCACCTCTAAATTTACTTTTATATTAACCTTCACATTAATTTTTTTGTTGGGATATTGAGTATTTGTTATGTTCCTGAAGATAGAAGAAGCATGTGAGGAATAGTATTTACTCTCAAGAAACTATGTTAGAGAATATGAGGTAATATTCATCAGTAAAACATTTAAAGAAGAATATAAGTTTGTATATAATGACATGAATACCGTAGATACGAATGCACAGGAATTCACAGAAGGGTGAAATCAACATGTTTTCAAACAGTTAAAGGAAAAAGTTGGATTTGAGAGAAGTCTTTTGAAGAAGTAGTGACTAGGAGGAGCATTTAAACAGACAATTCAAGAAGAGCATTTCAGAAGTTGGAGTGAATGGATTATGAGAGGATGCAGAATGGAGGATTTGTGTCAGAGAGTAATAGAAATATGGTTGGAACAGTAGAGTTAACCAAATTTTGGAGAATCTTGAGTCCTGGGTAAGATTAATTAGTATGTTGTAGACCCTGATGAGTCACTAAGGTTTTGAGCACAGGATTATGAAAAGAAGGTATATTTTAGATAAAAGTATTATATATCGATATGCCAAATGTTATTTGGAATTACCAGAGTATCTTAGAATATTCTCAGTGTCCTCTTTTCTAAGGTTTGTTCAGAACAAAACTATCTGGATTAAAAATACAGTTTGATATACCTCTCTGAGTGCAATGCAAAGATTATGTGATTTGGTTATATATAGAATAGATTACAGACTAAGTTTTACAATCTTTATTCATGTTCAGTTGAGTAAGTCAGGGGAAGTTTTAAGTAATGACTAAAGAATTAAATTAGGAAAGACTATAGCCTCAAGTTTTAAGAAACAAATTGATCTTCAGTCTTACTAATGTAACTTCAATTAAGGTTGCACTAATTACTCTCTGGCTTCTTAAAGCCAAGAATTAGAAATTAAGAAGTCAGTGCTGTCACCTATATTTTGATAGGAATTTCTAAAGGATGTGATTTTTTTCATTAAAAAATTGATAATATAATTTACATACAGGAAAATTTATTTTTCTTAGAGTATATTGTGTCAGGTTTTTTTTTTTTTTTTTAAAGATTTTATTTATTTGTCAGAGAGAGTGAGCGAGAGCGAGCACAGGCAGACAGAGTGGAAGGCAGAGTCAGACGGAGAAGCAGGCTCCCTGTGGAGCAAGGAGCCCGATATGGGACTCGATCCCAGGACGCTGGGATCATGACCTGAGCCGAAGGCAGCTGCTTAACCAACTGAGCCACCCAGGCGTCCCTATATTGTGTCAGTTTTGACAAAAACTTGCAGTCCTGTAACTCCCACACAACTAAGATACAGGACAAGTCCCTCAATCCAAAAAAATTCTTCCTGTCTCTCTTTTTTTTTTTTTTTTAAAGATTTTATTTATTTATTTGACAGATAGAGATCACAGAGAAGCAGGCAGAGAGAGAGAGAGGAAGGGAAGCAGGCTCCCTGCTGAGCAGAGAGCCCCATGTGGGGCTCAGTCCCATGACCTGAGCCCATGACCTGAGCGGAAGGCAGAGGCTTAACCCACTGAGCCAGCCAGGCGCCCCATTCTCTGCCTCTTTGTAATCAGCCCCTCACCTGAACTTGAGTTTCTGGCCACTACTGATAACATTTTCTGTCCCTTAAGTTTTGCTTTTTCCAGAATTTCTTTTAATTTCTTTTAATTTTAAAATAAGATAAAATAAACTAGACTTCAGCAAAATTAAGAACTTCTGTTTCTCAAAGACACTGTTAAGAAAATGAAAAGACAAATCACAGAATTGGAAAAAATATTTGCAAAATGCGTAACTGATAAAGAACTTTATCCAGAATACATAATGGCCTTGTATTAATGGAATTAATGGAATTGTATTTCCCTAGTGGTAGATGATGTTGAGCATTTTGTGTTATGTTTATTTGCTATCTTTTTTTTTTTTTTTAAGATTTTATATATCTGTTGGACAGAGATCACAAGTAGGCAGAGAAGTAGGCAGAGTGGGAGGGGGAAGCAGGCCCCTTGCTGAGCAGAGCGCCCGATGTGGGACTCAATCCCAGGACTCTGGGATCATGACCTGAGTCAAAGGCAGAGGTTTAACCCACTGAGCCACCCAGGTGCCCTTATTTGCCATATTTATATCTTTTTTGGTAAAGTATTGTTCAAATTGTTGTTTGTTTTTGGATATTGACTTTTGAGAGGCCATTATGTATTCTGGATAAAGTTCTTTATCAGTTACGCATTTTGCAAATATTTTTTCCAATTCTGTGATTTGTCTTTTCATTTTCTTAACAGTGTCTTTGAGAAACAGAAGTTCTTAATTTTGCTGAAGTCTAGTTTATTTTATCTTATTTTAAAAAATTTTTTTTAAAAGTTTTATTTATTTGACACAGAGAGATCACAAGTAGGCAGAACAGCAGGCAGAGAGAGAGGGGGAAGCAGGCTTCCCGCTGAGCAGAGAGCCCAATGTGAGGCTTGATTCCAGGACCCTGGGATCATGCCCTGAGCCGAAGGCAGGGGCTTAACCCACTGAGCCACCCAGGTGCCCCTGAAGTCCAGTTTTATTGATTTAAACATTTTTTAAAATTTTATGGATCTGCATTTGGTGTTGCATCTAATAAATCTTCGCTTAACCCAAAGTAAAAAAAGATTTCCTTCAATATTTTCTTCTAGTAACGGTATAGTTTTAGGTTTTATATTTTGGTCTCTGATTCATTTCGAGTTAGTTTTTGTATATGGTATGAGGTATGGATAGAAATTATCTTCTTGTTATCAATATGAATTTTAATTGTTTCAGCACCATTTATTGGAAAGACTATCCTTTTATCATTGAATTTGCTTTGTACCTTTGTTGAAAGTCAACTGATCATATATGTGTGGGTCTGTTTCTAGACTCTTTCCCCCCATTCTGTTGATCTGTCTATCCTTTCTCCAATACCACATGGTTTGATTACTATACAGTAATCAGGTAAGTAGTGTAACGTAGAGTGAGTTGTCTTAACTTTGTTCTCCTTTTTCAAAATGGTTTTGGCTTTTCTAGTTTCTTTTCCTCTACATTTGTTTCAGAATGAGCTTGTTAATTTCTGTAAAATTCCTTCTGGTATTCTGATTGAAACACAGAGACAGTTTGGGGAGAATTGACATTGTGATATTGAATCTTCCCATTCATGACCTATATTTAGACATTCTTTGATTTCTTTTATCAGTGTCTTACAGTTTTTAGCATAGTTTCTACATATACTTTGTTAGATTTATACCCAAGTATTTCATGTTTTTGAGTGATGTTGTGATACTCTTTACATTTTTTTTTACATTTTCTATTTTTATTTGTTCATTGATAGCACATAGAACTGCTACTTGTATCCTGTTACCTTACTAAACTCACTCACTAGTTCTGCTAGCTTTGTTTTAAGTTCTGTGGGATTTTATAATGTAGAAGGTAATTCTGCAAAGACAGTTTCGTTTCTTTCCAACCTGGAGTTCTTTTATTTTTTTTTTCTCCCCTTGCCTTATTGCATTGGCTATAACCTTCATTTCACTGTCAAGTAGAAGTAGTGTGAATGTTCATCCTTATCTTTGTAAGGGAAAAGCTGTACTCTTAAGATGGCCGACCAAACCAGCAAGGGAATTCCAGTCCCTGTCTCAGAGCCCTTCCAAGTTCTTCTTCCCTATCCTGTTTCCTGTGCCTAAAGTTCCAAGTATGAGGAAGTAGAAGGGTATAAATTATTCTCCTGGCTTGTGCTTGGGGCTCAGACCTTTGGAGATCACTCTCCTCAGAGCCTGCCAGTGTTAAATAAACCTCCTAACCTCCAAAGTCTCTTGAGTGCTGCCTGATTCTTCCATCAGGACCCTGTCCAGGTTCTTTAACACCTTGTTTTTGATTTTAGGAGGAAAGCAATTGATTTTTCACTGTCAGGTGTGATGCAAGCTGTATGTTTTTTTCACAGTTTGGTTTCATTTTTGTGTTTTGTTTTTAGTAGATATCCTTTATCAAGCTTGAAGATAATAAGCTTTATCAACAAGCTTGTTGAAAGTTTTTGTTATGGACAAGTATTGAATTTTGTCCTACTTTTCGTGCACCTGTTGAGATGATTACATATTTTATCTTATTTGGTCTTTTGCTATGGTGAATTATATTTTGTTTGACTGAGAAAGTTTTTCTTCAGTTTTGAAGGTATTCTTGCTGGGTGTAGAATTCTAGATTGACAGTTTTTTTTCTGTCAGCATTTTAATGATGTCTGGCTTTCATAGTTTCTAAAGTTCTTATCCTGTTCCTCTGTATATAATAGGTCTTTTTCACTGTGGCTGCTTTTAAGCATTTTCTTCATCTTTAATTCTTCTTTCCTGCAGTTTAAATATGATGTGTCTAGGTGTTGGTTTCTGTTGTTTGTTTGATGTATGGTGTTCAGTGCTTGGTGTTCTCTGAGCTTTTTGGATCTGTGGCTAGGCATACTTTATTAATTTTAGAAAATTCTTGGCTATTATCTTTTTAAACATTGCTTGTCACAGTTCTTTTTTATTTCCTGGGATTTCAAATACACATATGTTAGGACTATTTGATATTTTCCCATAGTACTTGAGTGCTGTCTTCTGCTTTGTTTTGTTTTCAGGCTCTCCTTTTTTGTTTGTTTGTTTCAGTTTGAGTAATTTCTGCTGATCCATCTTTACTTATTCTTTCCATGGCTGTGTTGAGTCTACTGATAAGGCCACTGAAGGTTTTTATTTATGTTAGTGTGTTTTTCTAGCATTTCCATTTGGTTGATTCTTCTAGTTTCTGCCTCTTTGCTTAAATTGCCCATCTTGTACATGTTGTCCACATTTGCCTTTATAACTTTTAACATAATCATAATTACCTTAAATTCCATGTATGGTAGTTTCAACATCAGGGTCATATCTGAATCCGATTCTCTTGGTTGCTTTGTCTCTTAACAGTGCAAGTTAAATTTGTTTCATTTTTGATTTTTGTGTTTTGCTCTTTTTTTTTTCCTTTGGTTAAAAATCTGTGTATTTTGTATAGAGTAGTAAATAGTATTTATGCCTGGAAATGAGTGTGCTTTATCTTTTGCTGAAGATGTTTGCATGTGTGTTGAGGGGAGAGGGGTTTGAGCCAGCCCTGTCTGGTCAGGATTTTGAGCTGAGTTTTGGTTTGACCATAGGCTTCAACTTTTCCTTGTATTACCTTGTGTTTAGGGTGGGGTTTGTTTTGCCAAAGAGTTTTTCTTAATGTCTGCTCTCCCCTTGGCTTTAGATCTTCCCTTTGAACTTGTATCTCAGATAAGTCTCTGTGCTTTTGTTCCTCTCACAGTAGTCAATTGCTGTAATGTTTTATTAGCCTGTTGTTGGGGGGAGAGGAGGAAGGCATGGCATTTTTTTGTTGATATGGTTCAGTTTCAGTTTTAGGTAGATGCTTTCCACGAGTCTCAGAGGGGTGGTTCTTTTTCAGCAGTCTTGCCCCTTTTTTAGGGGTAGAGGTGTTAGTGTTTTTGTTTGTTTACTTTCCTTAGCTGCGTGGACCTTTACCTGCTGCCTGAGGGAAACAGGATTTGCTACCTTTCCCAGGCTACTTAAGGGTTTTTTTTTTCCCTCTAGGGGAGGTAGGCAAGAAAGATCCAGCTGGGGCTTGGTACTTTTCCCACATGGACTGGTAACTTATTTCTCCCAAGTCTGCACTACAAGGCTAGACTTAGACTTCTCTTGTCTCTTGCCTAGTCCTTAGTGATTTGAGCCTCCTTTTTGAGGTCTGTGTAAAAGATTTTGTGAATGGTGAGAACTCCTCTTGTTCCTGTGTTTGCCAAGCATTCTGTCTTCTCCTGGTAGTCCATATTTGGCCTTTAGCAACTTTTAAAACATTTTAACTGAGTTCTTCATACTGGCTTTTATGGCATCTTGTGTTCACTGTAATTAAGAAAGTGTTTATGTTCTGTCTCTCCTTTGAGGACCCTGTCTTCTTTCCTTAGCTTTTGGGTGGGTTGCTTGTCCTTGCTTCTTTGATGAGTTCCGGAAAATTTATGATTGTACACATTTTCCACATTTTATTTTATTTGTGTTAAAGGTGGAAATGACATTCTCCAGCTTTCTATATCATAAACAGTGTCTGGAAGTCCTACTTATTTGAGGATGGGATTTTGATATGGCATTTTTGTTGATCAGAATACCATTTAAATCTGTCCTTTTCAGTTTCTACTCTCAAATTGTTGTTTTTGTTCTTAATTCATTTATTCTACAAAAAAAATTTATTTTGATTCTGTCTTATATGTCCAGGCACTGTATTAAGTGTGGGGGATACAGTGATGGGCAGGAAGACATAATTCCTTCTTTAATGAACATACAGTACAATGGTGAGGACCAGAGAATTAAAGAAGTAATTATTATCAAATACAGGAGCTATAACAGAGGTATATGGCAAAGACACCTCACCTAATCTAAAATGATTAGGTAAAGCTCTTAAAGAATAATGATAGAGTCCTAAAGGTTAAGTAGAAATTAGTTGAAGTTGGTTAGGAGGCTGCTGGGGAGTAGACTAGGTAGAGGAAAGAAATTGTGTAGAGCCTAAGAAGAAAAAAAACAAAAACAAAAAAACAGAAAACCAATAACATGGAGAGTTGAAGAATCTGAAAGAAGTTTGATGTGGCTGTATGGCATATGAAGACAGGAGTGACAAAAGCTAAGAGAAATTGGAGCCAGGTTAAAAAGAGTCTTGTAAGCCATGTTTAAAAAAGTTGAGTTTATCATAAGAATGATGGGAAGTCATTGAAAGATTTTAGGGAGGGGGATGCCTGAGCAGGTAATGGATTTAAAAGGGTCATAATTGATGCAAGGTGAAGAATAGAAAGTAAGCAACACAGAGAGGCCAGTTAGATGGATTTTTAAGGTAATTTAGGCATTTGTATGAATGGGTTTAACTTGGAGTAGTTATGGGGAAAACTACACAGCTTGAAGAGATACTCAGGATAAGATCAGTGGAACTTGTCAAATGATTGAGTATGGAAAGAGAGAGAGAAGAAGAAGACTTGAAGTATATTGAGTAAAAGTCTTTGAGGAAACCTTTCTTCTTTTCTTTAGATCTGGGGTTAGTTGCTTGACCTGTGACCTTGCTTCTCTGATGAGTTCAAGAAAATTTGTGATTGTGCACATTTTCCACCATTTATTTTGAATGTATTATGGGTGGGAATGGTATTCTAGCTTTCTACATCATCAGCAGTGTCCAGAAGTCCTGCTTATTTGAGGGTGTTTCTGCAGAACTTCCAAATTTCCTTTGTTCCCTAAGAAAGGAAGCAGAAAGAAAATATATTTGGTTTACTTATTTATTTGTTTGTTTATGTGACAGAGAGAGGGAGAGACAGTGAGAGAGGGAACACAAGCTTGGGGAGTGGGAGAGGGAGAAGCAGGCTCCCTGCCGAGCAGGGAACCCAACACAGGACTCGATCCCAGGACACCAGTATCAAGACCTGAGCCAAAGGCAGACGCTTAAAATCTGAGCCACCCAGGTGCCCCAGTGGTTTACCTTAATTATACCACCATTCATGGCCCATGATTCAAAATTCACTGAGGTTTTGGGTGGAAGTAAGTCAGAAAAGGAGACAAGGAAAATATAAATAATATGTAAGCCATGGTGAATAAAGTTAGCTCTTTTCACTGATTGGGTTTGAGTACTGAAAAAAATATAAGACCGTTTAATTCCTTCAGTGTTGATGTTTAGCCTGTTGGCATATAAACAAATAAAATCTGCAAACTGGCTTCCTTGCTTTTTTGGAGCAAAAATAGCATACAATCGATCTTCTGAAAGAGCTGTTGCATGTAGAGAGAAATTTACTATATTTAATCACTTAATTTCCTTGTTTTTCCCAGATGTTTTTACTCAACATTTTGTGTGGTAGTGATACCTTCAGAAAAGTATTAGAGAGTACAAGTCTTCTAAGACTCCACCAAGTGTCACCGAAGTAGTGACCACTGCCACCAATAGCTGTGGCAAGTTTTATACAGAATGCAGTGGTGGATGCTAACAGTGTTTTCAGAGTTTTGGAGGAGCACAGTCTTAATTTTCAAAAAAAGGGGAAGTTAGTGATAAATGGCCTCATATGAGTCAAGATTTCAGGGGATTGAGTTAGGAAAGTATGTGTAGATCTCATGAAGGTAAACAATTTTCCTTAATTTTACTTCTCAGAATGATGAAATAAAAAACAAATATGGTATGTTATCACACTGTTAGTGTGATTCAGAAAATGCAAGAATTGTTTTGTTGAGGGTATCCTGTAGGGTGTGGAGTTTTGAGCAGTTATGAACTTAACTATCAGTTAAATCTGGATTTCAGTTCTGGCTCCAGTGCTTACTAGCTAGTTGTTTGACGTTGATTCTTAGTTGTGTTACCTTTAAAATGGTAGTAGTTGTACATATCTTAAGGACTTGTTTATGATGGTTAAATGAATTATTATATATGAACACTTAGCATAGTGCTTAATTCATCATCTTTTTAAATGCAGTACAAATTTAAATTATGTTGCCATATACAGTTCTTTAAATTCAACATACTATAAGGTTTTTATAATCTGGGAAACATTTATAGTCTTAGTACTTTTCAGCATCTTGTAATTGGAATATGTCTGTGTATGTTAACTATCTGTAAAAATGGGTAATACTTTAAAAATATAGAGCATCATTTCTTTGATGGTGGTAGTACATTATGGTATTCTGGAATGAACCAGATATGGGGGATAGGGCTTTAGCCTGGCTCTGGTTTAATATTGCTCTCACTGTTAGTTTATACATAAGGTCTCTTTCTGTAAAGAGATATGTACCATGTGTTACATACACAAGTTAAGAAAGGTCCACTTGTGGGAAACTAGGTAATGAATTGTATAAAAAAATAGTACAATGAATAAATGAATAAAGAATTCTTAACTTTCATTGAGAATACTTTGACTTATTGAGTCTCAAGGAGAGACATCTGGATTAATACTGGTTTGTGTTAGGAACATTTGTATTTATACTCATTTATTTACCAATCATTTATTGAATGACATCCATTGCCAGGAGTGGTGCTGGGCACTGAGTGTATAATAGTGATAAGGCATGTCTTGCTTTCAAGGAGCTAGGGTAGAATTGAGAGTCAGGTGAGCTAGTAGTTTGGTATGGCAGCAGGGAACAGAAAATACCTACCCCACATTTACTCAGGGAATATTTATTGACATCTGCAGCATACAACAGGCATTCAGAGAGATCATCTGGGGCTGCATCTCAAAAGGGGCAGTCCTAAATCATCCTTGGCAAGTAGATCTTCAAATGGTAATGGAGAATCTTGGATTTGGATTCACTGTAGAGCAGGCATGGTGTAATCTTAGACAAGGCTAGACCTCTGAAAACTTCCTGAACAGCTTTGTTGACCCACTGGTATACCTCTGACTTTTCTTTCTTTCATAGCCCAATTATGTTTTTTGGAGCAGCTTTTGAAGAAGTGAAAGGTGGTAGTTAGGGCTTCTGATCTTCTAAGCATCAGCTCATTGATACAGTTACTCCTAACTATTTTTTCCCCCTCAAAGGATTGTCAGAGATACTAAAGCTGATGGTACTAAACACACTGGGTTGTTCGTATTGTCATAAGGCAGCAAAGCATATCTCCAAAAGTAGAGTTAGGAGCACACACACTGGGGTCAGATTATTTAGATTAGAATCAGCCACATTCTAATTCTTTGGCCTTTGACGTATTATTTAACATCCTTGCTCAGTTTTCTCATCTATAAAATTGAACCAGTAATAATACCACTTTGTAGAGTTTTGGGAAGGCTTGAATGAGGGTGATACTATTTGAATATCATCAAATAAGCAAATAATGTGAAAGGGGGCCAAAATAGGTATCATAAGGTTCAGATATTAAAGTTCATACAATTTGCTCAAATAAGAGGCATCTCTGATCCTTACTTAGGAGGCTTTTGTTCTTGGGGTGCCTGGGTGGCTCAGTGGGTTAAGCCATTGCCTTTGGCTCAAGTCATGATCCTGGAGTCCTGGGGTCGAGTTCTGCATTGGGCTCCCAGCTCTGACAGGAGTCTGCTTCTCCCTCTGACCTTCTCCCCTCTCATGCTCTCTCTCTCTCTCAAGTAAATATAAATAAAGCCTTTAAAAAAAAGCTTTTTATTTTTATTTTATATATACTTTGAACAATGGAATTTGCAGCACTCACTAGATTGAGAGAAATGAAAATGCTTGGAGTGTCAAGACATGACAGGTGGTGAAGAGGCAGAAACAATGAAAAGCAGGTATTCTACTAAAAAAAATAGTAATCCGAAGGTCATAATATGGTTGTGTTGTATGTGGGCTGAGAGCAGACTTTCACTGTGAATAAGGCCCTGATGTGTTACTTTATACATGGCCAGTTTAGCAGTTTGGATAATACTTCCCATTAATGAATCTGTTTCTTCCATACCTTTCAGTAAAATCTATACAAGGTCCTCTAAATGAGTGTCTAAAACTTACTTTTTCAGTCCAGGGTATGTTAAAAGAAGGCCTTAGAGTCATCTCTTCAATTATAGATATTAAAACTATCACAAATTATTGTCTTTATTCTGTTAATTTAAAATATAAAATATATTTTGTAAACCTGGTTTGGATAGAAATAAGAATAAGCCTTCACATGGATGTAGGAATTATTTTGTGTCTTCGAGTATAAAATATGTCATTGTATTAACTAGTGCAAGTGCATTTACGGAAGGATGCATTAAGAAAACTACAGCAGAATCAGTTGTGGTTCATTAGCAGATTTTATAGTTTTTAAATATGAAGCCATTTCTCTGCTGTCCAAGTATAATTTTTTATGTTATTATATCACACACAAGTGCCTCTGTGTTATATTTAGGTCAAGTATATTTTAAAGTGAAGCTCTTTTGCAGAGGAAGGACATTTCTTGTTTTCTTTATCTGCAGAAGTGTATTCAACCGTGGGTAGAGGACCTTAAAAGTGTGGGTATAGATATATTCCTAATATTATTATTTTGCTAAAGACTCCTGGTAAGGTGGTAGAACCTTCTGGTGTCTTACTCATGTTTTACTTTGCCCTTTATTTTGTTCTACAACAAAAATTTCAAATAATTTTAAACAGAGAATGTTTTCTATGCCTGCTGTGAAAATTTCTGACATGAATGTGCTTTTTAGTATTTTTCAAAGTCAGTCAAGTAAAACAACTTAGTGAATAAACTGATTTTAAATTATGATAAGACTACAGTTTTTTAAATTAAAGTAAAATAAAATAGACTAGAAAATAAGACCAGTGCAAATAGTAAGGGTGTTTTATGGAATTTGTTTCAGTCTCATCTATGTGTGTGAATCTACTATGTCATGATGTGAAATGTCTTTAGCTGGAGTGTAAGAAAAAATTAGAAAAAACTGGCTTAGAAAGCCTAACAGGAATCTATTCTGATAAGTCTCACTCACAAAGCTTTTTAAAAAATACAGAAAGGCCTGGGAGAATATATAGCAATATGTTAATAGTTAATCTTTGTAAGGTGAGAATACAGCTTTTTTATTTGGGGGTTTATTGCATAATGCTTTTGCATTAAGGGAAATACCAGAAAAACTTTACTTTTTTAGTTAGTTTTATACTTTATTAATTTTTTTCTTAAAATGAGATTTTCCCTCTATCACAGACCTTTCTTTGAGCCATTTATAACTTTATAAAAAAGGTAACCTGTCTGAAAAAAAACCTCTATTTTTTTTTCTTTTTTTTAATTTGGAGACTTCATTCCTCAGGTAGTAGCCCATAGTGACCAAGTAAAAGAACTTTGTAATCTAACTTGGATATCAGAACACTGAGTACTCTGTACAAGTATGTAAATGGGTTTTAACTGCTGCATTCCCAAGATTATGACCCAGTACTCCAAAGTTATATATGTCCATTGTTGAAAAAGCAGAATTTAGGTATTTGTGAGTGAATTCAAGCGACTGAGGAACTGATTTTGTAATCCTGAACTTTACTAAGGTGCAAATAACTTTCAAGAAAGATGTTGAATATGTGAGCTTGATTTATGTATAAATACTGAGGCTCACAGTACTTTAGCTGTCCTGAGGTGAATAATTGAGCTCTTCATAATATTATATTCTACTTAACACAGCCTTTGCGTTTCATTTGGCTTCTGGGATACTACATGCTTCTGTTCCTCTTGTTTTCTTCTTCATTCTCCTTGCTGGCCACATTTCCTCTTCCTGACATCTAAAGGTCATAGTTTTCCCCCATGACTCAATCCCCGTGGCCTTTTTTCTCTGTCACTCCCTAGGTGGTAGTCTTACCTCGTTCCTTGGCTTGAATCCTTATGACAGTGACTCGCAAAATTTTATTTCCCAATTCTTGCACCTCCCCTGAGCTTTAGACTCTATTTCCAGTTGCTTCCTTAGCAACTATATAGGATGACCAGCAAGCATTCAGATTTAAAATGTCCAGATCACAACTCTTGATTTCTCTTTTCCTATTTCCTTTCACCAGTCTTCTGTAGCTTAGTAAATGTAACTGTCTTCACCGAGGTTGATCAGACCAAACTCTCCAAGTGACTCCTCTTTTCCCTTCACATCCCATATGGTCATTCCACCAAACCTTTGTTAGCTTTGCCTTCAGTATATATCATTACTCTGGCTACTTCTTGTGACCTCCTCTGTTGAAGGAGACATGCTGCATGCCTATTAGTTATTATACTTTTTTTTTTTTTTTTAACAGATTTTCCTTCTTCTACTCTTACCTTTATATTCAGTTCCTCACATTTCTGCCAGAATGATCTTTAGCAAAGGTGAGTCAGATCCTGTCATTCTCTTGCTGAAACCTTTTAGTGATTTTCAACATGTTCAAAATAAATTTCCAAAGCTCTTGCCTTGGCCTGTGAGCCCCTACTTGTTTTGGCCTTTAGCTATCTTAGAGTCTTCTTACTTTATTGTTACTATACCTATTTTCTTGTTATACCTTGAATGTTTCAAGCTTGTCTTGTCTCAGTGCTTTTGCACTTGCTCTTCTTTTTTCTTAGAATTTCTCTTTTCCCTAGATAATTCGTGTGACTCACTGAATCAGTTCAAGTATCAGCTCAGGTATTAACTCCTCGGAGTGGTCTTCTCTGCTTTACTGTATGGTTTTGCCTTCTAAAATAGCCATAGACCCCATCACTCTATATCTGTGTCCCTGCCATTTTACTTCATTGCATTTATCAGCATCAGGTGTTAAATGTTTAAACATTTCTTTCTTTTTTTAATTAATTAATTACTTTTTATTTTTTATCAACATATAATGTATTATTAGCCCCAGGGGTACAGGTCCATGAATCTCCAAGTTTGCACACTTCACAGCACTCACCATAGCACATACCCTCCCCAATGTCCATAACCCAACCACCCTCTCCCTCCCCCCTCCCCCCGGCAACCCTCAGTTTGTTTTGTGAGAGTAAGAATCTCTTATAGTTTGTCTCCCTCCCAATCTCATCTTGTTTCATTTATTCTTTTCCTACCCCCCAAACCCCCCATGTTGCTTCTCGACTTTCTCATATTAGGGAGTTCATATGATAGTTGTCTTTCTCTGATTGACTTATTTCGCTAAGCATAATACCCACTAGTTCCATACGTGTCGTCGCAAATGGCAAGATTTCATTTCTTTTGATGGCTGCATAGTATTCCATTGTGTGTATGTATGTGTGTATGTGTGTGTGTGTGTGTGTGTGTGTGTGTGTATACCACCTCTTCTTTATCCATTCATCTGTTGATGGACATCTAGGTTAAACGTTTATTTCTTATCTCCACTACTACAGCGTAAGCTCCATGAGACCAGAGACTTTCATTTGTTTATCATTGTGTTCCCGGTGCCTAAGACGGGATTTGTCACATAATAGGTTTTCAATAAATGTTTGTGGAATGAATACATACATCTGTGGGGCCCCAGATCTCAACTGGAGGTTAGGGAAACATCATCTGTCAAGAAGTCTCATTTGCCATGATTGGATAGGTATTCGTTTAGTGTCAAATGTACTGTTCTGACATTGTAGACACAAAGATAGAAAGACATTAGCCCTACACTGAAGGAACTTCATTTTTAGAAGAGAGCCAGATATGCAAACCCTAACTATAAAAGCAATATGATAATTGCTTTGGTAAAGGTATAGGTAAAGGTGTATAGTGGGAACTTACTGGTAGTACCAGAGCATATCAGGGAGAGTCAGTAATGAAGTTGCAGAGGAGGTAACCTTTAAGGTGAGAGTTGAGAGACAGGAGACCATTAGGCAAGCATCCAACAGAGAAGGTTGTAAGTCTTAAACCACAGAGATGGGAGAAGGCAGCTGGGCATGTTTCTAGTCATATGAGGGTATGGAATTGATGGTATATAAAGTCTGAAATTAGGAGTGGCTGGAGTTGAAACTAGGCAGATACATAGTTCTAGGGGTCGCAGTGAAGTTACAGCACATAGGGGCAAATATGCTGTGCAGGATACTCGACAGTGTGTATGTGGTAAGGAACCACGGAAGAATTTTGTACAAGGAAACGGCCAAACCTAATTTTTATTTTAGAAAATTACTGGAAACAGTGTAGAAGTAGAATGAACAGGGCTTGGTAACTGATTGAAATGTCAGGGATAATGACTTCCAGGTTGCTGGTGTGACAACTGGGTTGACAGTGATTCCATTCACCCTGCTTTGAGATTGGGAATGGAAGAGCACTGAATCTTTCTGAGGGGATAGCTAGAATTTAAAAGTATATCATTATTTTAGTGCTCAAAAATCTGTTAGTTTACTTGTGTCACTTAATATATCTTGCATATTACCTTTTATTATAAACATTATTAAATTTACTTTTTTTTTTTTAAAGATTTTATTTATTTATTTGACAGACAGAGATCACAAGTTTGCAGAGAGGCAGGCAGAGAGAGAGGGGGAAGCAGGCCTCCCGCAGAGCAGAAAGCCCGATTCGGGGCTTGATCCCAGGACTCTAGGATCATGACCTGAGCTGAAGGCAGAGACTTTAACCCACTGAGCCACCCAGGTGCCCCTTAAATTTACTTTTAAGATATCTTTATTTCTTACAAATGGACATACATGATGTTGAACTGAAAGATTTTGGCATGTCTTAGTTTTGCCAGTTTGTAAGTAGACCAGTGAGAATAAGAATGCTTTTGATAGAATAACAACACAAAGGAAGCTTTATTATTATGTAAAGAAATAATTCTAAATCTAGGGCCCTCAATAGTTTTAAACATATATGGAAAAAATGCACCGAAATTTGAGTTGAGGATAACTTTTACCATATAGTTAATGTTGTTTAATCAGTCTTATTTTCTGATTTGTGAAATATAAGTAGCCTTTACTTCTTTTGATGCTTTATTTTTCTGATCATTGTGAACTTACAGAACGTTAAAGTATTTCATATGTGCAGAAATAATAAGCTTATCTACACATTTATGTTTTAGCTGATTTCTTGGTTTGGTGTATTACTTTGTTGTAAGTGGAAAATTCTGTAACAGGTAAGACATGAGAGGAAAAAGAGACTGTTATTGTGGTCTTAAGGTTATGGCAAGATTTTAGACCAGTGCTGTTGCATTAAATATATAGCCCAGCCCACAAATATAAGCCTCATCTGTAATTGTAAATTCTGTAGTAGACATATTTAAAAATACAAAAATAAACAGATGAAGTTAATGTTAATGTCTTTTATTTAACTCATTATATTCAAAATAGTATCACTTCAATGTATATAAATTTAAAAATATTAGTGAGATATTTTCTTTTTATTTTTGGGGGGGTACCAGGCCTTTGGAATTCAAGGGGTATTTTACATTCATAGCACATCTCAATTTAGACTGACCACTTTTCAAATGCTCAATATCTACATGTGGCTAGTGGTTATGTATTGGACAGTGTTGTTCTAGATCATTCTTGGACCAAAGAGTAGAAGTTGGCTCACCATTCTGCAACATTTGAGGGTATCTTTCCAACATAAAGTAATTTATATGCCACTTGTTTTATTATACTGTCAAGTATATTAAAGAAGTCGCTTTTTTCTCCATTCATCATTTTCCTACTTGGAGTGCTTTTGTCCAATCAAGTCTGTTTATCAATTTTCATTATCTTTGCTTTCTCCTACAGCAATTCATGGTAATGGCCTCTTACACAAAAACAACAGCACATCTTTAAATTTTAGGGATTTTGTTTTTAATTACAAAAAAGTGTAATTATTGTAACAAATTCAAACACTATTAAGGTATGTGTGTGAAAAGATAATTAATCCTTAATTCTTTTTCATCTGTCATTTTCTGCTTTCCAAGGGGTAACCACTGTTAACAGTTTAGATGATACTCTTTCTCCCCTTAGAAATATACATTTATGACGGGCACCTGGGTGGCTCAGTGGGTTAAGCCTCTGCCTTTGGCCCAGGTTGTAATCTCAGGGTCCTGGGATGGAGCCCTGCATTGGGCTCTCTGCTCAGCAGGGAGCCTGCTTCCCCCTCTCTCTGCTTGCCTCTCTGACTACTTGTGCTCTCTCTCTTTCTGTCAAATAAATAAATAAAATCTTAAAAAAAGAAAAAAGAAATACACATTTATGAGAAGTTCTAGGTGAGAAAATTGCTACTTTGAAAATACCTCTTAAAGTAATGAAAAAAAGATTTGGTAGTGACAATTTTCTAAAATAAAAACATTTATCTTACCACATATTTAATAAAATTTAGGTTTTCATTATGGCTGTCCTTTAACAAAGAATGATATATTTTGGTATAATTTTTCCACTAAAATTGTATGATAGTCTAATAGCATCCTTTGCTTTGGTTGATTTTCTTATTATCATTACAGAGTAGACCTATCACATTGGTTTAGGAAAACCGTTGAGAGCTTTAGCAGTTTCTCAAGGGATTTTTCTTCATCCCTTGACATTTTCTTTCTTCTTTCCTGTTCTGTCATCATCCTTGTTGCATTTTCCCTTCTTCAGTTTTTACTGGTTTGATTCAGCCAGATCTTCATTCCCAAGGGTTTTGCTGTGAGATGAACGCTTCCTTCAATATTATTTTCGTAGACTTCATGAAATCCTACATTTTTTCAAGATTGGCATTTTCACTTTACAACTGAGTTGGATTGTGTTTACTTTGAATTATGGGATGTTTATAGCATGAGACTTTTCGTGAGATAGTGATAGACAAAACCAGGATATATAGTTGGAGTAGGTGTTAGTGTTAGGTAGAAATGGGTTTTATAGGTGATCAAGGCACATTTTGAATATTGTAATAAGGGGTTTTGATTCTGCGAACTTGTAACTTAAGGAACTCGACTACCTATTTAAATAATAGCTAACTTTCATCGAGACTTTACCATGACTGGCAAATTTGTATACATGGATCATTTTATTTAATCTGTTCTGTGTGCCTATGAAATAATTCTGTTATTATCCTCTGAGTAAACTAAGGATTAGAGTGGTAACTTTTGCCCCAATAAAGTTAGTTGTCCAAGGAAAGGGCTAATCAAGTGTGGGGCTGGGATTCTAACCTGGGATTCTAAGCCTGTATTGACTGTTCACTATGTATGTGTGCGCACACATGCACACATACCTGCACACACACTTGTGCCAAAAAAAAAGAAAAAGAAAAAATGATTGGATTATAATTTTCTTTTTTAACTTAATATTATGTTTTGGATATAGGTCCATTTATGAATGGACCATACTTTTAAGGAGTTACTCCTGTTTAGATTGTTTACAGTTTTTGTTTATTGTTTATATTGCTGTTGCTGGTGTTCTTGAGAACTAAGAAGCTTAGATTGCAATAGCCATGTGGGAAATAGGAGTGGAGCCACTGGGCTTAGGACAGATGAGTTAGAAACTGAGTTTACAGCGAAATAAGTCAATCAGAGAAAGACAACTATCATATCATCTCCCTGATATGAGGAAGTGGAGATGCAACATGGGGGGTAAAGGGGGTAGGAGAAGAATGAATGAAACAAGATGGGATTGGGAGGGAGACAAACCATAAGTGACTCTTTTTTTTTTTTTTTAAAGCTTTTATTTATTTATTTGACAGAGAGAGATCACAGGTAAGTAGAGAGGTTGGCAGAGAGAGAGAGAGAGAGAGAGAGAGAGAGAGAAGCAGGCTCCCCGCCGAGCAGAGAGCCCGATGTGGGACTCGATCCCAGGACCCTGAGATCATGACCTGAGCCGAAGGCAGCGGCTTAACCCACTGAGCCACCCAGGCGCCCCCATAAGTGACTCTTAATCTCACAAAACAAACTGAGGGTTGCTGGGGGGAGGGGGTTTGGGAGAGGGGGGTGGGGTTAAGGACATTGGGGAGGGTTTGTGCAATGGTGAGTGCTGTGAAGTGTGTAAACCTGGCGATTCACAGTTCACAGACCTGTACCCCTGGCGATAAAAATACATTATATGTTAATTAAAAAAAAAAAAGAAAAGAAAAGAAACTGAGTTTACCCCCTAAAGCCTTAATACTCAAAAGGTTGTGCTCCGCTCAGAGGATAGACTAGAAAAAAAAAAAAAAACCAGGGTTACAGAAAGAAATTAAGAAGCTTTTCCGTTTTCACCTGGGTTCCGAGTGAAGTGGAAAAGGTCCCTGAGACTTTTTGTAGCTGCTGTTGTTGGTGTTTCATAGTTCTACTTACTGAATGGTCCAGAAAACAAACCTCAGTCTTAAAATTGGCATTAATATAAAAAATAAAATTTAAAAATTTAAAATAAATGGCATTAATGTAGAACCAGTCGGTAGAGGAACACTTGTAGTCTCACTTATTAAATTCCCATAGATAAAGCCCCACTGGTGTTGAGCTCACTGACCCAAAGTTAGAGAAGATGATGACGAAAGACCGTTCTTTAAGCAAAACTCAGTGATACAAAACACAGCAGAATTAAATCCTCAAGAATTTTGAAAGTAGAACTGTTAAATAATAAATACTTGGTATTATAATAAAAATTAATAAAAGAAAAAGCAAATGCCACAATTATAATGAATATAATAAACATTTAAAAATAAAATGGAAATTTTATTTAAATTTAAAAATGATTAAATGATTAAAGAAGTCTCACTTCTTTTTAAAAATGATTAAATGTTTAATCATTTAAAAATGATTAAAGATAAAAAGAAAACAAATATCAGAACAACATCAACACAGCTGTTCAAAAGACATAAGATCAGGGGGGTTAGAGGGGTGATAGGAGGTAAATATGACTTCTGTGACAAAACCTTAGTCATTCATATTTAAGAACTGGATAAGATAAAATACAGAACAGGCAAATTTGGAGAGAAAACTAGTGATGGGGAAGGTGGACCTGAAGGTATTGACTTGAATGAATAGAATTGGTAAAAAGACTCAGAGCTAAAATACTCAAATTCAAGAAGCATAGTCTTGTCCTAGGAGAAAAATAATACTAAAAACATACTTAAACATAGTATAGTTGACACTATATTCATAGTAGACACTTGAACACCAAATACCTAAGAGATTATTTTAAGAACATCTTGAGAGTAAACAGATTACCTACAAACCTATAACAGACTGACAACACATTTCTTAATAGTAACAATGAAAGTCAAAATCCATTAAAGGATGGGAACAGTGTAAAGATATTTTCAGACAAAAACTAAGAGTACACATGGAAGGCATTGTGAAATAAAAAACATTGTATGGTTGTATAGGAGACAAATACAAATAATGATTAACTTTAGATACTTAGATAAGCACTCATGTTAAAACACTAACGGACTAGAAATAAGATTTTAGAGCCTTTTGAGCAGTAGGAAAAAAGAACTTGATCAACCTTAAAGAAAGCATGAAAATAAGAAAATTATAAAAAGTAGGATAAATGAAAAGGAAGCACAAAATAAAAAGGTAGAGTTACTTCCAGATGTATCCATAATTGCAATAAATACAAATGGACTAAATTCTCAATTAAAAGACTGACATTGACAGAGTGGGTAAAGAATGCACTGTTAAGTTGTATTCGTTTTTGCAAAGGATGAACCTAAAACATGGTGAGACAAGTTGAAAGTAAAAAGCAAAAAAAAAAAAAAAAAAAAAAGGTTAAAAAGGCAAGATACCTCATGATACCAATGAAAGTTACATAGTTATATTCCTTTCAGACAAAAGCCTCTTTAGTAGGGCTTGCTGCATAATGGTAAAAGTGACAATTTACCAGGAAAGAGGAAGAATTCTAAATATAAGTGATAACATCAAAAATTATATAAAAATATAAAAAAAATACAAAAACAGAGAAACCATTAAATCTACAAACAGGTACTTTATATATACATCTCAGTGATTAAGCCAGCCCATAATAAGTAAGGATATGATTTGAACAATGCTTTAATAAATATGATTTAGTAAACACACACACAAAATACCCATGATTAATTAAGTGGACAGAAAATAAGTAAGGATACCATTTGAATAATACTTGAGTACATTTGATTAATGATTACACAGCCCCCCAAAGTTTAGTAGGGATACATTATTTTTAGGCACGGATGAGACATTTACCAAAATTGACCTTTTACCAAACCATAAAACAAAATCAACAAATTTTGAAGAATTGATCTCATTTTGACTACAATGTAATTAAGTTGGAAATCAACTTAAAATGGATATATTGGCAGATACTTCTGAATAACTTAGGAGACAGAAAAAGCATAGAAATAGGTATTTTTGTTACCCTTTCTGGTTATCAAAAAGCTTGTGAGATCTAAAAGGGCTTAGACACAATGACCAACCCAGTAGCAATAAACTCATGTTAGTGCCCAGATTGTAGTTTTAAAGTACTATTTTTTATTAAAATGAACTAGGGCTTCTTGAAAAATGTGGCTGATTCCAGCTCTAGGTAGGCCATAGTAGGACATTTTGTCATAAAAAAAGGAAAAGAAGAAACTTCTTTTCACAGTTTGACTAACTCTTCTTGTCAAGAGACAATTTGAGATTATGTAAAAAGGGCCCTCTGATGGGGCTGCCATTGGCCAAGATAGTTTGAGCTTCAAGAAGAATATTGCAGTGGATTGAAGCACATTAAATTAAAATCAACAAAATGTTGGTCACCTTTGGAAGATGCCATGGAACCAGTTCATTCAGAAGCTGGTAAAGTATTCTGTGTTACCCATATAAACTACCTCAGAGTCACAAAATAGTTGATGAAAGTTTATTATAAAAGAATTTCAGCTAATAAATACAAGAAGAACAATAGCTAGAATGTCATCATTTTGTAAACCCTGATGAAATAGTTTATCTTGGCACTATTCATCAGGGGTTGCTAAAACCATTGGGTGACAGTCTGATACAAAGCTTTATGGTGAATGGTTCAGGCTGACAGTACAGGAACCCATTGATCAATGTTAACATTAGAAGAAGGAGACAATCAGATATTATAGCTTTCCGATGTGATGTGATAGGAAGTTCATTGCACCATTTAAGACATATTTTTGCTATAAAAAAATTAAACCCAAATCCTGTCAAGCCTCTAGATCAACCGCTACTTTATAGGAAATACAGAGACTATATATAAGAATTTATTGAACAATACTGCAAGAATGTAATCAGCAAACTCCAGAATATGGGAAATTCTATAGGACAAATAGCCCGGTTTCTTTAACAAATGAATGGCAAGATAGGAAAACAAAAACAGATTGACAGGTACCTATAAATTAAAAGACAGCATATAGATCTTTTTGGATCCTGATTTTAACAAACCAAGTGTTCAAAAAAGGCAGGCTGTTGGCAAAATTTGGGCACTGGAAATGTGATGATATAAGGAATTATCCCCCCCCCCCCATTTTAAGGTATATATTGGTATTATGATTTTGTTTAAAAAAAATATATATAAGTCTTTTAAAGATAGATACCGAGATACTTAAGGGTGAAATGAAATATTTGGGAACATGTGCACAGATAAAATGAAACACTGGCCATGACTTGAAGCTGAAGGATGGGTATTTAATAGTCATTATAAATGTTTTCTCTTTATATATGTTTGAAAATTTTTGTAATACATAAGTAATAACAGCAACAACAAAAACTTTAGAATATAGCTAATTAAGTCACTAACTTGGGAAGTTAATCAAAGAAGAACAGAATTGTCCCAAAGAAAATTGAAGGAAGAAAATAATAAAGATGAGAGCTGAGAGCAGAAATTAATGATACAGAAATGATACTGAGAAGATCCTTTTTCTGTTTATTAACATACGTGAATTGATTGTGCCTTGCCTCCTTCCCAAAGGAATTTGAGATGACTTTAAAAAGGAGCAGAGAAATAAATATTACCAGACATCTGGGATGGATTAATCATTGTATTTGTATACCCAACTTAATTTTGGTATCTTCTGGAAAAGAGCAGAAAGGGACATGTTTGCTATACCTACTAGAGGGATTATGTTAACTTTATCTGAGTGACATGTCTTTTCCCCTTTTTCATACATGTGAGGTGGGGTAAGATGACAACACCTTTGATCTGCAACATTTCCTCTATCAACCAACTGTGAAAACAGATTTTAACTTTGAATTTTAACTTAGGAAATCTTAGCTTTTGTGGTGAGTGAAGATACGTGGTTTACTTCTGCATTCAGGAAAAAAGCCAAGGATTGACTAGTAAATGCGAAGGGACTTTCAGAGTTTGAAAGATCATTTTGCAACCATCATAATAAAGATTAGATCAGATTAGAATCATTAGTGGATGCTAAATCTAGGGATGCTAAATCCTTTGATGAGGAACAGGATATTCACGTGCTCTTGGAGGGTTACCCCACGACTGCTTTTAGTTGAAAGGGAGAAAATACACAGTAATTACTCTGTAGAGAAATTGGACAATACCTTGACCACAGGTAATCAAAATAAAGTCACCAGTGAAGGACAGATGGGAATCATGTGCCTCCAGATGTGATGCCCTGAGGACATTTGACCCTCTGTGTACTATTCTGAGCATATATAACCTAATATGGGTGAAAATGTACAACCTCAATCTAATCATGAGAAATGTCAGACAAACCTTAAATGAGGGATGTTCTATTAAAAAAAAGGGTGGGAGGGGGAGCAGTTTTCCAAAATGCCAGTGTCATAAAATACAGTGAGAGGCTTTGGAAACATTCTAGAAGGTAGGAGGCTAAAGAGATGTAAATAGATGCATTACCAGATTCTAAACTGGATCCATTACTGGAGAGGGAAATATGCTCTAAAGGACATTACTGGATCAGCCAACAAAATTGGAATACCTGTATTTGATTTGATAGAACTTCCATGTTAAATTTCCCGACATTGTTAACTGTATAATATGCCTGCTTATAGAAAATATACTCTGAAGTATTTGAAGATAAAGGGCCATGTTGTCTGTACTTTGCCCTCAGAAAGTTTAGAAAAAAATTCGTGTGTGTGTGTGTGTGTGTGTGTAGAGAGTGGGAACATGCATGATTGCAAATGATAAGCAAATGGGGTAAAGTTACCAGTAGATAAATACAGGTAAAAGATGTACAGGTGCTCTCTGTAGTATTTTTACTTCTGTAACTTATATAATATGAAATTATTTCCAAGTAAAAAGGCAAAATATATGCTGTTGTTATGATGCATTTTAATGAGCTAACAAAGTGATAGTGCTTCATTTGTTCTTGAAGAATGAATGGTCTACATGCCCATTAGGCAGTTTCTCTCAAATAATAGATTTCCCAAGTGAGCCATTGGTAAGTACTGGATCAAATCAGTTCATGGTTGAATTAGCCAATGAATGCCCTAAGTGCCAGTATTCTCTGTTGTTGATTGAAGAGGGTTCCATATGTTTTATATGCCAAACATGGACAAATAGCATTAAAATTCTGTTATAAAGATGTAAGAGCCTGATTTGTTTTGTGCTAGTTCACTTACTCATGAAGATGGGGTGGAGAGGTACTTGAGGAAATTACTGATTATTTTTTCTCAAGGAATATTTGAAACCATAGAAGTAATTGGACAGGTTCTCACATATGATCCCAGTGTTCAGAAGTATAGTATAGAAAAAGATGGTTTGACCTAAAATATTTTAAAGGTATATGTTAGCAGTTAGCTGCCCATCATTAACAGATGAATCTTTATCTCTTTTAGATAATATAATTTTAAACAGAATTGCATGCTGATGGCCATTCCAGGATAAGTTGACTGCAAAATACACCCCAAATAACTGATTCTCTACTTCAGTTAAGAAGGAAACTGGACCAATAAAAGCATGTGGAATATTGTAAAAAAAAATTAAAACCATGTTAAAGAGAGAAATAAAACATCAAGTGCTATTAGTAAATACTGAGTGGGAAATTTTTAATCTAAGTTATTTTTTAAAAATTGTTTATGACAGGCACCTCTTCTCTTCTTGTTAAAGGCCTTTCGTGCCTAGAGTTGCAAAAGTTCACAAAAACACACCAAGGCTTTAAACTGAATTGGCATTATCTTGAAAGTCCACAAGATGGGGATGCTCCTCTTTTTTTGTAGGTCTGTGTTATTATGAAAGAATTGTTTTAGCCAGTGGTATATTGGAGAATCTCTTACTGGCCTGAGAGCTGACTATTAAAATTTTAGGAATTACGCAAACTGATTGTTAAACACAGCCATCGTTAAAAATTAAATTACATAGCTTGTTAAATAAATGGCATGTATAAAAAGGTAGTAGATACTTAAAATTCATTACTTCCTAATTATTTCACTATATTTTACTATGATTTATGTTCTTGAAGCTATTTATTAATATTGTATCTTTAGGTTGAAATACTGTATTATGGTGTGCTACTGTGTGTCTTTTCCCAGCTCTGTTTTTAGTGATGTTACAGTGATAGCTTGAAATTAGCTATGGTGGGAATATTTACATCATAGAGTTAGGCAAATGCCATAAATCAGGGCTTGATTTATTGTATATTGCTTGTCTAGGTGTAAGGTGATGGAGAAAATGCTAATAATGCAAACTTAAAGGTGTCATGTCTTTAGCTATTACATTTACATAGCTCAAAAATTTGAAAATATATTTTGCAGTTCAAAAATGATTATCCACTTCAGCAACGATGTTACATTGTTGACATCATTGATGTAAGTGAAAATATCAACCAGTACTTGGAATTCCATGTGGATATGTATTTAGCTGGTTGCTAAACATGTTTCAGCACATTGCTGGTCATGGCATAATTGAGTTCGGTGTGTTGGTAAGAAGTGGGTGGTATAAATTTATTATGCTTTTTTTCAGCTTTAGGAAATCATATCATGACATGTGGGCATTAATTAAGAAAAAAGAAAGGTTGAGTTTTAAAAGTCATTAGCTATAGCACAAATAATTTTAAGTTTGAAGCCTTTGATTATATGTCTACTGTAGAACAGAAATAGAATCATAGAATTTCAAGTTCAAAGAATGCTTAAAATAAATCCAGACCCATTTAGAGATAGAAATTCTTTTCTCCAGTGTATCAGTCAGTCATCCAGACTATAGAGATGGAGCTCATTACCTGATAATAGTGTTGGAGAGCTCTTAGAGTTCTGTATATTGAGCTAACCTGTTTTCCTTTAATTTCTACCAGTTGGTTCTGGTGCTGACTTCTGAGAAACACAGAAGAGAACATTTATTTCCTCTGTAGAACAACCAGCCCTTCAGGTATAAAGGTAGTTTGGATGTTTCCATTTAGACCTCTTTGGGCAAGAAGTATATCTTTATTTAGTTCCTTTTTTTTTTTTTTTAAGATTTTATTTATTTATTTGACAGACAGAGATCACAAGTAGGCAGAGAGGTAGGCAGAGAGAGAGGAAGGGAAGCAGGCTCCCTGCTGAGCAGAGAGCCCGATGCAGGGGTGGATCCTAGAACCCTAGAATCGTGACCTGAGCTGAAGGCAGAGGCTTTAACCCACTGAGCCACCCAGGCGCCCCTATTTAGTTCCATTAACTGTATTTTGTGTGGTATTTTTTCTGAGCTCTGTAATCTAAGATTGTGAAGCCTTTAAATCTTTTTTTTTTGTGCAAATTATACACAAGTCAAGTGTTGGGTTGTTTCTTTTAAATCAAAGTAGATCTTTGTACTTACTCCTATTGCTTTCAGCACAGCATTCCAGATCGTAGAAATATTAAATTGTAATTTTACCATTTTTGGTGTTTATTAATCATATTGACTTTATGTCAGTTGCAGGTTTGATAAGCAGTGTTTATTGTTTATATTCAAATTATTGTTTAAAATGTTGAATTTCAAAGGACTGTGGGGACACAGGTCACCTTCAGATAACCCTAAGTTCTCTTTTACCTATTATTTTTTGCTGTGGGTGCTACTAGTTCTATTAATTAGCCTACATTTTCCATCTTATATGCAGAAGTTCATCATGATGTATATTGTCAGATGCTTTGCTGAGATCAAGACACATGATGTCTGTGGGATCTCCGCCAATGAAATACACTTCAGTACTTCTGTTTTTGAAAAGTAGGCATTTTCCAAAATCCTGGCATGTCTAAATGTTAAAGTTCTATTCCCCACAATCGGAAAGATAGAAAATCCATCATGAATTGTGGGTTAGATAATAATGAAGATACCAGAAGAGAAAAGGGATAGGAGAATTCCTGGGAACACTTGATGGTCAGGGTCATGGTATATACTTGGGCTGAAAAGAAAAAAGCCTGTGCTGTAAGAGCCCAGCATTTTCACTGAGCAAGTATTCTGGATCAGGTGAGAAATTAGGGATCTGGAAATAGTTTCTCTCTTGTTATCTATTTCCTTTGATGTGTATGGTGAACTCTTAACAATAAGTACTTCTGAGTGTATAAGGGTATTTCTTTGCTGTGGAGTGTACCTCCTTATTCTCTTTGTTGTGGATACACTAATACTTCATAGTTTTATTTTGAAGATTAAAAGAACTCAATATGAAGTTGACTGGCACATTCTCTTGTATTTTTCTTATAGTAGATTTAGGTTTATTTAACCATTTGTTAAAATTTTCTCCCTTTGTTAATTTCCATTGACCAGGCGTGGTGGAGGTTGTCAAGCAATTACTAATGTGAGTGGTCTTATCCCATTTCTTTTTTTTTTTTTTTTAAGATTTTATTTATTTATTTGAGAGAGAGAGAGAACATGAGAAAGGGGAGGGTCAGAGGGAGAAGGAGACTCTCTGCCGAGCAGCTAGTCTGATGTGGGACTCAATCCCTGGACTCCAGGATCATGCTCTGAGTCCAAGGCAGTCGCTTAACCAACTGAGCCACCCAGGTGCCCCTCTCATCCCAGTGCTTGGTCTCCACTCTCTTTCTTCCTGCTGATGCTGTTTTTTATTGCTATTAGAAGAAAAATTTATAGTAGGTCATTTGATTAAATAGTAAACTTCTTCTAGAAAGCAGTCCTGGATTCGTTGTCTCATTTTCTCACCTACATTTGAGTTATTTTTAAAATTCTTACTTATATGTATACATTTATGTTGAACTGATGAGTTTTTAGGGCTCCTCTTTGCATATACTTTTCAGTGTAAGTTCTGGTCTCTAGCAATAGGGAGGTAATAGTGTTTTATGAGTACTTAATAGCTGGCAGTCACTTTTTGAATAATTGTTTTATTTAACCAAGATAAAGCTACTTGTTAAAAAGGTAGAAAGGACTTGGGACGTAGAGATAAAGGGTTTTGGGATATGAAGAAGGAGGATATATGGATAATAAAATTCATGGGCTCATGAGTTATTTTGGAATTTACTTTCCTTAGTTGCATTAATTACTTTATGGCAGGTTTTGCTTTCTTTTAACTTGAGGGTTTCTGTTTCTATAGGATGGATTAGTAGGCCCTCTACCTAGCCTTTAAAAATCTTTTGGTTCAATACATTGTAATTAGTTTTTGGTAATTGAATTATTCTCTCTTCTTGCAGATTGAGGTGGTACCATGCAGCAAGCAGCAGAGAGATGCAGAGTTCGAGTCAGAAGGCCTGACATGGCACTTTATGTACCTAAAGCTCGAAGAAGTGTAGTGCTGCTCAAGTCAGGTGATGAGGAAAAAAGCTGTGGTCCACTTAGCTCTGTGGTGAAAGAAGAACAAAAAGAGGATTGTTTCTTCCAAAAGGAGATCTTCAGAGACAAATCTGAGACTCAGAGACTAAGCATTAATCCTGAAAAAAAGGAGCACAACCGTAGAGAAGGAAAGAAGTTTTCAACAAAATTAAGAAAAGACGTGTGCCTTCAAGAAAGAAAGAAAGATAGGATTTGTGTTAAGAGGCAAACTACAGGATCCAAAGAAACATTATGCCAAGGACGTCAGGAGGGTGTCCCAAAACCCAGGATACCTTTACAAAGACATTTTAAACCAAAGGAGGTGGAATGTTTGGAGGTTGAAGCCACAGATGTGACGGGACCTGGGAAGTTGCTTCTATCTCGGTCTTTTTCAGAAATGAATGAGGCCCAGGTTCTAAACAGACCATTCCGAAATGTGGAATTCTGTGATGTCAGTAGGCATGAATTAAGTGGCGAAACATTTGAAAGCAGAGGTTTAGAAAGCAGAATTGAAACTGATGCCAAAGTTGTGGAGCTACTATCGCAGTTTCCTAGAGTTTTTAATTGTGTGTTGAAATCTGAGAGTATGATAGTACCTGTAAAATTGAATTCTGATTCTGTAATTGCACAACAAAGCATGCAAACATCGTGTGGAATGTTGACTCCCAGTAGTGGAGGCATTACTGCTATTTCTGTTCCTGGAAGTCCAGGTGGTGTCACTGACCAAACTTGTGTAGACTTTGAAGCTGAGAATGTTAGTGAGGTAGCCAACAACACAGATTTCATCTTGGGTCAGAGTGGTATAGATTCCATTCCTGAGACTCTAGATAACATCTCTCATAAAACGACTATAGTCAGCAAATTAGAGAGCGTAAATGGCATTTTTGATCCTGCAGTGATTAGAGAATGTGAGGAGAATGACAGCACTGCTGATGACTTATGTATAAAGTATGAACCTTCTGATACAGCTCTCCTTGCTCATGAAACAGATACAGATGAGTCGAAGAGTGTAGGTGACATTACTAATAAAGCATGTAAGATGGACATTACAGATGTCCCATCTGATCAAATAACTATGGACAGCCCTTGTGTAGTTGCAGTTAGAACAGCTGATGAGGTCTGCAGTAACACAGGTAGTTTCTCAAAATACTTAGAAATGAGTGCAGATGCAGCCCCTCTTCATGTAGCTAGATGTGGGAATGATGTGGAAAATTCCAGCAGCCTGACTGCTTGCTCAGATACTTACCCTGAGAGTATTTCCTCTGGTTTCACAGAGTCAACAGGAAAGTTGATAGAGAGCTTGTCAGATTGTGCTTCCTCCTTACCTATAAAGAAGATTGCTGGTAGTAATTGTAACACTTTTTTGGACTCTGAACTCAGTACGTTAAATGGGACAAAAGTACTTTCAGACAGTGCCTCAGGCAATGATCTGGATTGTACTGGTGATACAACAGAGGCATTGCACGAACTAAAAACTGCTGAAGAGTTCAAAACAAAAGAGGAAGATGACTCAGAGAATATGGAATTTGGTGTATCTTTTCCTGATATAGAAACTGTATCTATGGAAACATCCATGGAACCGAAAGCAACGGAAATGGCTCGTGTGGAGGGAAGTGCTGCTACTGAGGAGAGCTGGGAGTCTTTGTTTAATGATGATGGTGACTGCCTGGATCCACGTCTTCTACAAGAGGTCTGTTCAGTAGAAGCTGCTCAGTGTTTACATGATTTATAGATTCGTAGAGCCTGATATTTGGGGGGTAATTTTGATAGACATTTGTGCACACTCATATATTTACTCACTATATCCAGTGAGGCTTCCTGTGGTAAACAAATGGGATTGTAGATTGAGAAGAGAATGCCTGATAGATCTTACCAAGTAAAACATACCGAATTGAGCTGTACTTATAAAAGCCACGTCCTGAGAGATCTTACTGAGTAGATTAGGGATGCATTTAATGGGTTCTGACTATCTGTTGCGGGGATACAGAGGGAAACTTCTTCAGAAGGGCTCTTCTACATTGACAAGCTGTATTTTACACAGGCCTATTTGAGGGAGGAGAATAACTTATTATTATTTATATTTATTGCGTTTTTCGGGGAAACATTGCAATGTTGTTAGACACTGTGGAGGGAAGGAAGGAGAGAAGGGAAGGGTAAAATAAGGGAAGGTGTGATTGTTTTTATGTAGTTTATGCTGAGTTAAATTAATGTGTAAATGATTGTTGAGTACATACAGAAAATATAAGTGAATAATGCCATGCTGGTTAGAGTTCATAAATACAAAATGTTGGGTTTGAAGACATTTTAGAAATTATTTAATTCTTTTCATTTTCTTAATTTAGACATTCACTCTATATCCAATATTTAAATTCCTTACCACAAATAACAATCATTGGTTTTAAATAGAAGAACCACTTCCCCCTTCATTCCTTATAGTGGGTTCACATAACCTTTGTCTGGAAGGAGAAAAAATAATTTCCCTGTGAAGTCCCCAATTTTGGAAATGAGGAAATTGAAGCTTAGTGGTCATACTTTTAGGAACAGCATAATCAAAAAAAAAATTTTTTTTAAGATTTTATTTATTTGACAGAGAGAGAGAAATCACAAGTAGGCAGAGAGGCAGGCAGAGAGAGAGAGGGGAGGAAGCAGGCTTCCTGCGGAGCAGAGAGCCGGATGCGGGACTCCATCCCAGGACCTTGGGATCATGACCTGAGCCGAAGGCAGAGGCTTTAACCCACTGAACCACCCAGGCGCCCCAGGCATAATCAAAATTTCAATTTAGTTCTCTCAATCCAGTGTTTATGTTCTTTCTACCAAACCACGTCTTTACCTATAAAATACTTCTGAGTGATTCCAAAGAGCCTTTTAAATATGAAGTGAGTAGTGCTTTTGTTTCTGAGAATTAAACCAGAAGTACCAAAAAAACGATTACACGGATGTGAAGAAACACGTGAGACTACAGAGGGGACAGGCCATTGGACAGAACTGACTTTCCAGTACCAAGCAGTTCCTCGTCGTTTTTAGGTGTCTGCGTGTGCACGTATCTCACCGGTTAGCACTCCTTGTGGGCAAGTCGTTGTTCTCAACATCCTTTGAAAGAAATACAGAGCAGAAGGTATTTGTGAGTGGGCACCCACAAACCCCTTGAAATTGCATGCAAAATGTTATGTGTATGTGGAGTTTTTCATAGCTTTCATCAGATTCTCAAAGGCAGTGCTTCACTAAGTGTGGTCCCTGGACAAGCAGCAAGAGTGCCACCTGGGAACTTGTTAGAAATGCAAACTCTTTAGCCCAGCGGTCTATATATTTATGTGTTTTCCAGGTGACTCTGATGCACATAAGGTGAGAACAGTTGCTCAAAAGGTAATAGACCAACATAAATAGGTATCAGAACGTGAGTGTGGTAGCTAGAGATGGCTGTCCAACCGTAACTAGAAAGAAGAACACTGTTCAGCAGAGGTTTTAGACCCAAATTAGGTTAAGAAATACTACTAATGTGGGAAGGTAGGTGACTATAGAGAAGTTGTTAAGGATCTCATCATTGGAAGAAGGTCTCAGGGATGGCAAAGGGATTACCTGAGGGGTAGAGAGCACAGTTATGCACAGGAGAGAAGGAGTAGCTTCCTATGAAAGAAGGGCATGGCACACAGAGCCTTTTACACATGATGGGACTCAGTATTTATTGAATGGATGTAGGTGATAGGGTAGAGTTGGAGCTCTGATTTTTTTAGGGTGGACTCCAGGGGCTGTCAAAACTTTACTGCTGCTGGAATTTGGATTCTCTATGGTGGTAGCTTAGGGATATGGCTTCTCTAACAGGGGAGGAGGGTTCATGTGTGCAACTGTTTTTCAGGTCTTAATGCTTTTTAGAACAGGTGCAAAAGAATGTAGGCAATCACACAGTGTTCCGAGGCGCATAGTAATATAGCCAAAGAGGACACTTGCATGATGTAAAGCTGGGAATGGCTAGAAGATGGAGTAATGTTTTAAGCTAAAGACAGCTAGTTCTTAGGGGTTGTGTTTGGATATCACATACTGGGTTGGTGCTTGCCGGGGATGGGGTCTGTGTTGAGGTATGAGGGGTGATGAGAGCCCAAGGGAAGGAAATGGATTGAGAAAGCAAAAAAAAAAAAAAAAAGTAGCAGCTCCAACTCCACAAACTATGGTCTCCTGTGCTTTGAGTTTTAGGAGATGTAATAATAATGTTATTAAAAGATGCCACAGATCCAGTAACATTAATAGCCCTCTAGTGACTATTACTCTTAATTTATTATTTATATTGCTCCAAACATACTTTATTAAAGGCTAAACCAGAATGTCTGCCGGTCTTGAAAATTTTCCAGCCAATGATTTTTTGGCTCTTTTCCCAGCGGGCCTGTTTCTTTGTTGACAGTGGCTACAGATGGAGGTGTGTAATACTTCTAATGGGCAGGGAGGTATGCTGTGGAGCAGGGTGTGGCAGCCATTGGCATGTGAAGCAGTTTCCTGCAACATCTGAACTTCTAAAACTGCGTGAGTGGGTAGAGAGCATAGATAGGTCATTCCTGAATTCCTGGAACTGCCATTCTTGATGAGCCTCTAAAGATCACACTTATTCTCCTTAAGCCATGGTTTGGGATGCCCAGAAGTTTAAGTTGGTAATAGATAAAGAGAAAGGATATTGGCCTGACTTCTCCTTCTAACCCTCTGAGATCTGGTATGAGAACACAAGAATTACTGTTGTCTAGATAAAATGTCCATAGCTGGGGCGCCTGGGTGGTTCAGTGGGTTAAGCCTCTGCCTTCGGCTTTGGTTGTGGTCTCCGGGTCCTGGGATCAAGCTCTGCATTGGGCTCTTTGCTCAGTGGGGTACCTGCTTCCCCCTCTCCCTCTGCCTGCCTCTGCCTGCTTGTGATCTCTCTGTGTCAAATAAATAAAGACATAAAATCTTTAAAAACAAAAGCAAAAACAAAAAATCATCCATAGCTCCTTCTGCCTCCTAGAGTGATCTGCACATCTATTGATTGGTAGGAGGGTTAGTAAGATACCAGCAACGTAACACTGATGTTGATAGACTGTGGCATCTGGTCCCTTCACTGGTCATTTGAAATTGGTCATTTCTGGTCTTGATTTAGGTAGGAGTCTCCTTTTGCTACAGAAGGCTACTAACAATGTTACAATCATGGAAAAGAGAAAAGGAACACCAGCCGTCCCCACAGACTTTGGGAAAAATGCTCTCTGAGTTTAAGTAGGAAGCCCAAAGGCAAAAGGAAAACCTCAAAATTCCATCGCTAAAAGCAAATTATATGAAGAATGAAGGGAGGAAAGTCCTTCATATCCCATCCCCTAGAGACTTCATTAGTAGTTGGTACTTCTTCACTTTGCAGTTAAATGGAAAGATTGAGTACTTAGAGTTTGAGAAACTGTACATTGTAAATAGCTAGGTATATATGGTTATTATCACTTTTGTTTTATTTTATTTCATTTATTTTTTAAAAGATCTTATTTATTTATTTGTCAGAGAGCAGAAGCAGAGGGAGTGGGAGAGGGAGAAGCAGGCTTCCTGCTGAGCAGGGAGCCCGATGTGGGGCTCAATCCCAGGACTCTGGGATCATGACCTGAGCCAAAGGCAGATGCTTAATGGCTGAGCCACCCAGGCGCCCCATCACTTCCATTTTAAAGGCACTGTGTTACATGCCAGCTTTTTTCTCAGCTTTATCTAAGGTGTTTGTTTGTTTGTTTGTTTAATTTGGAGAAACGGGATATAACCATGTGATTAGATAGTCATATAACAATCTGAAGGATAATTAATATAAAACCACTTTATGAGAGATGTCCTAAGTCTGACTGTCTGATGGGTGATCTAGAGAGTGGTGTCAACAGAGGATGAGATCCCTGAGGGCTAGACTGGTTGATACAGTTGCATGTTATTGAGGCTGTAGAATTAAACAAGATTTGAAGCCCTACTTAGATTGTTGTTATGTTCCCAATTTCTGTTTTCTTTTTCTGTTTCTTAAAATTGATAGATTTTTTTTTTTTTTGAGTGGTTTTAGGTTTACAGAAAAAAATTGAGTGAGAAGTTTAGGGTTCCCATATGACTCCTTCACTGTTTTATTACTATTTTAATTTTTATTTTTACAGTACCTTTTATTATTAGTTGCAACTCATTTTAGCAGACTTATATTTAATATTTTTATTAAAGTGTCTGAATTAATAGGTCATTGGCTGCCTAAGTGAGGATTCCAGATGCCGTAAATTCGAATGCAGTTACTTGGGACATCCAGTGAAAAATCTGGTTGAATGAAGTACTCTATTTGTTGTTCAGTCCACTAGTGGATGATGACTGGATCTCTGGTTGATACAGAAAGAGAGGGAATACTAACATTGCTCATAGTTTATTTCTAAACCAAACATCTCCTAAAATGAAAAAAATCTCCCATCTGAGCTCCATTAGGTTTGTTACGTAAATTTTTTTCCTCTTAATCTGCGTTTACACCAACAGCATTTAATTTCTGATGCTTTTCAGAACTGAAGAGAGGTAAACAGTTCTAGGCCTCTATTGTCGGTACAAGGAGGCATTCTTGTCTGCAGCTTGGGAGATTCCTGGTGTGCTGTACTCCGTCCCTGGCAGTGCTTTTACTTTAGTGAGCTCCATGAATGTATATGTGGAATATAGTTGGGGCAACTGGGGTAGGAGTAGCGATATCACTTGTAATGTTTCTTCCATTTAATTCATTCCCTGTTCAGTGACAGTAGCAGGGAGAGATAATGGTAGGGTTGGCCAAGAGAACCAGAGTGTACACTCTACCCCAGTCAGGAGTAAAACATACTAACAGCTTTATCACAAAGATTTTAAACATTTTAAAAATGCTCAAATTTTTTCATGAATTTTTTAGTTCATTTCTGTTAAAGAGTTTGGTTAACAAGAATTAAGCTCATCTACACTTTGATTTGAATTACTGTAGTCCTTTGTATCCGAAATTTCTTGTCTGGCATGTTGAATACTCTGTGGCTGGGCTTTGGGAGGGAGGGCTAGAAAGGAAGAGCGGGTCCCAGCTATAGGCTTGACTCCTGAAGTGGGTAGCCAGCAGTCAAAATACGTTTAAATTCAGACTGTTTTGTGTTACGAATCTGGGGATGCGGTGTGAGGAGGTCTAAATTAGCAGTAATGCCTGCATGACAGAAGGAAATTAAGTGCCAGTCAGCAGCCATGTACAGATCATTTGTGTGAATTGACCCAAAACTGAGACTGTTGAGGAAAAGCCAAGAGGATGCCCAGGCGTGCTGGATCCTAGGCTTGATGCACGGAGACTGTGTTTCTGATCCTTCAGATGATGGGTCATGCTCTTATATTGCCTGCCCTGACTCATTTCTTAATACAGTGGGTCTGAGTCTGCAGTTTGAAGGTCAGAAGCACATATATATTATCTGATGGAGACAAATAGGCAAGGGCTAATACTCTCTAAAGTAATAAACACAAAGAAGAAATTTTTATTTGGGAGAACTGGCATAGATACGATGTAGGATCTTAGGTAGTTGAAGGGAGCATAATTAGGAACTAGAGAAATCAAGAAGTAGAATGGCAGTGAATGCTACATTTATCTGTTTTGCAGTGTTTCTTAGGACTTGTGGGCAGCCATTGTCCCTGATTATCATAACAGTACCTGAGTCAAGCTGTCAGGGATAGTTTGGGAAGATTCAGACCTCTAGCAGTCTCCTGTTCTTGGATTGTCTGGTCTTTGAGCTTTCTGCATCATCATTGGCATCTCTCCATCTAATCTTTCTAGTCATGCTGCGAAGAGGAGGAAGTAGAGACGCCTCCCTGCCTCCTCAGCACTTCTCTTGACTATTAATTAAATCTGTTTGGTGGATCGGTTTAGCATCTTGTCAAGGATGCCAACGCCAGTCTGCCATGTTAACTTATGTATGATCTGAAGAGGAACCAGGTCCATGTCGGTTCAGGATGTTCACTTGATCTTTGCCCATATATTCATGTGTCATACATTACCATCCATGGGAGAGAATTAGAGCTCTTCAAAGTTAACCTCTCACACTGGGGTCAGTAAATGATCATCTGAACCAATTGCTGGGCTGTCGTACATGTCTCATTGTTGTAGCTTTTCTCTTAGATCCTTTAGCCCTTTTCCTTTGCTGCTTGCTTGTTTGCCCCCACCCCCGCTGCTTCTCTTTAATTAGGCCTTAATCCAAAGCTGTGACCATGGCTTTCTCCCACTGAGGATAACCAGAGGTATTGAGATATTGCTTCTACCTATTCTAGAGAAATCTGTAGATGACACCTTACAGGGGATTCTACACATTCTTGTTACAAATTTTATGAAGCCAAAGTTTGCCTTTCCAGTGTGGTTTCCTGGTAAGGTCAGTGGGGGCATAGCCTAGATAGAGTAGATAATTTTATTTGTGGGTAGAGAACTCCACTGGGGACATTTTCTCCTCTTGCACTTACTATATAAAATGTTAGAGTTTAGAAGTCTAAATTTATCCTTCTGTTGAAAAGGATGTAAGTCCAGAATAGTACAGAAGAGGCCTAGAAGCTATCACTTATGCTGCATAGCATATAAATATTTATGCTGTAATACTTTAATGGCATTATCTTTTTAGGGAACTCCTTTTGAATGTTTTTGAATTTGGGTTATGAGAAATTTGAAAAAAACTTGAAATACCTTTTTTTTTTCTTTTTAAATAAATAGTGTTATTTCCCTGTCTGCCAAAGAGGAGAAGTTAAATGGGTAAAACATTTTAATTCTAGCTTTTGGTCTATTCACAATACTGTAGACCAACATGAAAAATTCTTGGCTGTTACTCTCAACTTTCTGTGATACTGGCATACCTTAGATAGAACTAAATCCAGATAGTTCAAAAAGCTTTTTTAATGTTTTTGTTTATAGCTTTAACCTGTTCTCCAATGAAATCTTTCCATTTATCAAGGTTTATAGTAAATAATGACATTTTAAATTGATTTTCTTCAACAGAAAGTGAGTTAATAAGCAGTTGTGTAGCCATAAGATATAAGCAGGAGAGAAAAATAGAAAGAAACAAAGAACTTGGATACCCTAGCCTATATAATTGAGAATTGACTGTATGGGTTGATTCTGTAAATCATGTTATCATGTTATACCACCAACTTGTGATCAAGTCTTTGTTGTCCTTTTCCCTGCAACTTATGCCCCCATGTGTAAATTTGTTACAGACATACCTATAGTTTAAAGTGGTTTATTATATTTCATACAACTTTATTACATATTGAAATTCAAGTTCTTTTTGTAATGTATGCTGAACATACATTAAATGTGTGTTGGGTGAGTGGTTAGGTGATCAGGATGAGGTGGAAGGAAGAGCCAGGTCCAGCTCTAATATAAGGTCCTGTGTAATGAGTATTTCAAAAGTAGTACGGATGAAGTAAATGTAGATGATGTAAAACTGAAAAAGGGTAGAGGACAAGTTAGATTATCCATGCTTTGGGGTGTTTAGGGGAGGAATCACAGAAGAGGTGGTATTTGAGTATGTCCTTGGAGAATGGTGTGATATTTTGAGATGGGCAGACTGACAGACATTAGCACTTGTGAAGTAATAAGACCAAAGCAATGGGGAGGAGGAAGTAAGGTGTGTTGAGGCAGAGTGAATATTAATCTTTGGTTGGAATTTAGCATATTTTAAGGGATGACATGAGATAAAGCTAGAAAGGTATATTAGTATACTATTGCTGCTGTAATAAATTACCACAAAATAGTGTCTTAAAACAACACAAATTTATTAACTTACAGTTCTGGAGGTCGGACGTCTAAAATGGGTCTCACTGGGATAATTAATTAAGGTGTTGGCAAGGCTGTATTCCTTTCCAGAGGCTCTTGGGGAGAACTTATTGTCTTGCTTTTTCAACTTCTTGGAGTTTGCCACATTCTTTGGCTCGGGGCCCCAGAGTCTTGCTAATATCATCACTCTGACTCTGAGTTTTCCTCTGAGTTCTTCTGCTTTTAAGGACCCTTGTGGTTATAATTGGGTCCACTCTGATAATGCAGGATAATCTCCCCGATTTAAAGTCAGCTGATTAGCAACCTTAATTCCATCTGCTGCCTCAGTTCTCCTTTGCTGCATGTACCATAACCACAGGTTAAGAGAAGTTAGGACATGGATGTCTTTGAGAGGCTGTTATTCTGGTTGGGGCCAAATTATGAGAGCTTTAAGTGCAGCCACTGAAAATTTTTGATCAAAGGAATGACATGGTCATGGCAGTATTTTGGATAGTTTAATTTATGCTCCTTATGCTATCTAGAATATACAACTAGAAAGAAATCAGCAACCTTGAACGATCTTTGTAGTTTTGCCATTGATCGTCCCTTTCTCCCTTCCTCCTTTTCTCCTTTTGCCCTTCCCTTCCTTCTTCCTAGAATACTTTATATCCATAAATCCATAATCAGAATTAGTTGTCCTGAACATTAATACGGCACTGTTTCTGATTGTGTTCACTGAAAGACCTTTTCATCATGTTACGGAAGGAATACTAGACTAGCAGTCAGGAGACCTGAGTTATGATTCAAACTCTGTCAGTAATTTGATTTGTAATCTTAAGGATATCCTTTAGTTTCTCGGTGATGCAATCCTCCATCTTTGTAATCAGGATAATAATAGCAGCCATCTGACATGCTCATCTGACAGAGATATAAATATGACTTTATTCCAAAGTAATGTAGCATATTTTTGTTTTTTTGTCTGTAGAGAGTAACTGGCTTCATAACTTCGTAACTTTTTTTCTTTTTGAAGAAAAGATCTTTTTGATCCTTAAAGAACCAAGGATCAAACAAAAAACAACAAAAAATAAAAAGCTCAAGGATCCATGCCTGATTGACCTACTCTTCCCACCCTTTTTTTTTCCTCTATAAAAAGGGATCAAGGCAATTAAGTCATAGCAAGTCAGGTACTATTTTACAGACTTGTTTTTAAGACCAGACTATTAGGCTTTAAGAGTCTTAAAAACCCTCACTTTGGGGAAGATGATTTTAATTTAGCTGAATATGGAAGCTGGTTATGCCTATGAAGGAATACTCACATTTTACTTACACTTTATAAATAAACAAGACAGACCACTGGCAAAAAACAAAACAAAACAAAACAAAAACCTAAAATGTTTGTGATTCATAACTCAAAATTATTTGCTCTGAGTTATTTTATTCCCTTGGTCTAATAGAGAGATTAGAATGAATCAAATTCAAAACCTCTATTGCTCTATCAAACATTTCTTAGTCATCAGAAAGAAAAATACATATGTAGGTCTTAAAATATGAAGGTTTCACATTGACAGTATAGCAGATACTTGTTCTATTACATGTGACTTAGAGTAAATGTTTCAGTTGTCTAATAGAAATATGATGCAGGCTACAAATAGGAACCATGTATATGATTACAAATTTTCTAGTGGGCACATTAAGAGGAGTGTCATCTAATAATATACCCAGAATATCATTTCAACATGTAATCAACATAAGAAATTATTGAGATATTTTATTTTTTGTATTGTCTTTGGAACCTGATGTGTATTTTATGTATAAAATACATCTCAATTTAGATTAGCCACAGTTTTCAAGTTTTCAGTGGCCACAAGTGGCTGGCAGCTACCGTGCTGGGCTGTGCAGGTCTGCTGCAGGTGTATCTATGTAATTGGTGTGTGAAAGCTTAGAGCCTCTCCTTAAAGCTGTCTGTATTGCCCTGTCTAATCCGCTGACAGCGGCCCCGCCCCCTCGCTTCCCTTCACAGTCTTGCTCTGATCTTCACTTCATTCCGTATTGTTCTCTTAGACATTTCCCTCTTCAGTGTCACAAACTTCTCTCTCCTTTACTCTTTCAAGGCTCCCTGTCATGTTTGGCTGGGATTCTCAGGAGAGAAAGTGGCATTAAAAGTATGGCCTCCTACCTACCACCATACCATAACCAAAAAAAATGTGTTACTGGTAGAAACGTAAACTGACCTCACCAATATCAGTGCCGTGGGGAAATGAAATGAAGTTCTTTCTCCTCCTTGGAAAAGTTAGGAATCCCTGATAATAGTGGTGTCTGATAGGAAAAACTAGTCAGGAGTATCTAATTTGCAGGCTTTATATCTATTGTTATAAAATATAGAATAAGAATTGTGTTTTGTTATTATTAACACTTTGTGTTTAACCAGTCCCAGAAGCCAAAACACTCAGCAGTTTCCTTAGAAATGGAATATAAGTATGTTAAGTTCAGTTTTGCTGAGTAGATTAGAGCAAAGGACCATAAACAGATGTTCTTGGCAGGCCATTTTTTATTTTATTTATTTTATTTATTTTTTAAGATTTTATTTATTTGACAGAGGGAGAGAGCACAAGCAGGGGGAGCTACAGGCAGAGGGACAGGAATAGGGAGAAGTAGTCTTCCTGCTGAGCAAGGAGCCTGATAACTGGGCTTGGAGCCTGATCCCATCCTGAGATCGTGACCTGAGCGGAAGGCAGACACTTAACTGACTGAGCCACCCAGGCGCCCCTTTCCTTCCTCTTTATAATCAGTTCTTAGGGTTTATAATTCCAAGGCATTTTGTAGTCATGCATTGTTTATGTCTCACAATGCATTATTTAGCCCCAGTTTATAAATGCACAGACATGCAGTGATTTATTTTGTTTTTTACAAAGTACCTCAAAAAGTTAATGCCAGAAATCCAAAAATGAAATTAGGAAAACAGTTCCATTTACAATTGCATTTAAAAACTATTTAGGAATAAATTTAACAAAAGGAATATGAAACTTGTGCTCCAGAAACTACAAAATATTGTTGGAAGAAATTAAAGAAGACCTAAGTAAACGGAAAGCTATCCCATGTTCATCTTTTCTTTTTACTGTTGAGATACTTCTCAAATTGATGTGCATATTCAGCAAATCCTAGCTACCCCCCTCCCCTTTTGGGGCAGAAACTGGCAAACTGATCCTCAGATTTATATGGAAATCTAAGAGACTAGAATAGCCAAAATGATTTTGAAAAAGCAGGACAAAATAGGAAGATAAAACTTTCTGATTTCAAAATCTATTAAAAAACTACAGTAATCAGGATAGTGTGGCACTGACATCAGGATGGAGTTGGAAATGACTACTGACCTTCCTTGTTTCTGGGACAGTTCTCTTAAACTGATAGACCAGCCCCCTTTAGGCTTTTAAGGATTTGTTAGGTTTAGCTGATTTCTTCTTGCCCGCTTTTGTAGTGCCCACTTCTTTGACCATGATCTGTCAGTGGCAAAGCAGTTTCTGTGTTCTATTTCTGTTTGGAGGGATTTTGCCACTCTTGGGATTTCAGTTTTTTTGATCGTCTCGCATGCTCAGTGGTCTGGTGAGTTCAAGAAAAGCTACTATTTTATGGATCACCTAATCTTTTCTCATTGTTATGGTGGAAGGAATAATTCTCTTTCTGCTTTCTGCATCCTAAGCAGAGTGGAAATATGGCACTTGGCCTGTAATACATTCAGTACTCAGTTAAAATTTAATTAAGTGGGTTGAATTCATTGAATACTTAGTATTATATAAGTGTTATACTTAGTGTGCTGAGCACGTACATATCATTTAATCTACATACCTATCTGTGAGGTATAGGTGCTATTATTATTCCTGTTTTTTTTAAATGTAAACTAAAGCTTAATGGAGAAAAGGAACCAGAGGTACAGCAATGAATAAACATTTTTGTTAATTCTACCTATATCACTTTCCCTCTCCTCTTCCTCCCAAATAAATTCTTGAATCGGAGATGTATCCTTGGCATTGCAAATTCTCATTTCCTCATTTGATGGGCAGTAAGGCATAGTATAAACGAGGGAAAAGCTGGAAGAGACCTAGTTGGACTCTCCCCTTCCGCCCACCACTGCTAGTTGGACTTCTGATTAACAGGGAGAAGATACTCTGAGGTCCGAAGGCTTTGGGTGATCAGTACTAGCCCCTAGGTTTTATAGCAGGTGAATGACAAAGAACTGTCTTGGCTTTGATGCCATATTCCATTTTTTCCCCTTCCCTTCTGCTTCCAGAAGTGTGAAATAGTTAATAGCCTTCAGTTTTCTTTAGAATAGTAGAATTTTGAGTATTTTTCATTACTGTTAATTTTTTTTTAACTAATCTGTGATGTGGGAATTCCTGTAGGTAACTGTCATGTTAGAGACCTTAAATATAATTACTTCTGCCACTCACATTTGTCTTAACAAATTCCTTTGTAAGCTACATGTAAGAAAAGGTAGGCTAACAAAGTGTTTTCATTTTAAAAATTTCTTGTTTGTTTTTGTTTACTTCCAGAAAAGAAACTATGAGATGAGCCTGATCAGTAAGGCCAAATAAAGCAAATGTTATTAATTCATCTCTTCAGCTATTTTCTGAAATTCATTTTCCAAGATGTACATTTTTAACTCACCACATTAATCAGTCTACATTTTCTCACACTCTGGTTGATAGATGCAAGTGAAGTTTCATGCATTGCCTATCTTTGTTGGAATTTCAACACCTTTTTAAAGTATTCTTCATGTTAATATAAACTGGATGATAGACTTCTGGTCATTGTTGTATTTGTGTATTTGTATTTGTGAATAGCATTAATACAGAGACACTGTTAAAGATTAAGGAATTGGAATATGGAGACAAGGAAGGATCATTTATATATGGTAGGATATTTTATAGTGCTCTGACTTGATGTAACTGTCAATTATATGCTTCTTCTTCTCTAGTTATCAGGGAATATGAAGAACAGAAAAAGCATCCAGGAACCTAGATTTGATTATTACAACCATGAAGTTTCTGATATTGACCTCAGTGACTGTGAATTTCCACATGTTATTGAAATTTATGACTTCCCCCAAGAATTTCGTACTGAAGACCTCCTGCGGGTTTTCTGCAGTTATCAGTAAGTATTTGCAAATAGTTGGGCATGTTTGGGAAGGTGAGATGAAGTTTTCTTAATATGTCTTCTGAAAAACCATCTCTTGTTTGCATATTCCCTATTGTTTACTTTAGCATCAGTTTTGTTTATTGTCTTTTCCAAGTCCATTAGAAATCTTCTGTATCAAGTCTGTCTTCTTCTAAGTTCTTTAAAAATTCCAAATAGTCTCTCTAGACCCCATTTTGGGCATTTAAGAAGAATGTCTTCGATTATGACTTCTGGATGTCTTCATGGTGTGTTTAATCCATTTATAATTATAATAATTATAATTATTGATGTATTTGGATATATGCCTGCCATCTTTTTTTGTGTTTACTTGTTTCATCTATTTCTCTTCTTTCTTGCCTTCTTTTGGATTGATGAGGTATTTTTTTCTCATTCTATTTTGTTTGGAAATGATACGCTGTTTCTATTCTTTGGTGGTTACTTTAGAAATTACAAAATGCATGCTTAACTTACCAATGGCTAAAGTTAATGTTTTTACACTCTTTCCAAACACTATAAGGGCTTTTTAACTCCATTTCCCAATTCCATTCCCTCCCTTTCCACCACTCCCAACTATATGCTATGGAGACTATTTAAAAAAAATTTTTTTTCTTTTTAAACTCCCATTATTTGCTGTTACTCTTTTATAGAGTCAGCATTCAGATTTATCCAGTTTCTGTGTTCTTCATTTATACCTCTTGCAGCTCATATCTTCCATCTGAAATCATTTTCTTTTTGCATGGAACATACTCTTTTACCATTTAATTTAGTAACAGTCAGCCATCAACAGACTGAATTGGGTTTTGTTTTTTTAATGGCATTATTTCAACTTTGTTTTTGAAAGACATGTTTGCTAGGTATAGAATTCTAGGTTGGCAGTCATTTTTCTCTCAGAAATGTGCAGATTTAGTCTACCATCTCCTGGCTTTCTCTGTGGAAAATAAGAAGCCAGCTGAAAGTTCACAACCGTTGCTTCTGAATGTAATCTCTCTTTTCTCTTTGGATGCTCTTAGGGGTTTCTCTTTGTCTTGTGTTGTACATTTTAGTGTGATGTGGCTTTGTGTTTTTAAAAATTTACTCTTCTTGAGAGTATTTGAGCTTCTTAAATCACTAAGTATTTTTCATTGGTCTTGGAGAACACATAGTTATCTCTTCAGGTTACGTTCCTTTGTGTCAGTCTTTCTCTTTTATGTTCTCTAAGATGTCAAGAAAATATATATTAGACCTTCTCACTTAATCCTAATGTTACCTCTCTTTTATATTTTCTGTTTGTCTCTGATACATTCTGAATCGTTTCCTTAGTTCTAATTTCCAGTTCACTGATTTCTTTCTTCAGCTGTGTTTAATTTGCTGTTAAATCTGTCCATTGAATATTTAAATTTCATTTTTTGTTTTTCATTTTTCTAAGTTCTCTATTTCTCTTTAAAATCTTTGTGGTCATTTTTTAGTTTCTTATTTTTTTTCTAAAATATTTTCAAGATTTAAAATATTTCTTAAATGTATTAAACATAGACCTTCTATGGTCTGTGTCTGGTAATGCCTTTACCTGAAGTCTTTTTAGTTCTGCTTCTGCAAATTCTCAGGTTTAGTAATATTTTTTATTGTGAGCCAACTGTTTTCCTTGGAATTTTATTTATGGGAATTGAATTCTACAGTAGAAGAAGAGGATTTCTCCTGAGAGGATATGTGTTTTCTTCTGCCAGGCCCAAGGGCCCGAAGAGTTCAGCAGCACTGTAAATTAAATTACTGATTAGAGGTTATTTTGACCACTGAGATAGAAATAGTCAAGTGGAGAATGATAAAAAATGATTGTTCTCTGTCTCAACTAGTTTATTTTAACAACACATATAAATGTCTAGTCACTTGCCAGTTTTTGATGTGGTGCCAAGGCCTTTTTTTTTCTTTCAAGTTACTGGCCTATTGATAGAAGAGTTCTTGTATGTTTTCCTCATAACATATCAATTAAAGTGGAATGAGAACTTTAAAGTACCTTTAGAGGCATCTGAGTGCTTACTCTTTATAGATTAAAATGTTTTCTGTCCTTTATAGCTGTTTTGCCCAAACATAATTGATAGTCATTTTTGGATTTTTTAGTGACTTCACCATTCTCTGCTGTTCCACAGCATTCAGTTAAGTTTTTATAGACACAGCATCTTTTCTTTTTCACACTCATTTTTCATTGTTTTAATTTTAGTAAATTACGTAATGAAAATACAAATTAAAACTGATATAAACCATTTGAAAACAATTCCACTAACTCTTGTTATGTATATAATTCATACACATATAGGACAAGATAAAGAATCAAGTATACCTTTGTATCTTTAGCTTATAAGAAGAAAACAAGCTTTAGGAATAAAGAAACAATAAAAAACAAGCTTCAGAAAGAAAGTTATTAAAGAAAAGATCTTCAGGATCTGGAAGAAGTCAATACGAAGAAGGATTATACTTTAACATTCTCGTCCTGATACTAAAAATGAACTAGGTCTTTTGTCTCGTACTACAAATGTACATTTAAAATTCAGTTCATATAGATCTTGAATTTGTTAGATTCTGCATCAGGATTTAACCTCCCACTTTTTCTTAAAGAGCCAGATAGGAAATATTTTAGGCAACTCTGCCATCATTGCATAAAAGCAGCATGAGCATGATTGTATTCAGTGAAATTTTATGTATGAAAACATGGGGCACCTGAGTGAATCATTTGGTTAAGTGACTGCCTTCAGTTCAGGTCATGAGAGAGAGCCCTGCATCAGGGTCCCTGCTCAGTAGGGTCTGCTTCTCTCTCCTTCTCCCTCTGTGTCCCCCCAACTGCTCATTTTCTCTCTTCCTTGCAAATAAATAAAATCTTTTAAAAAAGCACCCTGTTTTTCTATGAAATTCTTAGAATAGGCAAAATTAGCTAGCAGCCAAGTACCTCACTTAAATTTGGATGGGGGAGGATATCAGTTCTATAGCTAAAAGAAATAAGAGGGTAACTGGATCCCAGAGAACAGTTAATCTTTCCGTAGACTTTCCGCTAAATATATAGGTTTGGTTAGTCAGTCAAATTCATTAACATGTTCAGACCCTATATCAGGGCCTGTTCCATATAAAGTGCCTAATGGATTTTAAAAACCAGTCAATGAGCTTAAATCTCAAATTAGTACTACCTTAGATTGTTATTAGTAATGATGATTTTTAAAACCAAGGATTAGTTTTATTGATGTCTAGAATTTCCTACTAAAGGCTAGTTAATTCTTATGAATTATTAACTTTTGCTTTATTTCTTCCTAATCTTACCTGCAAGACCATTTTTCTATCAAACCCAAAAACATTCCCAAAAGAAGAGAAACATTTTAAAGGATTATGAAATTCCAAAGTCTAAAAGACTCTCCAGATCCCATCTAAGGTCTTTTTCTAAGCTTTTTGTAAACTCTTATTATACAGGCTCTTCTGCTATTGAACTTTTTCAGTCTCCAACCCCTGTGGTCATTTTAAGCCATGGTCAAACTTACTCTTACATTCAGGAAATTCTCTAACCTTCAAAGCCTCCTTCATTCCTTTTTTCCTCAAAGGAATTTTTTTCTTGACTGAAGGAAGATATTTTAGCTGTTGTTTCTTTTTCTTTCTTTATAGTGCTTTATAAAAATAAAGTCAAGGTCACGGTGCAGAAGCCTACAATAATGTCTGAGAGTCAAATACCCAAGTCAACTTTATATTTTAGTCACCATTTTTTATCAATATTAATAATCTTCCTAATGAATATTGTTATTACTCATAAAAAATAATGAGCACTGTTCATTTATTAAAGGCCTGTAAGTCCTCAGCACTGTGCTCTTTGCCTTGTCACAGATGATCTCATTTCCATTTTCACAGTAACTCTGTTTGGAAGGTGCTATGCCCTTTTCTACGGATAAGCAGACCTAGCTTCAAGAGAAGTCAATCTGCCCAAGAACTCAAGGTGGCAGAGCCCTGAGTCCTTTTGTATCCGACCCTCCAACCCCATGTCCTTTCTACAGAACTATGTTGAATGTATGTATGAGCAGTTTTTAAGTTCCCTTCTGAAAAACTAATGCCATCATTTTGATAGTCATTCTGTTCACTATGTAATAGCTCTGCTCCAAAATAAATGTGTTTTTAATGGTCATTGTTTTGATTCTAATCCCATCTGATGTTTCTCTGATCTTGATATCTTAATTATCCTGAATTGTTCTGAGTTTGCCACAGTTCTTTCCTGTTCTCCCTTTACTTCCTTTCTACCACTCGAAATAATAGCTCATCCTCTCTGATTATAGTTGTCTTTTTTCTCAATTTCTTGGGTTTTTTTGTTTGTTTGTTTTGTTTTTTGGGGGTTTCTTTCTTATTTGTTTCTTGCTTTGAATGACCTGTGTCCCTCTCTGTCTCTGTCCGTGAGGCTACATTTGCCTTAAATCCAGGTGACCTTCCCTGTCTCCCTCCTCTTCCAATATTCTTCCGCCACTTCTCTGCGTCCTCCTTTGACCTCTTCTTGTTCTGTGCCCATAAGAGCATCTCTTGTGAATAGTGTGATAAACACTTTGCCTCCCCAAGGGACATGCGGAGATTAATTAGTTGATGTCTATAACTGGCTGGGAATGTAAAATACTGCCAGGTAGTTCTTTAGAGTGGTATTATTGCTTTTAAAATTCAGTGGCTTCTTCTGTCCTCCAAACTGTTTTTTGTGGCATTATCCCCATTCCACCTGTGCGCTCGTTGAGTGTTTATCTCCTCATGAAATGCTTTATGAGACTCTATTTGAAAGATGTTTCATAAAAGTAAATTTTATTTTAAGAAATAAAATTGTGTTGTTTTGTTGCAGAAAGAAAGGTTTTGATATTAAGTGGGTGGATGACACACATGCCCTAGGAGTATTCTCCAGTCCGATTACAGGTATTCACCTAGTGGATTTCTGTGGTCTTTCCTTATTGTCTGTTTTCTCTTGCTACTTGTTCTGATTTCCCTTTTATTCTAGCAACTGGCATATTATCCAGCCAGTGTAGGTGAATGGCAGATGCAGGTTTTTGAGGCACAGTACTTTGTACCGGTGTGCTTTCCCTCTCCCTTTCACCTTAATCCAATAGCAATTTGGAGAGAGAGCCAACTCCTTCCAGGGTTATGTGCTGTGTAACTGTCCGTTCCGATCATACATAAACAGATAATAGGTAGAAATTTAAGAAGCCAGTGTGACTGAATCTTAGAAATGTTGTGATTTTTTTTTCCACCCAGACAAATGAATTTGAAGTAGGCCTTGATCCTGAGAGATTATAATACTTGCTTCCTTTTCACTTACATCATTAGCCTCATGAAAGATGTGATACAGAGGCATTCAAAAGATGTTAGAGATGTTGGTTCCTGTCTGAACCACCTAGAACAGGGGTCTGCAAACTATAACGGGCCAGGTAGTAAATATTTTAGGGTGGAAAGTCTCTGTCACTACTTAATTCTGCTGTTGTTCAAGAAAGCATCCCTGAACAGTATTCAAATGAATAGAAGTGGCTCTATTTCAGTAAAATGTCACAAGAACAGGTGGCTGGCTAGATTTGGTCACAGAACCATCTTTCGTTGATCCCTGATCTAAAATAATCATTTGCCAAGCTGCTTATGGATTTTTTGGAGCTGACCATCTCTTTTGTTTGCCATGAAAAAATTAATAAAGCGGAACATCTAGACACCTAGGAAATATTTTCTGAGAGCTAGCCTTAAATTTTCCTTTTATCACTCTTCCTCATATCTTCTATTTTCTTGTATTTATTCCTCTTTGCAGCTCGTGATGCTCTGGGTAGTAAACATACCATGGTGAAAATCCGGCCCTTGTCACAGGCCACAAGAGCAGCCAAGGCCAAAGCTAGAGCTTATGCTGGTGAGCCTATAATCTCGGGCTTTTTCTTGTGATAGTTGTGTGATTGTTTTTTATAGCACTTGTACCTCATCTGGAGTTCTAAAGACATACCACTTTTATTTTCAGTGTTAAACGAAGTATGTTTTTAAAGAAAAGACAAAAGGCTATGTTGGAAATAAGGCATCTGTGCAGCCACTTAGAGAGAGAGAGATAGATGGCCAATCAATGCAGCAACCATTTTCTGATGACATCCTTATCTGGTTTACCTCACTGTTGACCTGTTTCCAAGGGTCACTGTAGAAATTGTGTTAATATAGATAACGAAGCCAGGGTTGTTTGTGTTTTGCCTTGCTAGTTTCCTCTGAGCATCATCTATTGGCCTGTATTAATTACTGCTAAGGCAGCCCTTGTTAGTCTGTTTTATATGTTAATTACAGAGTTAAATCATTTGGCGCTAGAGTGCTTTCTCTTCTTACTCCCTCCTACTGCCCCCCCCTTTTCCTGTTCAGAGTTCCTGCAGCCAGCAAAGGAGCGTCCTGAAACTTCAGCAGCCCTAGCCAGAAGGTTAGTCATCAGTGCCCTTGGGGTTCGAAGTAAGCAGAGCAAAACGGCAAGGGAAGCAGAGCTCAAGAAACTGCAGGAAGCCCGAGGTGAGTTGAAGTGATGGCGTTCCTCTCTAGCTCTCTAGACCTCTCTAGTTCTATAGAGCTCACTATATATAAGGCATGCGTTTAAAAAAAATGAATGAAGCCCATTCCATTTTGTCATTTCCATTTCCTAGAAGCCTCCCAAGTTTATTGAAATTGTTTTCATGCTGTATATTTAGGGGGAAGGCATTTCAGGATTTGTCTTCCTATTCCACAGACAAGGCATCCTACTCCATGCTCTTAACTGTTGTTTTCCCAGAGATAGGTTGGGCCTTTTCAGCTCGCCAGGGCTTTTTCTGTAGTTCTTGCTCCAAAGTCTGAGCAAAATTTTCCTGTGAAGACATAGGAGTCTCCCAGGCATTAAACATTTGCTCTGGTTTTACAGGGCCATGATTGCCATGATATTGTCTGATGATTTAGATTGCAGGTAGAAGACAGATTAAGGAAAAGCCAGCGACTGACATGGATGGTAGTTACTATAGGAGGTATTTTTTTCTCTAAAGACAGTCTTGAGTGGCTCATTAGAGTACATCTAGATAAACCTATCTTCTGATTATTTTGCAGTACCTATGAGTTCTTAGAAAATATTTCCATTGATCCACAGCAGGGTTTTTCTTTCCCTGTAGTTTGGAATTGAGGTTAAGTTAAAATCTCTCTCTTCCCTCTTTCTAGGCTGTTGACTTATATGTAAGGGCCTGGGATTCTGGCTTTACACTTAAGTACTTTTTATCAACCTTCCAGGCTTTAGACAGTCTCATTGCCTTAGCTCACGATCTGTGGAATCTGTAAAGGCAATTTATTCTGAAAATTCCACTTACCAAAAAGTAACTTCATTTTTCCATTAAACGAATTGAAGTTTCAAACTCCTTGTTTATTGCCGGTCTAACAAGGCCATTAATACTTCCTGTCCACTCTCCTGTGGTGATAGCAGGCGGCTTGGGGACTCTCAGCTGCACTGGCCAGATAACCAGTGACAGAGTGTGTCATGGCAGGTGCTAGAGTTTCAGTGTGGAACCCAACTAATTTTTGAAGCCTTAATGATTAAAATGAGGCAGTTTTGATTTTTCCAATGCATGTTCACTCAGAGGCCCTTTACAGACTATACAGAAACTGTTTTTTTATAGATGGCAGTAATAGAACTAGAGTAAAGGTAAATGTGTCATAAGACCCTTTAGTAGTTGGTTATCTCTGAGGAAAGTGCTTTCTCTGTGATAACCACAATGATCTCAGAAGCTCAGTGAGAGAGAAGATTCGACTGTGCAATGTCTCATGCTTCCCTACCCTGTGTGTCACCTTAACTGGAATGCTCCGTGTACTGCAGCAGGAATGCTGCACAGGGATCGTCTGGAGGACTGCTCTCTGTTTTTCTGTAAACACAGTGGCATGCAGCTTCATTTGAAGTATTTGTTTTAAATGCTCACTTAACCAATGGGCAGTTCAGTGATGCAAGTAAAAATCGCTCAGTGAGTGTCCTGTTAATTACTTTTTTAAAGAAGGCCTTTAGTTGTGAATGGAGACTCCCTGTGATAAGTTCCTCTTATCCATTGGTGCTGAGGCTATACAGATTATAGAAGATTCTTTATTATGCTTCACAGCTCTCCCATTCTTCATATCTGAGAAAACGTATATGAAAAATTCCTGATATATCTCTTTCTGACTTCTTTATGCATTAGGCAGATATTCTTGTACTTGCCTGTGTAGAGCCCAAGACTGCTCACTTAAAAGAGTTTTTTCTTAAAAAAAAAAAGGGGGGGGGGGAAATTATCTTTTCCTGTGGAAATTAAAAGTACCATTTACGTATTAAACAGAACAGTTCTTTTTGTCCAGATCTTCTTCTACTGGAGGGGGAGGGGTCCATACAGCATAGTGGATAACATTAGATTCTGTAATCAGACTGTCTACGTCTACTCTGAGTTCTACCATTTACTGGCTGTGTGACCTTGGACAGAGTACTTACTCTCTGGAGGCCTCTGTTTCCTCATCCATAAAATGGAAATAAAGTGAGATAATTCACAAGGAGTGCTTAGTCATTTTCAGAACCCATCAGAATGCATGCTCTCCTGTTTCTCTTGGCCTGTAATAAGTATATGATGAATGTTAGCTGCTGCTGTTCTTAGTAATAGTGGAAATATTATTTATATGGTGAGCCTAACACAGATTCCAGTGCGTATTTTTTATCAGTACTTTTTTTTATTTTAAATTTACTGTAATACTCTATTTGGCATTTCACTAGGCACCTGTCCTCTAGCATTGTGCTCTTATTTGGGAGAATTAGACAGATGGGAAAATTTTGTTCTTGACTTAAGACTTAAAATCAGGTGAGGATATCTGCCTTGAGTAAGAAAGAAAGTATGATTTTAAGCAGTTGTTTCTCTTCTCACTTCCGTTCTGAAGAATTTTTAAAAATTCCAATATAATGTACAGTGTTAAATTCGTTTCAGGCATCTGATACTGTGATTCAACAGTTCTATACATTACTCAGTCCTCATCAAGATAAATGTACTCTTAATCTCCACCACCTGTTTCACCTATCCCTCCCCACCACCACCACCCCTCCACTGCCCGCCATGCCACGCCCCTCTGGTAACTATCAGTTTGTTCTCTGTAGTTAATAATCTGTTTTTTGGGTTTGTCTCAAAAGAGACAAGGGTTTGTCTCCCTTAGTTCTTTGGTTTGTTTCTTAAATTCCACATATGAGTGCAAAATCATATGCTTTTCTTCTGCTTTACATTACAGAAATAATGCTAGAACATTACAGTCTCTAGCTCCATCCATGTTGTTGCAAATGGCAAGATTTCATCCTTTTTTATGGCTCAATAATCTCCATTGTGTGTGTGTGTGTATATATATATATATATATATATATATACACACATCACCTCTTCTTTATCCATTCATCTACTGATGGATGCTTGGGCTACTTCTTAATTTGGCTAATGTAAATAATGCTGCAGTAAACATAGGGGTGCATGTATCCTATCTAATTAGTGTTTTTTAAAAATCTTTGGGTAAGTACCCAGTTGTGTGATTACTGGGTCATATGGTAGTTCTATTTTTAATGTTTCAAGGAATCTTCACACTGTCTTCCATAGTGGCTGCCCCAGTTTGCATTCCCACCAACAGTGCACATGGGTTCCTATTTCTCCACATCCTTACCAACACGTGTAGTTTTTTATTTTTAAATTTTTTAATAAACATATAATATATTTTTATCCCCAGGGGTACAGGTCTGTGAATCGCCAGGTTTACACATTTCACAGCACTCATCATAGCACATACCCTCCCCAATGTCCATATCCCCACCACCCTCGTCTTTCCCCCCTACCCCCAGCAACTCTCAGTCTGTTTTTTGAGATTGAGTCTTTTATGGTTTGTCTACCCCCCCAATCCCATCTTCTTTCATTTTTTCTTTTCCTACCCCGCAAACCCCCCACATTGCATCTCCACTTCCTCATATCAGGGAGAGCACATGATAGTTGTCTTTCTCCGAGTGACTTATTTCACTAAGCATAATACCCTCTAGTTCCATCCATGTCATTGCAAATGGCAAGATTTCATTTCTTTTGATGGTTGCATAGTATTCCATTGTGTGTATGTGTGTGTGTATATATATATGCCACATCTTCTTTATCCATTCATCTCTTGATGGACACCTAGGTTCTTTCCATAGTTTGGCTATTGTGGACATTGCTGCTATAAACATTCGGGTGCATGTGCCCCTTCGGAGCACCATGTTTGTATCCTTAGGATATATACCCAGTAGTGCAATCGCTGGGTCATAGGGTAGCTCTATTTTCAGGTTTTTGAGGAGCCTCCACACTGTTTTCCAGAGTGGTTGCATCAGCTTGCATTTCCATCAACAGTGTAGGAGGGCTCCCCTCTCTCCGCATCCTCGCCAGCATCTGTCATTTCCTGACTTGTTCATTTTAGCCATTCTGACTGATGTGAGGTGGTATCTCTTTGTGGTTTTGATTTGTATTTCCCTGATGCGGAGTGATGTGGAGCACTTTTTCATGTGTCTGTTGGCCATCTGGATGTCTTCCTTGCAGAAATGTCTGTTCATGTCCTCTGCCCATTTTTGATTGGATTATTTGTTCTTTGGGTGTTGAGTTTGATAAGCTCTTTATAGATTTTGGATACCCAAAATCTCTTTATCTGATATGTCGTTTGCAAATATCTTCTCCCATTCTGTCAGTCGTCTTTTGGTTTTGTTAACTGTTTCCTTTGCTGTGCAAAAGCTTTTGATCTTGATGAAATCCCAATAGTTCATTTTTGCCCTTGCTTCTGTTGCCTTTGGCAATGTTCCTAGGAAGAAGTTGCTGTGGTTGAGGTCAAAGAGGTTGCTGCCTGTGTTCTCCTCAAGGATTTTGATGGATTCCTTTGTCACATTGAGGTCCTTCATCCATTTTGAGTCTATTTTCATGTATGGTGTAAGGAAATAGTCCAATTTCATTTTTATGCATGTGGCTGTCCAATTTTCCCAGCACCATTTGTTGAAGAGGTTGTCTTTTTTCCATTGGACATTCCTTCCTGCTTTGTTGAAGATTCGTTGACTGTAGAGTTGAGGGTCTATTTCTGGGCTCTCTATTCTGTTCCATTGATCTATGTGTCTGTTTTTGTGCCAGTACCATACTGTCTTGATGATGACAGCTTTGTAATAGAGCTTGGAGTCTGGGATTGTGATGCCACCAACTTTGGCTTTCTTTTTGAATATTCCTTTGGCTATTCGAGGTCTTTTCTGGTTCCATATAAATTTTAGGATTATTTGTTCTATTTCTTTGAAAAAAAAAATGGATGGTATTTTGATAGAGATTGCATTAAATGTGTAGATTGCTTTAGGTAGAATAGACATTTTCACAATATTTATTCTTCCAATCCAGGAGCATGGAACATTTTTCCATTGCTTTGTGTCTTCCTCAATTTCTTTCATGAGTACTTTATAGTTTTCTGAGTATAGATTCTTTGCGTCTTTGGTTAGGTTTATTCCTAGGTATCTTATGGTTTGGGGTGCAATTGTAAATGGGATTGACTCCTTAATTTCTCTTTCTTCTGTCTTGTTGTTAGTGTAAAGAAATGCAACTGATTTCTGTGCATTGATTTTATATCCTGACACTTTACTGAATTCCTGTACAAGTTCTGGCAGTTTTGGAGTGGAGTCTTTTTGGGTTTTCCGCATATAGTATCATATCATCTGCAAAGAGTGATAGTTTGACTTCTTCTTTGCCGATTTGGATGCCTTTTATTTCTTTTTGTTGTCTGATTGCTGGGGCTAGGACTTCTAGTACTATGTTGAATAGCAGTGGTGATAATGGACATCCCTTCCATGTTCCTGCCCTTAGCGGAAAAGCTTCCAGTTTTTCTCCATTGAGCATGATATTTGCACTGGGTTTTTCATAGATGGCTTTGATAATATTGAGGTATGTGCCCTCTATCCCTACACTTTGAAGAGTTTTAATCGGGAAGGGATGCTGCACTTTGTCAAATGCTTTTTCAGCATTAATTGAGAGTATCATATGGTTCTTGTTCTTTCTTTTATTAATGTATTGTATCACCTTGATTGATTGGCAGATGTTGAACCAACCTTGCAGCCCTGGAATAAATCCCACTTGGTCGTGGTGAATAATCCTTTTAATGTACTGTTGGATCCTATTGGCCAGTATTTTGGTGACAATTTTCACATCTGTGTTCATCAAGGATATTGGTCTGTAATTCTCTTTTTTGATGGGATCCTTGTCTGGTTTTGGGATCAAGGTGATGCTGAAATGAGTTTTGAAGTTTTCCTTCCATTTCTATTATTTGGAACAGTTTCAGGAAAATAGGAATTAATTCTTCTTTAAATGTTTTGTAGAATTCCACTGGGAAGCCGTCTGGCCCTGGACTTTTGTTTGGAGATTTTTGATGATTGTTTCAATCTCCTAACTGGTTATGGGTCCGTTCAGGTTTTCTTTTTCTTCCTGGTTCTGTTGTGGTGGTTTATATGTCTCTAGAAATGTATCCATTTCTTCGAGATTGTCAAATTTGTTGGCGTAGAGTTGCTGATAGTATGTTCTTATAATTGTTTGTATTTCTTTGGTGTTTGTTGTGATCTCTCCTCTCTCATTCATGATTTTATTTATTTGGGTTCTTTCTCTTTCCTTTTTGATAAGTCTGGCCAGATATTTGTCAATCTTATTAATTCTTTCAAAGAACCAGCTCCTAGTTTTGTTGATATGTTCTGTTGTTTTTTTTGGTTTCTATTTCATTGATTTCTGCTCTCATTTTTATGATTTCTCTTCTCCTTTTGGGTTCAGGCTTTCTTTGTTGTTCTTTCTCCAGCTCCTTTAGGTGTAGGGTTAGGTATTTGAGACCTTTCTTGTTTCTTGAGAAAGGCTTGTACTGCTATATATTTTCCTCTCAGGACTGCCTTTGTTGTGTCCCACAGATTTTGAACCATAGTGTTTTCATTGTCATTTGTTTCCATGAATTTTTTCAATTTTTCTTTAATTTCCTGGTTGACCCATGTATTTGGGTTCTTTCCCAATGTCCTCTTGTGATTGAGTTCTAGCTTCAGAGCATTGTGGTATGAAAATATGCAAGGAATGATCCCAATCTTTTGATACTGGTTGAGACCTGATTTATGACCCAGGATGTGGTCTATTCTGGAGAATGTTCCATGTGCGCTAGAGAAGAATGTGTATTCTGTTATTTTGGGATGGAATGTCCTGGTTGGAATATATCTGTGACGTCCATCTGGTCTGGTGTGTCATTTAAGGCCTTTATTTCCTTGTTGACCTTTTGCTTAGATGATCTGTCCATTTCAGTGAGGGGAGTGTTAAAGTCCCCTACTATTATTGTATTATTCTTGATGTATTTCTTTGATTTTGTTATTAATTGGTTTATATAGTTGGCTGCTCCCATGTTAGGGGCATAGATATTTAAAATTGTTAGGTCTTCTTGTTGGACAGACCCTTTGAGTATGATAGAATACGTGTAGTTTTTTATGCTTTTTGATTTTAGCTATTCTGGCAGGTATGAGATGGTCTTATTGTGGTTTTGATTTGTATTTCCCTGAGGTTGAGTGATGTTGAGCATCTTTTCATGTCTTTGCCTATCTATATTTTGTCTTTGGAGAAATATCTGTTCAAGTCTTTTGCCCATTTTTAATTGGATTATTTGTTTTTAGTTCTGAAGATTTTAGGATTAAAAACATGATGGGGTTTTGTGATTAGAAGGATGGGAAGACAACTCCAGGCAATGTTGTAAGTTATGATAATCCCATGATGGAAGACAGTATCTCCAGTTTTGAGCTGGCCCAGGGAAGTTAACTATGTGGCCCAAAGTTATCTAGTTGGTAAATTGATAGGAGGCATTTAAACCAAGGCCTCTCTAATTAAAACCCATGCTCTCTCTATACTGCTATAATCCCTCTTGAAGATCTTTGGAGTAATTAACATTTTTTCCCAGGGGAAAACAAAATAAAAGAATTTTTAAGGTCTTTAGAAAGTTAAATATGGCAGGCTTTTTTTTTTTTTTTAAGCAGCTTTCACTGTCAAAAAATTCTTCCCTGGGTCTTACTTAAATCTGTATAATAGTTTAAGCCAGTTTCCTTTTCTTTTTTTCCTTTGTGGAAATAGGGATCATGTGGACACCATCCTGTTCTAATCTTTAGACGCCAAGAGCAGATTATTGAGGAATAAGGGAACCTGGGCTGTAATAGAGTTTTGCCATTAACTTCAGCTGTGTTGCCATGGGCTTGTTTCTTATACTCTCTGTGCTCTAGTTTCCAACAAAGCAAAATGAATGCCTGACTTACCCTGGAGAATTTTTTGAGCACAGTCTAAGTTAATACGTAAAAACATTTATTTAGAAAGGTGCTTTACAAATTCAGGATACTTCTGTTTATGTGACTCTTAGAAAATTAGTGTTCAAATGAGAGTGAAGACAAGTATGTACTGCAGCTTCCCCATCTGCGACAAATAGTGCTAATCAGTCATGACAGTGTTTTGTGAGTTTTGACTTGAACGCTGCCATTTGATCAGAATTAGCATGGAAATTGAAATCATTGTGCCATCCTGATATAGGTACTTTTATAAATAGTATTATAGAATAGCTAGGCTTTGTGCCCACCCCCACTTGAGGAGTTCTGCTGTCTGGCATTGTGTCTGGTTCATTAAAAGATACTCATTGTGTATGTTCATTGACGGAAGAATGCATGACAGACATTGGTCACTTTTTCTTCATAAATCTTATTTCATTCGTGATTCTACTCTGAACTTTTTCAAGTCCTCTATAATTTTCTTTATAAAACCCAGAGTCAAACACTTCATGTGAAAACCTTCTAATTAACGAATTTGGAATTTGTGATTTTGAGGTTTAAATACTTCCTGGTAAGTTCCCTCACCCTACTTTGGTCCTCTTACTCTTGATAAGCCCTTAATTAAAAAGGGGATTCAGGGGTGCCTGGGTGGCTTAGTCAGTTAAGTGTCTGACTCTTGCTCTCAGCACAGGTCTTGATCTCAGGGTTGTGAGTTCAGGTCCTGTGTTGGGCTCCACAATGGGCATGGAACCTACTTATAAATAGGTGGGTAGGTAAATAGATAAATAGAGAAAGTAGGTAAGAAAGGTTTTTTTTGTTGTTTTTTCCTTTTCTTTAAAGGAGATTGAGAAAGTAACATTACCCTGGGACAAGTTGAGAAAAAAGAAGTACCCAAATCATTTTAAGCAAATCATAGTGTGTATATTTGGAGGATAAAAACTTTAGTGTGTGAGTCTTAGAACATGGGAGAAGTGATTTTTAGTCTAGCAGAGTGCATAATCAGAGCTGCACGGAGAGCAGGAAATCAAAGCATAGTTCATCCTTGATCCTTTGTACTTGACTTAATCATGTTTTTAACCAGTGGTTCACACAAAACAATAAAACTGACTTTTAAAGACCAGACGCAGGAGTATGTGTAAAATTTCCCCATGTTTCATTTATTAAAACACTTGATTCCCGCTTATAATTGGAGATAGAAGATATCATTGCTTCTCAGAATAAGGTACTCTCTGATTTTCAGAGCCTGCCAAAATTTTATTTCATAACTTATTTCCATTTTACTCTTGGGGCTAAATGATTAATTGGCTGGTTCTAAAAGGCATGTTTTGGGTCACAGGCCTAAAAGGCAAAGTAAGTAAACAATGATTTGATCCCCTAGTATGCTTAATTAAATCACTAAGAATATAAAAGTAAAATCATCCCTATAGAATACTTAGTCAACTGTAATAAAAAAAATTTAATCACAACTGCTACCTTTTGAAATCCTGGTTAAGCATTCTATTATCTGCCTTCAAGGACTCTGTTGCATTGCTGACTCATAATCTGGGTTGTGTGGCATTTTTTTTGTGTCTTTTCTTCCCTTACGTGAAATTCCCTTCATTTCTAACCACGTTTCTCTTTTCATCTTTATGTGATCATCTACTCTGAGATGCAGTATTTACTCATATTTTTGCCTTTGCCTTCTATTTAGTAAACTTATATCCCTGACCTAATCAGAGATGAAAATGTTAACCCTAGGATTAACTGACCAGTTTACCAACTATTGCTAAATAAGTAGCACCTAGTTCTTTGTGTTGACACTTAATAATACATTGGTGAACATTCCTCTCTCCACTGTTAAATGCCCCCTTAACACTTCTGTGATCCAGACTATTTATTTCCCGGGATACTAATGATTATATAAATACCTGGTAAGCCTAAAATCTAAAACCTTGCTAAAATTAAGAGGTTACTTAAATTACTTCTCCTTAATCTATCAGCTCTGTCAACCCATGAAAGAAGGCAATTAGATGAGTTTGACCAGACTTGTACTTCCAGTCTTCATGTTGATTATTACTCTATAGGTAGCTGCCTGGGAATTTTGTGATGATTTTTTTCTCCATTATTTTTTTAGGTGTAGAAGTAGATTTTGAAAGTGTTAATTTACATCCATTTTCTTTATTTTCTTTTGAAATGACACCAAATCGGCCCTTCTTTTTCATCTTCAGGCCTTTTTGTTCCCTCAGTGATAAGTGGTGATTCAGTCGCCTCATTTAATAGAATCATTGCTGCCAGCTGGTTTCTCATACTGGGCAATGACAGTCTGTAGGGCCCGCTCCCCGTGTGCTGTAGGTTAAATCATTTCATACAGATTCTTTTCTTCTTCCATTAGCTCCTTGTCCTTATGGCTGCGGTTGCGCTTTCTCTTTACTTAGTTTACTTTTTTTAATTGTTGGAGGTAAAGTTAACAGGAGCTTTTTTCATGCAGTCTGTCAGCTATTATCTGCTTTCCTTTCTCTTTTTAATAAAGGGATGACATGCTTCCTTATCTTTCTGACTACATTTTTTTTTTTTCATTTTTCCCTTTTATACATATTTTCAGATGTCAGGACACTAGAAAGTATGCTGGTTGAAGAATTAAGGATCCATGTTCCAGCTTTAGTTTTTCACTGGTTATGTAACCTTAGGCAAGTCACTTAGCCTCTTCATACCTACATTTCTTCTTTGAAAATCCCTCGTCTACTCGTGTTCTGAATTTTGGCATGTGTGCCTCACATTAGTACCGTTTCCTTGTGCTCAGTTCATACCCCAGTCTTCACTGGTTTCTGGTATGGCTGACCACCGGAGTTGTCCCTTATATTTACATATATTTGGCAGTAGGGATCTATAATCTTTTATTAGAAAGCATCAGGCTAGAAAATGTTTCAGTATTCTAAACTTTTCTAATTTTGGAAAGATAATATGGTTATCCAACATAACCTAACACCAAAGTCAAATACACTAACATTAATATTTCTGCCACAAAGTGTATGACTGTTCCATAAAATGACATGTGTAAGACTATAAGTAGCCTCTTATTTTTCCAGTGTATTTTATCACCAAGTGAGCTTTGGCCCTAAACTTTAAAAAACATTTTTTTGTTTTCAGAACTGCTTTGATTTTGGACTTGTGGTTTATGGGAAGTTATATTCTTCTACTCTATCTCTTTTCTTAGAACTTCCCAGATAGCATTTCTGATTTAAATTTCTAAGCTTATTATTAAAAAATTTGAGTTCTAGTATTTCACTTTCCTGGTTTCTTCACTTTTTCTAGGAATCCAGAACCACTTTTTGATGGCTTTCATCGGACATTGCTGATGCTTTTTTTTTTTTTTTTTTTAAGATTTTATTTATTAGAGAGAGAAAGCTAGAGACAGAGCGCAAGCAAAAGGAGAAGGAGTAGGGCGCCTGGGTGGCTCAGTGGGTTAAACCTCTGCTTACGGCTCAGGTCATGATCTCAGGGTCCTGGGATCGAGTCCCGCATTGGGCTCTCTGCTCAGTGGGGAGCCTGCTTCCCTCTCTCGCTGCCTGTCTCTCTGCCTACTTGTGCTCTCTTTCTGTGTGTCAAATAAAAAAAAAAAAAAAAGGAGAAGGAGTAGCAGACTCCCCTCTGAGCAGGGATCCTGATTGTGATGAGGGGCTACATTCCAGGACCCCGGGGTCATGACCTGAACTGAAGTCAGACACTTAACTGACTGAGCCACCCAGGCACCCCTCATCCAACATTGCATTTACCTTTAGAGAAGCCAGTTTTCCTTACTGCTGTCTCCCTGGAGAATCCCAATCCCAGTTCAAGCCTATCTTAAAGCCAAGTCACAAGGCATTGAATTAATTAGCCTTCAGTTTTGAATTGCCGACCACCCCCCCCACTGGACCTCCCCCGGTTTGTCTCTTAAGTTAGAATTTTGCTGCTATATTCAGATAATGCCACAAGGTGGTGCCCAAATAGCAGTGAATTTCTCTTTCTCACATTTCCAAGTGCCAGTCAACTTCCTGACCAAGTTCTTTGCCCTTAAAGTACAGTCAAATATTTAGTAAAGGAATTTTGTAAGGGATTATCCTGATTTGGAAAGGTATGTCAACATAGCAAGTGTTAACTCTAAACTCCCCTTGATTTCTCTAATAATTTTCCTGGGTCATGACTTTCAAAATCTTTTACAGGCACTATCTGAAATAATAGTCCTTAACAGGAAGCACTTAGGCTTATCATGTACATTTCATTGTAAAGGTGATGAATGACTAGCCATGAAATTAGAGCTCGTATGGTGGTACTTCACAGAGTGCTTGCGTCACCAGATCATGTGTAGTTTGTATTGTCTCAGGTTTTGGTAAAAGTATTATATGGAAACTAAGCTTCTCTGTTACAAATTGAAGATGGATTGCCTAGATTTGTGTTTTTGTTTTGGTTTTAGAAATATTTCTTTGTTTCTCTTGATTATATGTGGTCATTTTTCCAGGTGGGAATTGTGCAGTCCAGAAAATTTTTTTTTTTTAAGATTTTTATTTATTTATTTGACAGAGATCACAAACAGGCAGAGAGAGAAGGAGGGGAAACAGGCTCCCTGCTGAGCAGAGAGCCTGATGCGGGGCTCGATCCCAGGACCCTGGGATCATGATCTGAGCCGAAGGCAGAGGCTTCAACCCACTGAGTCACCCAGGCACCCCACCAGAAGATTTTTGACTCCTGAAAGTGTTCTGAAAATACTGAAATTTGATTTGCCTCTGAAATATTTTTTCTGTGAGACTGTAATAGGGAGATATAACTAAAGCCAAATGGCTACCATTTCCATTTGCGCAAGAAGGCAGAAGAATATTGAAACATATTCTCTATCCCTGTTGAATATTTTTAAAGATAAGTGAAGTGGGAATAACAGGCAATTATGTGTAACCACTAACACAGTTGAGAAGTAGAATTAAAATAAATACATTATCAGCAAGACTGGATTGTGGAACCCAGTAAGTGGGTTGAACTCACAACCCTGAGATTAAGAGTTGAACACAGCCTGCTGAACCACCCAGGCACCCCACTCCACAGACTTTTTTTATTTCTATTAGCTCTAGATCTTTCTCTTTATTATAAAGTACTAGTCACATTATTTCCACTTAAAAAACACTTGGAAAGTTAAAAATATTAACTGTTGGAATCAGGTACAAGAAGACCAGGAAATCCTTGTCTCGTGATTAAAGTTTGCTTATAATTTGGATGAAAGGGAATACCTGGTGGTATGAAGGGTACTCTCACTTCTAACACTGTCCTTACTTCCAGAGAGAAAACGACTGGAAGCCAAGCAACGGGAAGATATCTGGGAAGGCAGAGACCAGTCTGTGGTTTGAACATCACTCAACAAAGGGGATAGTTCTATGAATTCAGAAAATATTTCCATAGTCTTCAGCTAGGAGGATCCTTCTAGAGTTGTGTGTATGTGCAGAAGTGCTTGTTAATGGAAGAAAGAGAGAAAGCCATCAAGACAAGCACTGACTAGATACAGAAAGCAGATGAGCTCCTGTCCGTCTTCACTTCTAACCAGTTCTGTGGAACTACCCTCCTGTATTGGGCATAGAAGGGAGCCACTGGGCAGGATGCTCACTTGTGCCGGCTTGGATAGGACTTCCAAGAGCACTCTGGGTGGGGCAGGTCCCATTGTTAGCCTGGCTCACGCATCTAAGATGTCTGAAGAAGTTATAAAACAGAGGATTCAAACCTGCGATGATAGATTTTGGCCTTGCAACGGCGGTGTGCTCCCTCGGACCTCACAGAGCTGAGGGCTGGTGGAGGGAGCAGTTCGTACCGAGGTAGAACAGTGTCTAAAGTACTTGGTTCTCACAGAATCGACACTGTCACTTCCAGAACTCCAGAGCGGGTGAGCTGCGGCAGATGTGGGTGTTTGGACCGAGCTGAGGCCTGGGGCTGCTCCAGCAGCCAGGGGCCTGCCAGCCTCCGTCCTCACAGGAAGTCAGCTGTGGAAGCCGTGTGCTAGTTCCAGTTGAAACAATACTATCATGCTGTGAGAGGGAGACATTAAAGCTCATTTGATGACACACATCACTCTCTTTGTCAATGTTGTCATTTCCACAAAAAACTTGGAGAATAGCTCTCCTCGTATCCATCCCTGTGGTGCTGTGCACGGGTTCAGTGGATCTGCTGGCTGTATTGTGCCACACCAAGTAGTCCGCTGCTCCTCTGTCTGCCCCAGAGTATACTGCAAACATGCGTCTCTTGGGATTGGTGTGCAATAGCCCCCCTCCCCTTCTTGCCCTCCCTGTACACCCCCACCCTGGCCTCTGGCTTCCTCCTGTTTCTGTCACGCCTGACATTCTGCAGAAGGCATCTGGCACTCGGCAAGTTCTTGGTATCGTCTTCCCAGCCTGTGCCAGAGGCGCTTGGCAAGCGACACCAAACCATCCATTACAATGAAGAGTTGCCAGAATAAAAAAAACACCTCTGGGCAGTGAGAAATTTCCTAAAGGACACTGACGAGTCTGAGCCACCATTTAGGCTTTATTCATATTCTGCCTGCATTCTCATTGCTTTTCGAAAGAAGTTCTTCGCTGAAGAAATGGCAGCGCTAGGCCTTAAAGAGGCTGAGGTAGCAAGAAATAATGTCCCATCCGTGCTTTCACTGAGGGCAAGAGCCTATGTGTATGATTTCACGCCCATGACAATGATGGAGTATTAGCATTGCCTAGAACATGGTGGAGTGGGGGCTCTGTTCAAATGTTCCTCAAAGGACGCTGGCCTTGGTTCTTAGCCCTGACCTGGCAATCCCTGCTGCTCTCTGGTCTTGGAGCCCTCTTGCAGTTCTTCCTCAGCATTGTTTTCTCATTCTTGGTCAGTTCCGAAAGTGTCCCTTGTTCATACTCAGTGCTTCCTTTTCACGTTTGGGGCATTGAAAAAAATCCTTCTCTTGACCCTCGTCCTAGTACTGCCTAGACCAAGGCACCTCTCTCTGGCAGGCAGCTAGAGGACTTGTGCTCTCGGTCTTCACGCAGCAGCCTTCCTCTAAGACAGGCAGGTCTGTTTGAATGATATGACTACATTGGAAAGGCAGCAAATTCTCCACATTGAATGGTTTCTCTCTGAGGTATACCTTTGCTCTGTTTTGATTCTTCAAAGCTAAGAGTGACCTGGGGGAGTAAAAAAGATGATTGTTCCTATCACTTGTCTTTGAGGTGCTCCCCCTTACTGATAGCATTCTGGCTTTTAAGGGCCTCATTAATGGTAACGTAGAGCCACATGTTCATTACCCAGTTTTCTTGTATTACTCATAACTCCATAAGGTACTGTTCTCATTCGGATTCTGTGTACTATGTGGCTAGTAGAATATGCTTTTTTCCCAGCCACCTCGAACTTTCAGATTTATCCTTATAATTAGGCCCAGAAAAGGGATTTGTTTTTAGCTAATACTGAAAGCTATGGAGTGTTGGTGCTTCCACCATTAGTAGAAAATATGCTTTTTAGTTCTATTTTTCCAGTCGTTGGGATTGATATATAGTGGGTGGAGGTAGGAGGAGCTTCCCTGGCCCAGCAAGGACTACACTGAGCTTGTCCAGAAGGGAACCAGATCGCTGGTCCCATCTAACCCGTGCCTTCACAAGCAGAGCTGACCAGAGACACCCCGTAGCTGCCTCTGGCTCCTCTGTTAGATGTTCCAGAAGACAGTGAGTGCATTCTGCAAGGTGTTTTTGTTGCTTCGTGTAAAATGACTAAATCCCAGTGTCACCTGGAATTTGTAGTAAAAAGGTATATTTCCCTTGAGTTCTGATATGCTCCCCGTAGAGTGAAGGTTTTGGTGGAATAGAAATAAACTGGGCTTCTAATTAGTAAGCTGAGGTTCCCAGCCCTTCAGCCTCTGTGAGACTAAAGAATGCTGAAGTGAAAATCTTCCGACATTTTTGGTTCTGTCTGGAATTTGGTGGTTGGTATTCTGTTAACATTCCTCATCTAGTTACAAGTCATGCCCGCCAGCAGTCTTCCTATGTCCTTCCCTTTCAACTCGGTGGTATAACAGCACAGCCCTTGTATAGCTTTTTCCAAGAATTGGAACTGGCTGCATCTATCGAACGTGTGATGTGGGCAGCAAGACTGAGACCAGAGCCAGTGGCTGGCTGCCTGGCCTGCGTTTCCTGGCTCTCTTGGAAACTGGATCCAGGAAGAAGCGGTGGGTCACCTCCCTGCCTGAATGTAGTCATCAGTCGCCACACACTCCCCCACGGGCTGCACATTCTTTCACAGACCATTAGCCGCATGTGCGAGTATAATGTTGTTACTGTTCGGGCGATGTTTGCCGGGTCCAACAGGAAATCAGTCCTTCCCTTGTTTACCTAAACTGCCATGCCAAGATATAATGCTCCCTTTGCCTAATGAAGGAGATGAAGGAGTGGAGGAGAGAGAAGGTAGGAGAGAAGGAAGAAAGTACGTCTGTGTATTCATAGAGGATAACTGCAGATCGTGTCCCTTGTTACTCCCTGAGGCGGGGACGGCGCTCGTGGCGTGGGGAGGGGAGTACTGTTGTAAATCTGCCCGTCTGCTGCCGCTCACTTTGGTTTTACAGCCTCCGTTACAAAAGTTTACAGTCCTTAGACTTTTCCTGCTTGCCTCCTCCCTTTCATCCCTTGACCTTTCTGACCCACATTTCAGCGCTGAGCCTGGGAGGGAATTGGGAAGCAGATGATAGGCTAATATCGGAGAAATGTAGTAGGACTGTTGTGAGTAGTGTGTCCCCCACACAGCCTAGTCCCCAGCTCAGCAAGAGTGGAAGAAGTTAGACTTCGTGTGCTGGGAACTGCAAAGAGCCAGTCTCGTCATGATAGCTGTCCATAGTGAGCAACCTTTATTGGGATTAGAGCATCAAACCTGTAAAAATCATTTCTTATGTGTATCTAATTTATTCCATGCGAAGTTCACTCCAGAAGCTTGGTTGAGACCTGAAATTTAGGCCAGTCCTGAGACGTACAGTGATTTTGAGGGAGACTGGATTGCCTGCCAGGGGCATGGCATATATATATATTTTTTTTTTTTTCCATGGCAAGGCCCTGGCAAGGGCTGGAGTCCATACCACCGCAGCAATCTTTCTGCTTGGCCTTCTCTAGCTCTTTTGTAGGAAGGCCCCATCTGGCCAGCTCTGCAAATCCTGCCCCTTCTCAAGCACTCAGTAACGGGTGGTGTTGGCTCATCAGAAGATAAGGGGATGCCTGAGGCCTATGCTTCCAGAAGCATAGAAACACCCATATGTGGGTAGGATAAAGGTAAAGGCACTAGAGTGGATTCTTAGGAATAACAGGTGAGTTCTAAAGGAGCACAGACCAAATGAGGGCCTGGATTCATCAGCATCTCTGCCAGTTGTGACTTTGAGCTTTTAGCAGAGTTAATCCTATCTTCCATGTATCTTTATCCTTTTGTCCCCTACTCCTCCAAGACATTTGCAAAGCACCATTCAAATGGGGGACTGAGCCATAGTCCATCTCTAATTGCTCCTGAATCAGGAACTCTGGGGCAAGATCCAGTAAGGACTGGGTCTCCTTGTGGAAGACGAGCTCAGCTCAACAAAGCCTGGAGGCCATAGACCATAGACCAAAGACCCTTTAGGGGACAGGCCCAGAGTCCTCCTGAGGGAACAGTACCATTTTGGTTTGATGGCCTTGCCATCAAAAGGCTTCCTGAGCGGTTCTTGGTGCCCCTTGGCACTGACCCCTTTCCCTCTGAGTTAGGGCTCTGTGAAGGGCATGGCTCCAATAAGCTGAGGTATCTGGTGTGTGGGCAGCAGCCGGAAGTGTGCAGTCATGGCTTCAGATGAAGTTGTTCCTGAGACGCTCCTGCTCCAGGGAGAGCTCTGAATTAGCTCGGTAGGAATCCCCTGTGGACCAAAGGAGAACGGGTAAGAAGCCAGCCTTCCCATGCTCTTAGCCCCTCCTGACAATTTCTCTCTCTCCCTCTCTCTCTCTCTCTCTCTCTCTCTCTCACACACACACACACACACACATACACACACACAAGTTACATTCTGCCCCACTCACCCTTTACATCAGGTCAGTCATAGGCATAAATATTTTGTAGAAACAGACCCTGCTGTGTAGCTTCAAGCACGTCAGGAAGAACAGGCTATTGAGTAGAAAGGGTTGTGGTGATACTCTGCCTACCCACCATCCCAGATTCACTCTCTACCCTTATTTGTTTTCTCTGTGCTCTAGATAGCTTCCCTCTGGCTTCCTCAGCCTCTGTTTCTGGTTGATTTAGGTCAATGAGAAGCAACAGCAGAAGATTAGTGGATAGAAGGAGGGAGACATTGGTGTATTTCTTCCCTGTTCCTGTGGTGGTGGCCTCCCTTGCCTCCTGCTAGGGTCAGGTTCTCCCTCCAAGCTTGAACTTTAACCTGCCTCTAGGACACCCTATGCCCCTTCAAGCTGAAAGGCATGAACGATTTCCCACTCTGGCTTATCCTCAGATGCCTCCACAACCCTCATTTCCTTAGTCCTCTTCACACCTCTTCACACCAGTCCTTTCATTAAATAACTGCATTCTCACCTGGTATGTCCTCTGTTTTGTGCAAGGACCCCTACGGTGCTCAAAAGTGCACTGTTTTCTTTCCTCCCTCGCCGCCCTGGATCCCTTGCAGCGCACCACTAGCTTCTGGGAGGCTCTCTCCACTGTGCAGCCTTAGGTTCCAGTCCCTGGTAACTGATGTTCTTGTCTCAGTTTGGGGCAGCAAAACCTACTCAGTTACACAATTTTGAATCTTTGGACTATTTCCTCTTTCTCCTCTTACGGTGTTGCATCCATTGCTATAGTGACCTTTCTGAAAACATAAATCTGATCTTTTTGCACCCCCTTTGACTAAAATTGGTCAGTGGTTCCCAGATCCACAGGAGAGTCATTCTCTTAGCAAGACCTATCATAACCCCGCCTTGCAAAGCACTTCAGTGGGTTTGAAGTACACAGTTCCCCCATTTTAAAAAAGAAAACTTCTTTGAGGTTGAGATATTCCTCAATCTTACAGCTAGAAGGTGGTGGACTTGGATTTGGAACCCAATGAAGCCTCCGGGGGCCAAATCCTGTGCTCGTTCTCTAGTCTTCCCTTCTTCCTGGACTTGGGCCTCTCCTTTGAAACCTGGTTCAAGCATCGTTTCCTCCGGGAGACCTTGCTAGTTCTCAAGTTGTTGCTTTCTCACTGTGCCTGCTCAGCATTAGTTCTTACGGGTTTGGAATAATCAGGAGTATTGGGGTTATCCTTTGGCATGCCTGCTTACCCTGTTTGACACTGAGCTCCACATTTTACTCCTATTTTCCTAGTGCCTGGCACAGTATTCAACACAAAAGTAGGTCTTCGGTGTCTGTTGACTGAATAAACCAGTCCCGTCCTGCCCTATGTGCTAAGTGTGGGTACGAACACACACCCCATAGCAAGTTCAGGCATTTCGTAACTTGAAGCCAGAGGAGGGACTGCTACCTTCCTCTACAGACAAGTAGGGCAACCATTTCCGTACTCTGTCCCTTACTGAATCTGCTTCTTCCATTGTCCAATACGACCAATCCTGTAAGCATCCTGAGCCCTGTTCTCTGTGGCCACCTTCTTGTGCTCCGTGATCCCAGCTGGAGACAGCAACACAGAGCTGGCGGACCTCCCCTTCTGCCTGTGAGGCAGTCAAGTTAGGACGGGCACGACTAAGAAAGACCATACGAAAGGGAGGGCGAACAATAACGGGACTGGGGAAGAGAAATCCAGACTTGGCTTGAAGTAACAGAAAAGACTCCAGGACAGATGGGAGACTGAGTTTATAATCCAAACAGCCTTAAGGACAAAGACGGGTGTAGAAGTCAGTTGTGACTGGGTGAGGCTGCTGGTGTCACCAGTTGGGTCTAGAAAGGGACCTATGAAGATGTCAAGGGATGTTCATCTCTGTCCTACCCCTAACCTTCCACATCAACCTTCCAGCCCCATGGAGGGTGCGGGCAGGGGCTCCCAGCTTCCCGAGCCCATAGGTGGCTGGCCCTACGAGGGCTCGTGGTTACCTGTGTGGCAGTTGTGCAGCCACACCCGGTGCCCATCATACTTGCAGTGGCACCGCATCATGTTGTTCGAGAAATCAGACTCCGCCACCTCGAACTGGGGGTTCACAACCACCTGCAGAGAGACAAGGGGACAAGTGAAAACAGGTGACGATAGTGGCTGTGATCATCATTTACATTACACGCAGTCTCGCAAAGGGTGTTTACACCCTTCGCTTCACTAGTCCTTCCAGGCACCCAGAGGGCAGGCATTAACGTTCCTATGCTACGTTGTCCACTGACTCAAGACTCAAACCCAGGTCCTCGGGATCCTGTTGGAGACCCTATTTGTGAAACTCTTCCCTCATGAGACTGCAGGGAGACTTGGAATATCTGCAGGAAATGGAGTTCCTCTGGGGGATCCCCAAGCCCCCTTACCTGGAAGATGTAATTCCCAGGGGCCACATCTGTGATGTCCACCCACTGGCAATCGATGTCATGCCGGTAGGTGTCCCAGCAGCCGACAGTCACTCCCTGCTCCCCAAAGTTGGCACACGCATAGCGTTTCTGCAGTCCTGTATGGAAGGGCACCAATGGTTACTGAAGCATGGGGGAGGGGCTCAGGACCCTGTAAGCCAGGCCCTACACACGGAATCCTCACACTGGTCATCTCCCTCGGTGGAATCAGACAAGGGACCTGCGGTTCTGTTAGATAACCTGCCTGGGAATCAGAGCCTGAATTCCTACTAACCATGAATCCAGCACAGTAGCAAACCCCATATGTGATAGGATTTCTCTGGATGCTCTAGTGGAACTCCTGTTGGCTAGGAATTATGGGTGGAAGGTTCCAGCCCTACATCCTTCTGACCCTCTGAAAAGCGAGCGTTTGCCACGCCATTCTGAAAGGCTAGAAACTGTGGGACTGCAAACAGGAATTAGACAACCCGTGTCCTCAGAGAACTTAGCCAAAGTGAAACAGGCCTGCAACTCTTCTCCAAAACCAAGAGTATAAAGCCTTTACAGGTGGTACAAAGCATGCTGGGAATGCAGCAGCAGCAGGGACCTTCCACCTAAGATGTCAGGAGGTAAGACACCGATCTTTCTGGAGTGCCTTGAGTGCTGACTGTTGCCAGAGCAGAGTCTCCAGGTGCCTGAGGGGGTCTTGGCTGAGGGCGTAAAGGAGCCTCACTGGGACAGGGCTGAGGAAGAGAACACCAGGAGGCTGTGCGGCCGGGGATCCGCCTACCTGGGGGGCAGTGTGTGTCCTCCAGGCAGAAACTGGCTTTGTGCCCCTCAGCCACCTTGGAGCCGTTGAGAGTGAGGAGGTCATAGTGTGTGAAGACCTCGATGCTGTGGTAGTGCCTGCGGGAAAGGAAGCGCTGTCAGCCTGGAGCAGTCGGCAGGCCAGACCGAGGCGCTGGGCCCCGTCACTATCCAGAGAGGAACGGTATCGTCAGGGCAGCACCCTTCTCCCTCACCAAGCCAGGATCCCTGGGACCATGGTCTACCTTCTGGCACCCCCCTGCCCGGCAGCCAGGCACAGCTGCCCTCACCCGGTGTGGACCCAGGGGAGGAGGGGAGAGCACAGCCCTGTGAGCCTCCAGGAGGCCGGTGCCTGGCCACAAAGCCCAATCGAAGGCAGGAGGGAGGGGCACCTCCAGGAACGAGCCTCGGGCCGATCTGCCAAGGAGGGGTGCTTACTCTGCTCCCTGGGAGCCTGCGACCAAATTGCTACCATTGTTTCCAATCCAGGCCTGATGACAACTCTGTTCCTGCTACAGGGGAAGGTGCTTATTATCTCAGCAAGGCCAAGTCCCAACGCTGCTGCCCGCTCCACTCCGCTTTCCCCACCCATGCTGCATCCTGAAGGCAGAAACCACCACTTTCCCATTCTGCCTTTGTCACAGGCCTTGTCTCTCCTGTCTGGGCTGGAGGCTCCTGATAGGAAAGAGAACCCATTGTCTCCTTTCAGTCCCTGCGTTCCCACTTTTCTCTGGGTGGCCTTGCTCTACTGCTGCAGAAGCCAGCAAGCTTTTTCTGCAGAGCCAGCATCCTGGCTGGGATGTCTATTTTGGGTTTCCAGGTTTCTAGGAGTTTTCACTTTATGTGGCTTTTAAAGACAAGGCCTAAGCTCCACCACAGAGAAATTAATTGTCCATATCATTCTAACAAAGACCAGCTCTGCTGACTATGAGTGCCGCTGCTGGGGGAGTGCACCCCATGAGCATCGTTAAGGGCTGTACATCCAGGGCAGGGATGGCCAGTGCCCCCGCAGTTCCCTACTGGCTCCTGGAGGCAAAGCCAGTGAGGCGTTGAGGAAGGAAGGCTCTCAGAGTGCGCAGCCCTCCCAGGAGAGCGCCCAGGGTCAGGGGAAGACCACACTGGTATGATTCTTGGACTTGGCTGTTTGTCCCTCGAGAGCCATGGCGTGAGGGAGCACTGACCTGTGGCACTGGTGCCAAATCCAGTTGTGGCGTCCTGTCTTGGGACGGAAGTCGGCCCGGCCTAGGTTGTAGATCTGGGAGGAGAAGCGCAGGAGGCGCCGGTAGCCATAGGGCCAGTCCATGTGGTCAGCAGACTGGGAGAGGCAGTTCTCTTCGTGCGCGCAGTACAGCTGGCTGAGGTGCCGGTCCTCCAGGTAGGCGGTCTCCTGCACGAGCTGGGCGTTCATCACCAGGTCTGGAGCGCCTGCGGCCACAGGGGAAAGGAAGGGAGGCAGCCGTGTTGCTCTTGGGCAGAGGGGCTCTCTGGGGGAGCTACCAGCAGGGCAGGCAGGGCTCTCCCCAGGACAGGAGTCAGGGAAGGTGGGTTCAAGCACTCCCGGGCCCTGGTTAGGCATGACGGCTTTGGAGTCGGCTGCCAGCGTTCAAGTCTTGCTTTGTTTCTGGCCACACCTTTCACTAGCTCTGTGACTTGCTTAAGCTTCTGGATCTCAATTTCCTCATCCCTATGGTGGGGATCGTAATAATGCCAGTAGCGCCAGTACCCATAACATGCTCAGGTCACTGTCGGGTAAGCATGCCCTCGATGTAAGCTGGTATTTCCTTTGTAAAATGCTCCTCAGCTTCCAAGTGCCTCTTTGTGGTCTAACTCACACAGCCCCTCCTGAGCCCTGCTGCCCAGCTTGGCTTCCCCAGCTCAGTCACTCTCTCTGGGTCTCAGTTCCTTCAAGGGAGGGGCGCGGAGGGGAGAGGGCAGGCAGGAAGAGCCGGAAGAGATCATCTCTGAGCCTGCTCCTGGGCTCTGCCATTCGGTCCACCCTGCTGCAGTTTCAGGCCCGTGTCTCCCGCAGGGTCCCTGTTCTAACCTGACTGCTCTCCTGGGTACTCGCACTGGCCTGTCCTGTGCATTCTTCCCTGATGACATTCCCAGTGCTTCTCTGTGCATAAGCGTCCATCGTGCCGGAAATGCCTGTTCCCTTCCTGCCACTGGGGCTCTCACCCACCTTGGAGCCCCATGTGTCCTTGCCCCCATGCCAGTGGAGCTCTGCTGCTGTTACCATGTAGCATCAGGGGAGAAAAGTTGCCCGTTCTCAGGACTTTGCCTTGCAAGAGCGGGGTGACAGTTCAGATCTGGGGAGAGGCATCAGCTGGGTGAGAGTCTATGTGCTGAGGACAGTGAGATGGGACTCTGGTTAGTTTCGGCAGGCGGGCACTGTGGGTGGTAGCGGGGGCTGGGCTGGGCGGCCAGAGGGGGCTTGGACCATCACCGAATGTTCCCGAAGGTCCTGCGCTTATTCCTAGGCTCTGCTCACGGCAAACCCTTGAGTTCCTGAGGGAAAGAAGGAGAAGAGCTTCCAGAGAGATGGAGAAGGAGAGAGGGCAAAGAAGAAAAGGAATGAGAAAGATCACAGAGGAGAAATAGGGATGGTCACACAGTGGGCAGGTTGCCTGTCCATGCTCGCCCATGGCAAAATGTCAGAAGCCTTCAGGCTGAGAGCTGCTGCTCTGAGGGAGGGGTACAGGGGTCCCAGGCTGGGGAGTGCGCTGGGAAGGCACAGGCTGGTGCCACAGCTCCCTGCTGTGAGGGTGTGTCATGAGGACCCGGTATTTTCTAAGGTGTGCGGGACGGAGAAGAGCGCTCAGGCTCGCTGACAAAGGTCAAGGACGTCTTGGCGTGCAAGCCTGGCTGGGGAGAAGGTCAAGTGGCCGCTTGGTGTGGTGCCAACCGCAGCCTCGGGACCAGATACAGTATCTCAGCGTCGACCTGGTCAACAGGTGTCAGACCGATGCGGCTGCCCCGAGCACCCGGATGCGTGGGGTGGACCCCTGCCTCGGAACCATCTTGTCCTGTAGCCTGCCGGGGGACCCACAGCTCAAGACGAGGACACGTGGTTGTGGCCTACTGCGTGTGTATAGAATTCCCAGCAGAAAAGACTGCCCTTACTAAGTCTAACTCATTCTCTTGTTTTCTCACCTGTTTCTTTTTTTCTTTCAACTTTCGTTCACAACACAGAAAGTGAAAAACATGACTGCGCGTCCTCGTGTGTTCCCCTATCCTCTGCTTTAATCCTCACCATAACCCTGTGAGCCAGGTAGGGCAGGACTGTGTCCCCAGGGGATGGGTGACTTGGGCACCCACAGCTGGTAAAGGGCAGGGCCGTTGCTCCAAGTCCAGCCCTCCTTCCACCCCCGACCCTTCCAGGCCCTCCCCGAGGACGGGCGGTGTGGGCTGGCCAGGCTGGGGTGGCGGGGAGCGGCGGCGCCGTGGGGGCTACTTACTCTCTGTGCAGGAGACCCCGGCCGAGGAGCTCCCTGAGCCGTGGGAGCAGAGCACCGGCCCATGTCTCTGACACTGCTGCAGGGCCAGCTCTGTGCCCGAGCAGCGCACGCCGCTCATCACCACGTTGGTGGCCCCAGGCGTCCCCTGCCAGTACCAGGTGTCCTGAGAAAAGAGCCGGCGGCGCCCGGTCAGGGGGGAGGGATGCTTTGGAGTCATCCCCTCCGACGCCCGTCTGATGCTGGAACCCCGTTGGACCGCCACCATCTGGTTGTGCCCGGCCCCAGCTTGAAAGTCTCCAGCGTGGCGATAGTCCCTGCTGCTTTGCACCCCTCCGGCAGCAGAAGTTTCTCCCATGGATCTAGGCAGGGAGATTCTCCCGCCACGGGTCTTGCCCCACCCTCACCCACATGGCAGCCCTCAGCTGTTGAAGAGGACAGTCCCGTTCCCTTGCTGTCCACTCAGCTTTGCTTCCCACAGCTGGGGGGTGGGGGGTGGCGGTGCTCATGAACAAGTCCCATTTCCTAGTAGGGGCAGGGTGCCCGCATTCCCCCAACCAACAGTGTGGACCCAGCAGAGGACGTTGTGGCAACCCAGCCACTCCACGGCCTTGTGGTTTTCTTTCCCGGATCCCTCTCGAATCTACCCGCAACTCCCCCAGGACGGCCACTAGTCTGGGCCACGCCAGCATCGTCTCTCAGCGGGGCTGCTGCAGTGAGTGTCAGTGTTCTTGCTGCTCCAGCAGTGTGCCGAACAGCACAGAAGAAATGTTTGAGACATCTGCATTGCGGACTTTGAACGTTTGCCAGCCTCTTGCTCCCTCCCTCCCACATCACACCCTTGACAGCCCCGCTCCGGCCCCAGTCCCTGATCTTCCCAGTGGGGTCAAGCTTTCCCCGTGTGGGCTATTTATCCCCTCCCCACCTGGTCTGCTGAGCCTCAAGTCCTCTTCCCTAGAGACGGAAGTATGGGCCTGTTGCATGAATGTTTTTATTTTTTTTTAATTTTTTTCAAAGATTTTATTTATTTATTTGTCAGAGAGAGAGAGGAGCGAGAGTGAGCACAAGCAGACAGAGTGGCAGGCAGAGGCAGAGGGAGAAGCAGGCTCCCTGCTGAGCAAGGAGCCCGATGTGGGACTCATTCCCAGGATGCTGGGATCATGACCTGAGCCAAAGGCAGCCGCTTAACCAGCTGAGCCACCCAGGCGTCCCATGAATGTTTTGTTAATGACCGCCTTCCCCACTTCGCTGACTGTTCCTGAGACAGGAGCTGTGTCTTGTTCACCACACTGTCCCCAGCCCCCAGCATGGCATCGGCCCCCAGTTTCACTCAGTAACTAATCAATGAATGCATGAATGAGTTGTTCGCACTTTTAACAGAGGAAGTTTGGAAGCAAGACAGAGACCTACCTTGATCGCGTGGTTGGCAAAACCCAGGCCGAGCTGTCGGCAGGCCACCATGGCTTCGGTGAGCCCCCAGTGGTCACTGCACACGGCCCCCCAGCGCCGGACTCCGTTCACCTCCACCTGCACTTCCACCACACCCTCCTGGGGGTTGCGCCCGCCAGCCAGGCGCACCTGCAGCGGTCAGAGGGGTGTGAGGAGCACAGTGGCCTTCGGGCAGAGGGCTCAGGACTACAATCCTGGAGCCGGGTCCCGGCTGGCTCTCCCCTTCTCTGGCTTTATCTCTCTCTCTGTCACTTGAGATACTTAGCTAGAGAGTCCCTGCTGTCCCTGACCTCTAGAGCAGTCGGACTCAAGGTGCCTGCCCCTACCATTCGCGATGACTTGCCAGGTGCAAAAGGATTTCGTATCTCTTATTGCATTCATAATAACCCCAGGAGACAATTAACCCCAACTGACAGAAGACAGATCCACGCTCAGAGACAGTAGTGACTTGTCCACTGTCCGCATGACACCTGAACTCTGGCAATTCCGTGCAGCCTCGCAGTGACACTCCCCAGCACCGACAGCACTGGGGTCCTCTGCCCTAGCCCCCTTCCTCACAGGGCACCTGTCGTGGAAACGCGCATCTGCGTGAAGGGCCCCCATTGCCATGGACATCTCTGAAGGCCAGACCCTGGCCTTGAGGACACATGGGCCAGTCAGGGGAAGCTTAGAGGAGAGGCTTTCCAGACTAGCTCTGAGAACCCCCTCTCCATGGGCTCCATGTGGTGTCCTGGGGTGCTCTCCATGCCTTCCAGCCCCCCCCCCCCAATGGAGGCTATGCCGGAAGCTGAGCTCACCTGATTCTTGAAGCCCATGTCAGGGATGTTGCACCTGACGGCAGCATCATTCTCATGCTTACAGCCATTCTGGGGCCCCTCCAGTGAGGGGCATTCACTGAGGGTCCGCTCAGAACCCTTGCAGCGTACCTCGCGCAGGTGGATGGGTCCCAAGCCTAGCGGGGAGATGGGGAGGTGCCAGGTAAAGCTCCGCCTCTAGAACCCTACCCCCTTTGACTTCCCCCATCGTCGGGGAGAACTTTCTGTCCTGGGCCTCAGCACCAGGGCCACCAAGGGACGGAACAGTGGCCCATCCACAGCCTCCTACCCCCCACCCCAGGCCTCCTCGCTTACCCTGCCCCAGTTGGGCCCCAAAGAGGGCCTCCCGAGCTGAGCCAAAGCCAAGCTGACGGCACACGATGCTGGCGGAGATGAGGTTCCATCCGTGGTCACAGACCGTCCCCCACTGGTGGTTCATGAGCACCTCGACACGGCCCTCTCCCATCTGGGCCCCCGAGCGGAGGCGCACCTTCAGCTCCTGCTGGGAGAAAACCAGCTTCAGGTCAGGCAGAGGAGGCAGCACCGGGCACAGCGGAGCTGCTGTGGGGAGCCTGGGCTAGGCCCCTTCCCGCAGGTAAGCTGATGATCAGGGTTCCAGTCCCACCTCTGGTGGTTCAGAGCTACTGCCTTGAATCCACCAGTAAGCCGTTCTTCATAAGCGCCCTCCCTCATGACAAAGAGCCACCGCAGGGGCCACAGTGGTAACAAGGGAGCCTTGGGAGCTGGGGTTACTGGCCTTCACAACCCTCTACCTGCTCTCTTCCGGGGGGGGGGGGGTCCCCTTCCTGTCGTCTGGCCCTGGCTCCTTCCTTATCCTTGGGGTTAAACTAGATCAGTGTTCCCAGCGGGATCCGTGAGATGATTTCAAGCCGCACAGGGACGTGGTATGAATGAAGCTGACTCACACGGTGGGGCAGTGACTTCCGTGTGAAACCTTCTCCAGTCCTTCCGTTTCACGGAGAACGCTATCCCACTGCCAGGAGGCCATGTCCGTAACACCTCACCAGCACTTGCTTGTTGCTTTTTCTAACAGAGGGCCAGGCTCAGGTTCACTAGCTTTGGCCTCAACCCTGGAGCTACGATGTAATTACTGTCTTTATGGTTACCTGCTATTCCTGGCCCGTGATGTCAGCTTTCCATTTATGGGCGGGTTATAAACGGTTCCTTTTAAATAAATCCCACGTTTTTACCATGCTAGGCTTCGCTCTCCTCCTCCCAGTCTGCACCAAGTCCTCCTCGATGGGGGCGATTGGTCCTTCCACTCCGGCCTGTCCCGGAGTGTCCCTCCCTGCCTGTCCCGCTCACCCACTCCTGCTGCCACGCAGTGGGACCCACCTCTGCCCGGGACTTCTTGTGCCCCGCCACGCAGCTGACCACAGCGTGCATGCCGCCCAGGCAGGCCGGCTGCAGCCTGCCCTGAGCTGGGGCCACCTGCACCTGGCAGTTGGCCAGGTGGGACTCTGTCCCCAGGCAGTTGACCCGGTGGATCCAGAAGGAATTCTTCTGTGTCAGGTTCTTCAACCTGGAAGACAAGGGAGCCTGAAGGTGGGGAGGGGTTGAGGGAGCTTGGGGATCAGGGAGGCTGAGGCACCGGGGAAGAAAGGGATGTGCCCTGCCCCTTCGTGCCATACCCCTCGGCACCCTCCCCTCGGGATGCGGCTCCTCACCTAGATTTGGGGTCCTCCATCTTCAAATTCCAGACTCTCCTAGATGGGAGAAAACAAGTCGGGGGGATGGAGGGAGTGCTGAATACCCAGTGTGCCCTGGCTTCTCATGGCTGTCCTTGAGTTTGCACGGGGATTCCGTCTGGAAACTCGCCCGCATTATTTTAATGCCAAGCCGCACAGCAGCCCTCTTAGCGTGGTCTTGTCACAGACGCCGGTGATCTCCATGTCCCAGAGAGAACAGCGGGGCCCAGCAAGGTACCTCCTCAACTAGTTGCAAACTGGGGTCTCTTCGGCACTGGACTGCCCCTGAGTGGGCAGCCCCCCAGCTCGCCCTCTCCCCATGCAGATGGACGGGAGCCTACAGGGAGTGTCCCGAGAAACGCGACCCAGCGTAAAGGTCCTCTGGGGGCAGGAGCAAGTTGAAGGCTTACTGGTAGGGGCTGCCCACCCAGAGGCTATAATCAGGGCTGCCCTCCTCGGGGGTGGTGGGTGAGCCAGCCGGGCCCAGAGGTGCAATTACCAGGCAGTGGGGAGTCAGGGGCCCACATCCCAGTCGTCCCCAGGGATGGAGCCACGTGGCTGGTCCCAGGGAGCAGACCCATCTAAGAGCCGCTCGACTGACTGGGGGTAAGCAAGGGGAGGCCACACAGACAAAGTGTGGGGGGGTGTCTCCCTTGATGAGAAACACAGAGAGTTTTCACTGGCACAGAGCTGGTGTCGTTCAGAGGCTGATGCAATCTTGCGACAGTTCCGTCACGTTTTGGACAGAGTGTTTTTATGTCTTGTCTCCCAAGTGCTGCCCCGCCCCCCCCCTGCCCCCGCCTTGCTCACATGCGCAGCAGTCAAAGCCTGGCCCAGATCAGAGCAGAGGACATTCCCTGCTGACTGGCTGATCGAGGCCCGGAGGCCCTACCGACGGCCATGGCGTGTTACTGGCAGAGCTGAGACCCGGGGCTCAGGTGGTCTGTCCTGGTGGGTCCGGCCAGAAGCATCTTCAGTCAAGTCCACTTTTTAACCAGGCATGCGGGTTTGCATTCAGTTGTTTTCAGCTTCTCCATAAGACTAGCAAGGGCTGTTTTTCTTTTCTGACCCTTTCTAGGTATTTACCAGGGTCTCCAAGTTCATCCTCAGTCCTCATTATTCTGAGAGCCCCGCAACTCGGAAAGTCCATGGGGCCTGTTTCCCTCCCCATCACACACCCAGGGAGTGTCCTGCAGCAGACACCGCCCTGCACATCTCCCTGGACTCTGTAAGGCCATTGCCTTACAAAGGCGCATGCATACACACGCACACACACAGGAACACGTGTGTATAGCTCGCACAGGCATGCACACACTCGGCCACCTCTCCACAACCCCACGCCCCCCACGACCCTCTGCCCACTGGTTCTCCTTACCTGTAGTAGTGGCTTTTGACAGGTGCCTCGCTGGGGAAGCCCAGCATGCCACACACCACCTTGCTGTTGCTCTCGGTCCAGTCCCGGTCACACACCTGCCGCCAATGGCCCTCGTACTTCACCTCCACCGCCCCCTCGGTCACCAGGCTGTGCCGCTTGGCACTGGCAAGGATGGGTTTGAGCCGCACCTCCTCCAGCCGCTGGTCCTGCAGGGCTCATAAGGTTACCAAGGGCCCCAGGCCTCCTGCCCCTGCTGAGCCCGCTGCAGACCTTCATATGGGCAGGCGAGGGCTCAGAACACTTAAAGATCACCCCCCAACCCTGGCCCTCCCTGGACAGGTCAGAAAACAGAGGCCCAGATACGAGTATTTGCCAAGGCCACACAGTGAGCACGAGGCAGAACCTTGGTCTGTCTGCACTCCTCCCCTCAACTCAAGAGAGGACTGTGCCCTCCTTGGGATCAGGCTCGGGGCCTTTGGAGTTTGGGAGACTTCCACGGGACGCAGAGGGACCTTCTCTGTGCCACCTGGGGAGAGCGGAAGATGGACACAGACCCGCTGCTTGAGACTACCAGCAGGATCCTTGGCCCAGAGGACCCCAGGTCTGGGGTGACTTAGACCATGAAGACCACCGACAGCACCCTGGTCTGCTGCATCTGTGGGCCAGGTTCAGCTGTCCTCAGGCTAGGGCTGCCCAGCAGTGGAGGGTAAGGGCCAGGACCTGCCCTGCCCGCTTCTGTTGTTTGGCTTGGGCTGTTTTTAGTTCGGGGTTGTTTGTGCTGGGAAGAGGCAGCAATTGTGGCCGGCCTTGTGGGTAAGGCAGCCCCGCACCCCCTCCTGCCTCCCTTATGGGGAGCAGCTTCAGCAATCCCCAGCAACCCCAGCCTAGACCCCCCCGGTTCCCCAGCCTGGCCTGCTACAGGCGGGGCCTCTGTCCATGCACCTGCTCCGGGCCACCAACAGGAGGTGGGGTCCCCGGGGACATTTCTCAGCCCAGTCTGCTGCTCCCTTTCTCTTCCTTCTTCCTCCGGGTTCATCACCCAGGAGGCTCTATGTCCCATGACTCAACCCTTAGCTCGGGCCAAGGCCTGAACCGCCTCCTTACCTGGGGCCCAAGGACATTGGAGACGCTCTCAGAAAGATAGCCGCGGTGGCGCTGGGGGTGGCACACCACCCCGACGTCCTCTGAGTGGCTACAGTCGTTGACACCCCAGCCATTGGACCTGCACTGGTCCAGGGAGCTCTCTGTGCCCATACAGCGTACATTGTCCAGCCAGATGGGTCCTGAGAGCAGGGGAAGGGGGGTGCTTAGGGACAGAGAGGCACTTGTGGACTGTGCCTCCTTCCTAGGACCCCACGGGTATCAACTGTCTTCTTCCAGAGCCTGTGTAGAAAGTAGGGGTGGGGGAGGGGAGTCGGTTCTCCTGGGATCTTGGTATCTATAACCCTACCCACTGCCAAGAGGAGGTAGAATCTGTTTTTGGAAAATGCCAGGTAGGTCTAGCAATCAGATCTACCTGTCCACCTATCCCTCCGTCCATTCATCCACTCAGTGACATTTGCTGAGCACCTCCCTTGTGCCAGGCACTCTGTAAGAGTGGACGAGGGTGGCAGCGGGGGGGTGGGAGGGTGGGAAGGGTGGTGGCCTCACTGCGGGAAGGTCAGAGCAGGGGCAATGGCAGCTGGGGTGCTCAGGGAATGCCTCCCAGGGGAGGCCACCGGAGCTGGGTATTAAAGTGTGGGCAGGAGTGTGCGCAAGCCTCAGTGAGCCCAGCCTCGGAGCACAACCGACCATCATCTCCTCATCATCCTGCTGGGTAGCACCGGGCACTCACCCTCCCCTTGACCATAGTTGGCACTATGGGCCCAGGTCAGGGCTGTTTCAAAGCCCAGTTGGCGGCAGGCCACGGTGGCCTCCTGGAGAGCAAAGTCATCATCACACACGGTACCCCACTGGCCCTGGTGGAGCACCTCCAGGCGGCCCCTCTCTGGCCTGCTCCCTGGGCCCACCAGCCGCAGCTTCACGGGGCTCAGCGCCTGCAGCCAGCAAGGGGGAGCCTGCAGCAGCAGCAGCAGGAGCAGGGAGAGCGCGGCCGGTAGGGACCACATCCTGGTGACTTCGAGGGCAGCTGGGGCCAAGGCACCTGGGGAAGGAGCAAACGTGACGGTGATCACCACCTCCACCCCTGAGCTCGGCTTCTTCTGCAGGCAGAGACAAAAGATGGCAGGACCCCTCCAAGGGTGTGTGTGCCATGGGCACGTGTCTACGGTGGTATCGATGGAGTCTGGGTTTGGAGGCTGGTAAACTGGGTTGAAACCCACTATTCAGTGTTCACGTGACCTTGAGGAAGTTTAAGTTGGCCTTACTGAGTCTTGATTTCCTCATCTATAAAGTGGGAATAATAATCCTTGTCTCAGTGTTGTTAGTGTTAAATAAAACACTGTATTTAAAGTGCTTAGTACAAGCCTACCACATAGCTCTCAATAAATAGCTGACCTTGACATAGTCCTGTATGTAGGTGGGAGGGGGCGGTGAAGGTGGAGGCATGGGCTGGGGCCAGACAATTGGGGGCCTTGTGCACCTGTGGATGGTCTGCTCTTCATCCTATAGGAGGTGAGGGGCCGTAGAAAAATTGTAGGCAGTGAGTACACGCCAGAGAGAAGGCTCCTGTTTCCAGAAGCCTATAATCAGCTGCTCTCTGGGTCCTTAGAGGGGTGAGGTTAAGGGTGGGTCTTCTCCCCCTCACACATGAGCAGCCTTGGTCTTGGGCATGGGGTCAGGGGGAGGAGATGGGGGGCATGGGGGAGAGGTCATGGCTGATGAGGGCTGCCAGAGGGTCTGCAGTCACCAATGCTCGATGTCTTCCCCTGCCAGGCTCTGCAGCCGGTGAGGAGTTGATGCCAGTCTAGGACATGATGGAGGACATTATGTCCTTGACTCCCTGTTCTGCACTGGAGTCATAAGAGAGCTCATTCTGGGGACACCCGCTCTTGCATGGCCACTGCTGTCCCGAGGGTCCTGTGTAGCTGGTCAGTCTCGGTAGGGGGAGCCTCCCAGGGCCCCCCTGCTGCTCCCTTTCCCACAGACTGCTATGTTGGCTGGGCCTCAGTCCTATTCCTTCCTGCACACAGCCCCCAACCCCTCCGGCCACCAATCCTCTGGCTTTGGTGAGCCCAGAGCTGGCCGGAGGGGGCTCCTAGAAGTACACTAGATAGGCTCAGGACTTATGCTCCACAGGGACAGCGTCTCTGTGTCATGCCCCCAGTGCTCAGAAGAGTGCCAGGCCGGTACGTAGGTGGTCCTAGTAAATATCCATGGTTGCATGGCTGCAAGGTGGCACTGCACCATGCTTAATGGGAGAGACTGGGAGTCAGGCTGTCTGGGTTCTCATTCCACTTCTGGGCAGTCTTGGGCAGGTGATTTCATAGCACAATGCCCCAGTTTTGCCTCCGTGAAACAGGGATACCAAATAGCAAGGACCTCATAGGATTCTCGTGAAGCTTAGACGAACGGATGCACGCTGGATGCTGACAAGAGCAGCTGTCCTGGACGAGTAACTATCACACAGCAGCAGGAACGGCCCTTGGGGAGCCCTGGGCTGGGGTGGTCCCAGCCCGTCTCAGATAAAGAAGGAAGAGAGGCCATATCTGAACTCAGCAGCAAGTCCCCACGACCCTTCTTTGTGACATCCTCCAGATTTGCCTCTTTTCCCTCTGAGCCCAGGTTCTCCGGGTTCCCCTCCCTGGGGCCGGGTGCTGTGGTTAAGTCTCTTCCCACCGTGATCCCTCCTGCACTTCCTTTCCAGACTTAAACACTGTTTTCTTTATGTGACTCTCTGCTCTGGAGCCGGCGGGGGCTCCTGACGGGCTGTCACCATGAGCGGCTTGTGCTTGGCTGCTTGGGACGTTGCCCCACTAAGGATGAGGTGGACAGCTAGGGACTGAGCCAAAATGAAGTCGCTCTGGGTAAGGACCTTCCCCAGATGACAAGAGAAAAAGGACTGGGTTCAGAGCCCTCCAGCTGCTAGGGCTCAGTGGTCACCTTGAGTCTGACCTGAATGAGGACCCCACCCCCCACCCTTGCCCCATCCCCCAGGAATCAGGATGCTCCTTGCTCTGGCACCAAGTCCTTATGTGACTTGAGTCAGGAGCTTTCCTCTCTCTGAGACTCCGGTGCAACACCTATAAAATGATGGGGTGGCACTAGGGCTCCTGCTCCCCGTGACATGCGATGATGGGCCACGGAGTGGGCTGATGTCCCGCAGCACCCTGGAGCTCTCATTAGAGGAGCATAGTCCCAGGCCTGCCTGGAGCTGGGGTGGCCTTCTGCAGCAGGACGCTGGGATCTGGGTGAGGACAGTTCCCTTCCATGTGAGTGGCCCCAGAAGGGGGAACAGGTGGCAGCAGGAACCGAGGGTCAGATGTGGGGAGGACCCCTCTTCCCAGCCTGCCTGCCACCACAGGACCTTCTGTAGCTTCTGCTCACCCCAAACTTGCCTTCTCACCATTCCCCAAACATCCTCTGTCCATTCTCTGCTTCCACATCCAGGCCTCTGCTCTCACTGCTCCTTCTTCTTGGATCGGTAAATCCCTACAGGTGTTCCAGCTTAGATGCTGCCTCCTCCATTAAGCCCTCCCAGCTTCCTCCCACCGCCCCAGCACTCAGTGTTTGCTCGCTGTCTCCATACCCAGCCTCCACCGCATCTCCCCAAAACTGTTCCTCCAGTGCCCAGCACGGGGAAGACCACCCAGCTGAGAAGTCTCCCTTCAAGAAGGCAACAGCCTCAGAAGTGGCCATTCTCTTCACAAGCAAAGAAGGGGACAGTGTAGGGGAAGGAAGGTTGGGGGATAGTTAATAATTAATTATTGTAATACATTTGAAACTATTTACGGAGTACTTATCTCTACTTTATAGGTGAGAAGCTGAGGTCCAGAGAAGCTAAGTAACTTGCCCAGCCAGGATTCAAAGCCAGGCAGCCCGGCTCCAGAAGCCAGGCTCTCAGCCGCGGGAGACCTGGACGCTGGATCCAGGAGGAGGAGGAGGAGGAAAGGAGGCAGGGGGATGAATGAGATTCCACCCTGCTGCAGGCTCATTGATGACCCAGCCGCAGTGTAAGGGCACTGGGGGTGGTGCCAACAGAGTGCAACTGAGTGACATCCAGGATCCCTCCAGCTTGATGCAGACAGGCACCTGCTCAGGTGTTCCCAGCGGACGCTGGCATCTGGCCTGACCTGGCCCCCCTGGAAAGGGCTGGTAATGCCCAAGGATATTCAGGAGAGAACATGGTTGGGGGAGGGGGGCTGCCCTCATGTGCACCAGCCTTGGGATCACTCGAAGCCCCTTCTCTCTAGCCCTTTGGGGGATGGGGTCCCTCCCTGGGACCACGAATTATGGTGACCTGAAGCAGTGCCAGCAAATGACTCTGAGCTTTACCTGGCCAGGCACGGGACATACTGCGGTTGAAGTCCTCTGCCCACCTGCACTTGCTGTCTCCCTACCCCTCAGCATAATCATCTCTGGTTTATGTACCCTGCCTCTTTGTCCCCCAAGTCACAAGTTTGACATCTGAACCCACCTTGCCCCTTCCCTTGCTTCTTCCTCGATGAGGGCAGAGAAATGGTTCCCCACAGCATGTTCACAAACAAGACACGCAGGCACCCCAGGCAGGCCAGGGCCAGCCACCCTGGGCGGGCCTTGGGCCAAGCTCCCTAATTTGGTCACTTCCCTTGGAAGCAGGTTGGTGAGCGACTAGGAGGCTAGGCCATCTGCCCATGGGACCCCCACCTCTCCCAGCCCCCAGCCTTCAGGAACCTTCAGAGGCTGGCAGCCTCACAGAGAGACAGAAGTGGGACAGACAGGACAACGCGAGACAGACCCGGGGCCAGGGGCCAGGGGGGGGCTCACCAGCCGCAGCACAGAGGACGGTCGGGCAGGGGCCGGACGCCGGGATGAGAGCGCTGACGGGCCTCCCGGGGCGCCCTGAGGCCCTTTTATTCCGCTGCGGCCCGCGGGCGCCCCCCACCCCGCCGCCGCCCGCGGAGGAGGCCCCGCAGGCCCCGCCCCCGGGCGGACCCGGTCAAGGCGGGCGCTCAGCCCCGCCGGCTGCTCCGCGCCTCTGCCCTGTGCCCCGGGCGGTCCACGGGGCTCGGCCCGGGAAGTCCTGGGGTGGCCAGGTGCAGGGGGCGGCGGGGGGTCGGGAGGGGCTGTTTCCCCCCGGAGGAAACGGGCGCGCTGCAGCAGGAGGGACTGTGGGAGGATCAGAGTCCCCGGGAGAGGCCTTGCGGCAGGGCGCCAGCGGCTGCGTTTGCCTGGGCTGCCTGTGGCCTCAGGAGTCCCTGTCCCCCGCGCAGTGTCTTCCGAGAAACCGGGTGACCTGCCCCCCCCATCCCGAATCCCCAGATCCAGTGAGGACAGGGAGGTGTCCGTGCCCAAAGCACAGTTTTCCTTCACAAGGAAGTGCCTCGTGGTCACAAGACACCAGAGCCTCTTGCTGGCTGGAGCGGTGAGCGGGGAGTGGGGGGCTCAGTTCAAATGAGGTTGGGATGCAGGTGTGCTCTCTTTGGAGTAACAAGCGGCCCTCGCCATTGCCCTGGTGCCTCCAGATGTACTGAGTACTCCGGGAGCGCGTGGTCTCTGGTCTGCCCATTGCACAGCTGGGAACACTGAGCCTCCAGAGACGCGACTGACTTGCTTCCCCCAGTAATAAACAGTAAATGGCAGAACATAAGTCCTTCTCTACAACTCCTTACACAGTTGAATGAGGCCCTGCTGGCCCTTGACAGGCCCGTGGGGGGAGGGTATGTGCAGAGGGTGGGTTGGAGTTAGGGGTTACTGTGAAATAAAACGAAAGTAGAAAAGGCTGAAAGAGGGGAGGACCAATCAACTTAGCTGAACTCCCAGGCATGGGATTCCCAGCCCCTTTCCTCCAAATTCTTTCCCATGGTCCTCTTCCCTCCTGGTGCCTCAGTGTCCCTGTCTATTAAATGGGCAGAGAGTTCCAGCCTCCCAATCTCCTCCCTAGGTCCAGATAAGTACAGCCTGGTTCCCCTTCTTTCCCTAACCTCGCCTGAGTGTCCTTCCAAAGGCTCATTCATTCAGCAAATCTTTATTGATTTTCTCCTCTTTGCTAGACAGGGTGCTGGAGTGCTAGACACTGTGGGGGAGCGAGGGGGGGCTTCCCAGTCTGGTGGCGGAGACAGACGTGTTAGGAAATACCACCACAAGGCATGAGGCTGAATGTGATAAGGGCTAGGATGGCAAGGTAGACCTTTCTGACTCCTGGAGGACAGCCAGGTCACACTGACCCAGCTGCTGGAGGACTACTGTCCACCCCTGGCTGCTCATGTCCCAGATGTCCCTCCAGTGCCCCTGCCCCACCCCAACAGGGCCCAGAGCATTCCCTGCGTGAATCAACAGGAAAGAATGCTCCCAGCCTTGGGTCAGTGGTAGCAGCAGCAGCCCAACTCCACCCGTGGGGACAATGAGGCAGCTGTGGGCTAGGGTGCCAGGTATGCCTCAACCCCCTCCCCAATCCCAGCCACTTCTCATGCTGAGCCAGGAACAACACGGAGGGCTCCACCTGCTGCCGATCACCCGCCCAGGCCCAACTGCCCAGAACTAAAAATACTCTGGAGGCTGGCCCTGGCTAGAGCCAGGGAATGAATGGATGTGTTGCCCGGAAGTCCATTGACCTACAAAGCACTGGGCAGAGGCTGAGGCTGAGAAGCAATCTCCTGGGGAAGGGGGGAGGGGGTCACTGTGAGCCTCTGTTATTGAGAAGTGAGGGGCTTGGGTCCCAGGCTCAGGCCTGTGGCTTACTACTGGGGAGATTTTCTCAGCTGAATGGCCATCTCCTCACCCTTAAATTTGATTGCTATGGGGGTCAGATGGGACAGTTCAGTTCATCTCAATAAGATTGGGCTTGATGGAGACTGCCTGCTTCCTCCTTTGTACCTGACTGTGCTCACAGCCTCAGCCAGAGCCAAGGACCTCTTGATACGCAGGTCTATGCTTGCCTCGACTCTGGGGGCCCTTGGAACTTCTCATTTATCTCTCAACCCAGAGTCCATCACAGGGCTTGGGGCATCACACATGCTCAGTATTTGCTGGCGATTGGAATAAATGGGCCTGCTTCGTGCTGATGCCTGAGCTAGAGCTGTGTGGTGTTGAGAGACACAAACAAGCCAGATGTGATCCCCGTCCTCAAGGACTTTGCAGGGTGGTGGGGGAGACAGACCCATCATCAGCCAAGAGAGGAGACATTGTCGTTGTCATCGTCATAACAGTGGTGTGGTTGGTCTGGGTATCATCTCATTTAATTCTCTGAAAATCCCCACAGATGACACTTTTATCACCCTTCTTGACGGATGATGAAACTGGGCCACAGATAGGTTAAGTGATTTGGCCAGAATCGCACCCCATTATCTGCAGACAGTAGCCAGCAGCGAACTGCAGCAGAAGCCCGGTTAGATCTGGGCTCCAGGTGCTGTAGGGGGTTGGGCAGGGGGAGTCGGAGGATTGAAGGCTTCGTGGAAGAAGTGCCTGGAAGGATGGCTAATGGCTAGACCTGCTCCTGTTACGATAATGCTGACGATGACTCATCTTTTGGCTGATGGGGGATCTGTCTTTCCCACCACTTTCACTAAGCGGAGAAACGGGAAAGTGGGAGGTCATGGAACCATGGAGCACTGGGCAGGTGTCAGCAGTTATCCCGTCTCCCCTCCCCCAGCCCCCCCAGAGCCCAGAGTAAAAGCATCACTCTCTGCCTCCCCACCAGGGTGAGGACCTGAGAGGTTGAAAAGTATCTGAGTCTCTTCCCCCATGGTGTGTTCCTCAAACCTGCCCAAGTCAGGGCCTATGCTTCCAAATGGGAAGGCCAAGGTATCCTGCAGAAAACTGTGTCCTGGGTTGTTGCCAGTACCCCAGGTATTGTACCTGGCTAGAGTACCCAGTGCCTTGGCTGTTGGGCAAGATTTCCTCCTCCATGGCCTTCAAGGCTCAGTCTGGCCCCACTTCCTTGGAGACTCATTATGGAGGAAACTTTACAGTTTAGGGATTGGGGGAATCTGAGCTCTTGCTCTGACTGTCTGAACTGTGTGGCCTCAGGCAAGTCCTTCTGCCCATCCCAGGGTAGACCCTCCTGCATCTATGCCCTCTGACGTCCAAGGGCCAAACTCCTATCTTCCTGCATCTTGGCTGCTCCTGACTTCAGTAAGTCCTCGCTGATTGATTTTGTCATGCCTCAGCTTAAGAATCCTCAATGGCTCACTCTTGCCCATAAGATATGGGGAATCCACTGCTGTTCCTCCTGTTCCCTGTCCTTCTTTCCTCTTCTGACTTCATTTCTTATATTCTACCTGTCCTTGAGGCCTCGGTCTGATCCCAGCTCCCTACGAATTCGCCCATGAAAGCTTGCATGAATGCTCTCAAAGCGTCAGGTCCTAGAGGAGTCACAGAGCTGAAGCAGACAGTCTCTGTCCTCAGTTGTGCGCCAACCTGATGGGAGCTGACTCACAGACGTGGCCGGGGTGACAGAGGGCAGGACACGGGGAGGGGAACTGACCATTTTGACATGGGACCCTTTGCCGAGAGCTATTTAACCAGGCACAGGACTTTCGTTCCAAGGGGAGGGGTGGGAACTGGGGGGATTTTGAGAAGTCTGGTTGGCAGTGAGGGGTGAAGAGGTGGATTGGTGGTGGGGGTGGGGGGCGCTGCCAAAGGGAGAGTCTGGCCTGGGAGATGGTTCCTGGGGGGAGAGAGAGAGAGAGAGAGAGAGAGAGAGATGAGCTGACTGCAGGAGGGAGAGCTCATTTGGGGGAAGACAGAGCTGGTTGAAGAGAAATTTCAGAAAGTTTTGCTTTGTGATATGCAGTGTCACCTTCCCCTCAGTTTCTCTGAAAACATTGGAAAAATTGCCATTATTTGATAACATTTGGGGTTGGACGGGCCCCCTCAACATGGGCGTGGCCTGGGCAGGAGTCAAAGGGGGCCTCATAACATATGTCTAAGAGTTAAAAATCCAACTAACTCATTGTTAAATAAAGCGTAGTCCATCTTCCTGTCTTGACAAACAACCTTTGGAAAGACCTGGAAGGTCGGATTTGAACCCAGAACTTTCTACTCCTTAGAGTTCTGTGTGAAACATGGTATTATGGGAAACATCTACCCCTATCCCTGAGCTCCATTGTGGCACACCTCCTTCCTCTCCACCTTGTGCCCCATCCCACACAGCAAGGGACCTTCTGCTGTGACAGGATCACACACACAGGACGGTCTGTCCAGACCCCCACAGCAAGGGTCCTTTGGCCACCCTGGGCCTGTACACACAGCTTGGAGGTGTTCTCTGCTCTCAGGAGGAAGACCTGGAAGCAGGCTTGGCTTTTTGGTCAAGAAACTTGCTGAGCTCAGATTTGGAAGTGGGATGGGGGCTCCCGTGGGCACATCCACTTGGCCCTGGGAACTCTGTGCCCTGTGGGGAGGGGGCACCTAGACAACGGCCTCAGGGATGCCCTCCGATGCATGGAGGGCAAGAGCAGGGAGCGTTTGCCCAGTTCTGAGGATGGCTATGGGTATGGGTGGGGGACCAGGAGGTGCCACATGGAGATGGGACTGTGGCTTAGAGGAGGGCCCTGGGGTTACAGGGGGGTGCCTAGTCACTTGTGTGGTGCTTAGAGAGCTGTGGGCCAGGCAGCCCCACAGCTAGGTGGGGCCTCACCTCACCTTGGCAGGTGGGGGGCACTGAAGCTCTCTGAGGAGGGGCAGGGGGTGAGGGCGGGTTTGATTGGAGCCTGACTGTGGGTGTTTTCCTCTTTGCTGGTGCTGTCTTGAGCTGGTGTTTAATTCTTCACAGACTCATACTTCTGGTGGGGGGCTGGGGTAGGGGGCTGGGGAGGGGTGCTCTGGTGGGGTGCACAGGGAGGATCGTAATAGCCCATAAGCTGCTGGAAGGCAGAGCACCTGACTTAGGCTCCCCTGTTTCCACCTCCTCCCCTGGGAGCCCCAGCTCAATGGCCCTGAGTTCCCACAGATGTGTGGGCGATCAATTTGATTTGATACCGATAGCTTAGCACATGCCTCTGTCGCCAGCCTGTTTCGGCCCCCATTCCCCCCAGATACAGGCCCGCACCTCATTACGCTGCTTCTCATATTGAAGTCCTCGCCTGAGGAGGGTCATCAACCAGCATTCTCCCCCTCCTCTCCTCCCTCCCTCCCTCCTCCCCTCCAGGCCCTCCCACTCCTGTTCACCCCCTCTCGATCTCTCCCCACCTCCCGCCCACGGCTACGTGGCCCAGCCCTTCTTCAGTTCCCTTGAGAATCTCTCTCCTCCCATTCTCTCTCTTCCCCTCTAGTGCCACCTGCAAACCCCCCTTTCCCTGTCCCAGCAGCTAATGCTGGCGGTGCTGGGATGCACGTCTATTCAAGTAAATTAAAGTCATAAGTTCTGGGGGAAATGAGACGGGATGAAGACTCAGTGCACAGCCCGGAAGCCTCTGAGGCCCCTTCAGAAGCTCCCAGAAGTCTGTGCTGACCTTCTCACATGCGTGTAATTGAACCCCTTTGTCCTCAGGCAACACGAGACAAGTTAAATTAAAAAACATTTCTTATTCCAAGCTGCTTTCCTGGATCTTCAAAAGCAGCAAATATAGTAACTTCACTGTTTCTCCCAGTTTCCTGTGGCACTGGAGGGTACTAGGCTTTAGTGGGCCAGCCCGGGCACCTTGAAGCCGGTGTAACATCTTCCCTAGCCCGGGGTCTCGCCTCTTCTTAGCCTCCTGGGGAAGATCGTTGACCAATCTGGGGACAGAGCCAGACTGAAGACCTAAGTGTTAGGAGCCACTCCTAGCCCCGGATCAACCATTTCTGAATCATCTCCGGGATTCATTGTGTTAGTGAGTAGGAAATCCAAGTTCAGGAACAGAGCTATTGATTCAAGAGAGATACACGTGCCCTAAACATAGTCTTGTATTCTCTCACATTGGATTTTGTTGATCTAGAACTTTGCAAATATTTTCACAGTTCTTTGTGAGAAATTGGTTCTCTCCAACTGGCTAGAATCTAAGATCAGTCTTACAGGCTCCAAAGGGTTAATTTTGTAACCGAGGCTCAACTTCCAGGAACCAGGAGGGGGCAGCAAGGAACTGTCTGGGTGGAGATTTCCCCTGACCTGGCTTGCCAGGGAGGGTGAGGGTGGGAACCTGCCCGGACAGAGGTCAAGCGAAGTCCCTGGATGAAGCAGGAGCTGAGCCAAGACCAGGGCCAGAGTCCTGGAGGTGAGGTGAGGAACCATTGACCTTAAAGGCCACACCAGGAGTGAGGATGGGGGTGAGGTGCAGGGGAGAAAGACAACCCCCACCAGAAGGCAGAGCTGACGGATGGGCCTATTCAGACAACAGCAGACAGAAGAAGAGACGGGCCTGGCAAAGTCACACTTCGGCCCAACATTTCCTGGGCTGTGGTCCTAGACCAGCAGCATCAGTATCCCCTGGGAACCTGTTAGAAATGCCAGTTAGCAGGCCCTGTGTTTCAACATATCTTCCAGATCATTCTAATGCCTGCTAACATTTGAGAACCTCTTCTCTAGATGATACTGTTGGAAAATGTTTGCATCGATAGAATTAGAGTCCTGTGGATGCCTTTTTCCTTAGAGTCCCAGATATGCCTGGTAGGCTCAGTCCTCTTGGGGTCCTCTTGCTTTATGAGGAGCCTCCTTCATGTATGATGGGCCGAGTTTTGGGGGGATCATAGTCTTCTACATCCCAGTTATTCTCAAATGGATTTTCAGTCCTTTCATGCCATATTTTCTGTCCTATGTAGAGTTCTACCAGGACCTTTGTGTGCCTAAGGAGAGCATCACTGGGGTGGTGGTGGAGGGATTCCTCACTCCTCAGGAGCCCTGCTCTTGCTGGGCCAGGGGTAGGAGGTCAGGCCAATGTCGAGATTCCAGGAGGATCTTCCTGCACGACAGGAATTTCACCATCTATTCAATACCACAAAATCTATACCATTGTGAACATCAGCCTGAAGTCTGAGATCTGGGAGACCAGTGGGCCAACAGGTACCACAGATCCCCACCAGCTCCAGGCAGGCTGAAGACACCTGGAGCTGATTCTGGAGGCCCTCTCCTTCCTCCTGGAGCTGGTCCTGGCTTTCATAATTGACAGTACACCATGAGTTGCAGGGATAATTTTTCATCTTGGACCATTCTGGACACACCAGTGGCTCAAGAAGAGTTAAAAAGCTATAAGATTGTTAATTTGTTCACAAAGGAAACTGCCCAGAAAGGACAAGAAAAGCTTCATTTCCTAGCCATTAACTGAAAACCACGTTTCTTAGGACAGCTTGACCTCTAAAGTATGACTGAAATACCCAGAAAAAAAAATGCAGATAAACCATGTCTCCTTTTAGCACTGAGTGCTAGTAAACAAAGTGGAAGAGAAGGAATTCCACCAAGATAGCAGCAGAAACTTAACTTCTTAGGGGAAATAATTTCCTCTCCTCATTAGCAATTAATGAGCATAAGCTCCTGCCCACCAGCATTCTGAATTACTGTCACTGTGGTGAGGTGGTGTGATGGGAACTTGGTGCACTGCCTTGTGCCTTGGGCAGGAATCTGTAAACCAGAGCTAATAGGTGAATGTGTCTCATTCAAGTGGGGATGTTATCTTGTATTTAATATCAGGCAGGTATCTGTCATATCCATATCCTTTGCTATGCTTGGTGGAGATACAGAGAGATAAAGACCCAGTTTCCTATCCTCAATGTAAGTCACATATGTCGTGAATTATATTTACATCATTATATGAATTACATCAATTACGTCAGCCAGTGGAATCTGTTTGTGCAGATAAGATCCTTTATTTACTTGTTCATTCCACAGATGCTTATTGAGCACCTATAATTTAATGTAGGTGCTTTGGGAAATCTAGAAAAGTAAATATAACCCAAGTTTCCCAGGCTCTTCATGCTACTGAGGTCATGGTAATGGAAAAGGTTACATTTTCTAGGTTCTTGTCTCTATTATTTAAGGAGCTCTTCCAACACCCCTTGGCCCCACCCCCACCCCAACCAAATTCTCACCCAGTTCACATCTAGGACACGTGCTCATAAACCAGGCTATTAACTAGAGTTAGATTGCAGCGTCTTCCTTAATCTTCTACCCCAGCTTTGCATCCTCCCCTCTCCCACCATTGATGTCCATTATCTGAGAAGCTTCTTGAAAAACAAGTATTCATGGCTAGTGCTCACTGGGGAAAGTGCTGAGATCCAAGCCAGAGGGACTAGCTCTTGATGCTTCTGAAGCTGCCACATCTCAAGGCACAGAATGGTGCCACCTTCCCACAGAAGTGAGGAGAATGTCTCCCTGCCCCTCCTCACCCCCGGTTCCGTGTTGTGTCACCTGCACTCTGGTCTGTTTCACTGGCCTACAGCCTACCTTTTCACCAGTAACACCCTGAGTTGATTGCTAATAGCTTTATAATAAGTCTTAGATAGTATGAGTCCTCCAACTTTGTTCTTTTTTCAAAATTGTTTTGGTTTGTTCTAGTTCCTTTGTGTTTCCACATACATTTTAGAATCAGCTTATCAGTTTCTACCAAAGAACCCACCAGAATTTTGATTGGAATTGCACTGAATTTATACATCAGTTTGAGAGGAATTTTTAAGAAAATTGTGCCTTCTAAAACATGAACACCACATAGTTTTCCATTTTTTTTTTTTTAAAGATTTTATTTACTTGTCAGAGAGAGCACAGGCAGGCAGAGGCAGAGAGAGAAGCAGGCTCCCCACTGAACAGAGAGCCTGATTCGGGGCTCGATCCCAGGACCCTGGGATCATGACTTGAGCCAAAGGCAGCCGCTTAACTGACTGAGCCACCTAGGTGTCCTAGTTCTCCATTTCTCACTGAATTCTTTATTTAATGATTTGTAGTTTTTGGCCTGAAGATGTCAAATATGACATGGGTATGGTCTACAGGTGTTATAGTCCCTGCTTTATTCCTGATATTGGTAATTTGTATATTCTCTCTCTTTTTCTTTGTCATTTTCTTGCTAGAAGATTATCAATTTTGTTAGTCTTTTGAAAGAACCAACTTTTTGTTTCATTAATTTTCTCTGTTGCTTTTCTGTTTTCAATTTCTGCTCTTATCCATATTATTTCCTTCCTCTGATTTATGTTTATTTTGTTATTTTTCTAGGTTCTTGAGGTAGGAAATTAGATTACTGATTTGAGACTTTACTCTTTTCTAATGTGAGCATCAATGCTATAAGTTTTCCTCTTAATACTGCTTTATTTCTGTCTTGTAAGTTTTGATGTTATTTATTTATAAATAAATACTATAAATAGTTATATATAAACATATTTATATAACATAAATATATTATAAATTATATATAAATATATTTATATATTATAAATAAAAATCCATTTATGTTATAAAGAGATATGTATATGATATTATATTTTCATTTTCACTTAGGTCAATTTTTTTATTTCGAGACTTCTTCTGTGATCTATGAATTATTAAGAAGTGCATTGTTTAATTTCCAAGTATATGGCAATTTTCCTATGAATTAGTTACAAGTGTGTCATTTAATTTTCAAGTATTTGGCAATTTTCCAGTTTTTTTTTTCTTTCTTTCTTTCTTTCTTTTTTTTTTTTTTAAGATTTTATTTATTTATTTGACAGACAGAGATCACAAGTAGACAGAGAGGCAGGCAGGGGGGTGAAGCAGGCTCCCCCCTGTGCAGGGAGCCCAATGCAGGGCTCGATCCCAGGACCCTGAGATCATGACCTGAGCCGAAGGCAGAGGCTTTAACCCACTGCTCCACCTAGGCGCCCCTCCAGTTTTATTTCTAGTATTGATTTTGATTCTATTATGGTCAGATAACACATTCTGTATGATTTAAATTTTTAAAAATTTGTTGAGGTCTGTTTCGTGACCAAGGATATGGTCTATCTTGGTGTATGTTCCAGGGATATTTGAAAAGAATGTGGATTCTGCTATTATTGGGCAGAGTGTTCCATAAATGTCAATGAGATTCTGTTGACTGATGGTGGTGTTGAATTCTGTATCCTATTGATTTTCCATCCAGTTGTTCTATCAGTTGTCAAAAAAGGAATGTTGACATCACCAACTATAACTATAGATTATAAAAATAATAGATATTCAATATTTTTTCTTTCAGTTATTGCTTCACATATCTGCAGCTCTTTAGTTCATACATACATATTTAATAATTGCACTTTTTGGTGGATTGTCCCTTTTATTATTACATAATGCCTCTCTCTTTCTGGTTGTCATCTTTGCTCTCAGCTATACTTTATCTGAGATTAATATAGCACCGCTTGCCTTCTTTTGATCAATTCTTGAGTGATGTGGATTTTTTTCCCCTATCCTTTCCTTCCAGCTACATATGTCATTATATTTGAAATGAGTTGCTTGTAGACAGAATATAGTTGGGTCATGTTTTTAAGTCCACTCTGTCAACTCTGCCTTTTAATTGGTGTATTTAGACCATTTACATTTAATGCAATTACTTATATATCAGTGCTTATGTCTTTTTGGTTTTTTTTTTCTTTTCTGTTTTGCCTGGATTTTTTTATTAGTTTTTTTCTCCCTTTCTTTTCCCTGCCTTCCTGTGGGTTACTTCAACATTTTGATTAATCTATAGTATTTAAAAAAAAAAGATTTTATTTATTTATTTGAGAGTGAGCGAGAGAACACCATGCGGGGGAGCGCCAGGGGGAGAAGAAACATCTTGCCTGCTGAGCAGGGAGCCAGACACAGGGCTCATAACCTTAGCCAAAGGCAGAGGCTTACCTGACTGAGCCATCCAGACACCCCTAATCTATAGTGTTTTTGAGAGTGTCTCTTTGTGTAGCATTTTTTAGTGGTCACTTTAGGTAATACATTAAACATATATAATTTTTAAGTCTACTGATATTGCCATTTTCCCAGTTAGAGTGAAATGTAGAAACCTTATCTTCCTTTGTCTCTTTATCTTTTTCCATTTATAATATAGTTGTCTTAAATATTTCCTCTACATAATTTATAACCATACCAGATAGTGTTAATAAGTTTTGCTTCAACTGTCAAACATAACTTAGAAAACTCAAGAACAGAAGAAAATAGGTATTTACTCATCTTTTTATTTTTCTGTTTTTCTTTCTGATGTTTCAAACTGCTTTCTTTTTACCATTTCCCTCTGTTTAGAGAACTGCTGGCCATTCTTTTAGGATACACCTCCTGACAACAAATTCTTAGTGTTTTTTTTTTTTTTTTTCATCTGAGAAGGGCTTGATTACCCCTTCATGCATGAAGAATTTTTCTTGTTGGATATAAAATTCTGTCTTGACACTTCTTTTCCTTCATTTCTTTCCTTTCTTGAAAATGTGCCATTTATTTCTGGTCCTTAGTTCCTGATGATAAATCTACTGTCATTCAAATTGTTTTTCCCCTATAGGTAAGGTAATTTTTCTTTCTCTGCTTTCAAGATTTTTCTGCCTTTGGTTTTCAGAAGTCTGACTATGATGTGTCTTGGTATGAATTTGTTTGGGTTTATCCTGTTTGGAGTTTGTTCATCTTCTTGAATTTTATAGGTTTATTCATTCTGCTAAATTTGGAACATTTTCAGCCATTACTTCTTCAAGTATTTTTTCAGTCCTGCCCTCATTTTCTGCTGTTTCCGGGATTCCAATGACATGAATGATGAATATTAGATCTTTCGTTATAATTCTGCAGTTCCCTGAGGCTTCATTCATTTTTCTTCTTTCTTTCTTTAATTCTGTTTTCTTTACGTTGTTCAGATTAGGTCATTTCTATTTCTCTATCCTTGAATCCACAGATTCTTCCCTCTGTTCTCTCCATTCTGTTCCCAAGTTTACCCACTGAGATTTTAAAATTTGGTTATTGAATTTTTCTGTTCTAAAGTTTTCTTTTGTTTTTTAAAAATATTTCCTTTCTTTCTTCTTCTTCTTATTCTCCTTTTTCTTACCCCTCTCCCCTTCTATTTCTTCTTCTTCTTTTTCCTCTTCTTCTTCTTTTTGTTCTCCTCCCCACCTCCTCCTTCCTTCTTTTTCTTCTTTTTCTCCTCCTCCACCTCCTCCTCCCTCTTCTTCTTCTTTTTTTTCCTCCTGAAGATTTCTTAATATGCCTCCACTCAGTAGAGATGCAAGTCTCAGCTCCCTACTCAACCTTCTACTATTATACCACCCTGCTTTGGGGTGGGGATTAGATGTCTTGTTACAGCCTCATAATGGTGGAAATCTAGACTCTTTACTAGGCTCTTGCTGTTGTGTATATAAGTGTATGTTCCTTAGGTTGTGGGGGGAATGGTACCACAGTGGTGGTATTGTGTTTGTTTGTTTGTTTGTTTTCCCAATGGTGTTTGCAGAAGTAGAGCAGTCATTGTCTAAAAGTTTTCTGTCTGGATAGACTTCCCGAGCCTTTGGCTGAGAGAGTAGTCTTTGGCTGGGGCTTTTGTGGTCTGTAACTATTGGTGTTACCAGGTAGCTGGCTTCTTCACTAACAAGTCTGGAATATATAAGGCAAAAAGAAAACTCAGGGAACTCAATGTCATGTCATTCCTTGGTTTCCAAGGCCCCTAGATGGTTTGCCTTCTTCTCTCTACCTTTTAGAGTCTTATGTTTAGGGCATTTATTTACCATCTCTTTCTCCAACTGTGTCCTCTATTGTGAAGTTTACCTTTGAGGGGTGAACCACCCTGCGGGGATGTGGAATGGTGCATAAGAAGCATCTACTATATTACCATGCAGTGAGCATGGAATCTACGTGCACTGACTAATAGTCCTATAATCTTTGCCCTGCAGCATATTTTGACCTATGGCATACCCCTGACCATTATGCCTCGGTTGCTCCTAACCTGATTCAAACTCTGCTATACTTTTAGTCAATCAAACTTCCTCCAGCATTGACTCCCATGAGATACAGACTGCTTTCTGATGGGGGGGGGGTGTGGGGGTAGGAAAGGCTGGATTCTATTCTCAGATACCATCTGTAGCAGGTTGAATAGTGGCCCCAAATGCAATATGTCCAAGTCCTAACTCCCAGAATCTAAGAAGGTGGCCTTATTTGGAAGAAAGGTATTTGTAGATGCAATTAGGGACACAAAAATAAAATCATCTAAGATTTAGGGGGCCTCTCAAATCCAATGACTAATGTCATCATGAAAGAAAGGAGAAGGAGATTTGAGACACATGAACACAGGAAAGAAGACCACCTAAAAATGAAATTAGAGACTGGAGTTGTACTGCCAGAAGTCAAGAACTTCTGGAACTTCCATGAAGCTGGATGAAGCAAGGAAGGACTCTCCCCTAGAGCCTTCAGAGGGAGCGTGGCCCTGCCGACACCTTGATTTCAGACCTCCGGTCACCAGATTTTCAGAGAATAAATTTCTGTTGTTTTAGGCCAGATAGTTTGTAGTAATTTGTTACAGCAACCATAGGAAACCATACTTCTAGCACAGATGGACACTTCTGCTTTGAGAGGACCAAGCTCTGCAAAGAAGGAGCAGCCCCATTGCTGTGTCACCTCTGTTTGCTGGAAAGTGGCTATTCCACAGTGTTTTGTCTTCATGGACCTCAACCCTGATATGGCTGAACTTGGCCACACCTGCAGTGTTGGTACCTGCTCAATATGGCCTTGACCTGCACGGTGCCTACACTCAGGCTAGTCCTAGAGCAGCTTGCATGCTCCCACCCTGTCCTGGTAGAAAACACAAGATACAGCTTCTTATCTGGAACCCCTTGGATCTTTCCTACGAGGGCCCTTTGGGGTGACATGGATCAGTTAGTCAGCCTGTGTTACCTAGAAACAATAGACACCAACTTTAGCTAATTTAAACAAAAAAGGAATTTATTGCAAAGATATAGGAAAAGCTGAATAATCCAAGCTGGTAACAGGCTCCCAGTGCAGAGAGCCTGGTTAGTAGCCAGAACCAAAGGGCAGTTGGTTTACGTGGCTGCCTGTAAAGCGGTCTTAGGTTATATCGGTCAAGTTGAAATTCAACCAGTGAAGCTCCGACTGGGGCAGAGGATGCTTAGGGACAAGGGGGTGGGGGTAGAATGGGGAAGTTTGGCAGTGGTACCAAGGCATCATGGAATGAGGTTTGAGTCCCTCAATGGGAGTGTGGGACTCAAAGTGGAGTGCCACAAAGGGGACAGGATGCTGGACAGATAGAAACCCCAGCTGCCTAGGCAAGGGACAAGAGTGGGCCCACTGTTCCTCTTCTCCCCCTGAGTCCCCACCCTCAATCTCTACTTCTTCCTGCCTAAGTTCCCCAGAAGGAGTAGGGAGAAACCACAGATGGTTTTTTCTAACTTTAGAGTGTACCTCGAGTCAGCGATGAGCGATCATTAGACTGGGATTGTTTTATTTAAGCGCTTCACTTAATAAATTTACAATCGCCTATGCTGTCTCCAAGTATTGATTGTGGAGTCCCGCGTCTTGGAAGTCTTAAAGTACCTTCCCGGGATGTCCTCCGGCCCCGTGATTCTCACAGGCGCGTGAATGCCCTGGGCTGAAGCCGACCTTTCCATGTGGTTGCTTGGGATACTTCTTCATCTTAATTGTTTCTGAAGACAGGACAGAACAGCAGCTCCTTCTATCGCTAATCTGAATCTAAGCGGGAAGGAGCTGCCCGGTTAATGGGGCATACGGCCGTTCCCAGGTGGGAAGGATGGGGTTGACTGCTCCAGACGCCCTATCAGAGAAGACACTGTTACAGCCTAGAGATTGACCGTGAACCTTTGTGAGGATGATAATTGAAGTGAGGTGACCCTGGACAGACATCAAGCCATCCCATCCACCCATAATCATCATGGCAAGCAACAGGGTCTCAGGACTGGCCTGGGGCCCCGCGAAGCAGAAGGGCCTTAAGAAGGGTCGAAGCAGTGTGGAAAGGGGAGGAGAGACTGGTCTAAAGGAAGGAGGCAAATTGCAGTGTTTTCAACTTGACCGCACATTAAAAAAGATTCAAGCCTCCTTCCCGCCCCAGACAGATTGCGTCAGAACCTCCAGGGTGGTGGTTATGGGCGTCTCTGGGCATCTGTATTTTTTAAGTGCCCAGGCGACATCTTATTGCACACCTATGGTTAAGAATCGCCGAGGTAAAGCAGGGTCCTTGATCTGGGTTCTGTGGTGGGCTTTGGGGGCATCTGTGATGTCCTGCCAAATTGCATGCAATATATTTTTTTGATATTTTATTTATTATTTGTCAGAGATAGAGAGCAAATGCAGGTAGAGTGGCAGGCAGAGGCAGAGAGAGAAGCAGTCTCCCCACCAAGCAAGGAGCCCAATTTGGGACTCGATCCCAGGACCCCTCGATCCCAGGACCCTGAGATCATGACCCAAGCCAAAGGCAGTGGCTTAACCGACTGAGCCACCCAGGCATCCCTGCATGCAATATTAAGAGTAGATGTGCTTTTCTAGGGAAATGAATCCATGGCTTTCGTCAGGTTTGCAAAGTGGTCTCTAAGGGACCACAGAGAGTTGAAATAAAGGGATAGCTGGCCTGCACCAGGGAAGAGGAAGGGGATTCAAGCAACGGTGATTCTGATGCCAGCGGTGCCTTGAAGCAATCTGGTCACCACCCTGCAAAGCTGCCCTCCCCACTTAGCTCACAGCCAGGCGGCCAGCCACGGCAGCCGGCTGCATAAAGCCAGCTGCAGAAAGAGAACAAGATTTGGCGATGGATGTAAAGTAACCAGGGATTTCCCTCAGGCTCATCTCACCCAAAATTAGGGCAGCAGGAACCAGTTCCAAACCCTGGAAAACAGTGGTTCTCAAAGTGTGTCCCCTAGACCTGCAGCTTCAATATCCCCTGGGAGCTTACTAGAAATGCCCATTATCAGGCTCCAACCCAGACCTTCTGAATCCGAAACTCTGGTGGGGCCTCCACTGAGTCTGAACTAAAGTCCTCGACTCCCGTGCAGCCCAAGGTGAGAATGCTGCCATCAGGGAGAGAGGGTGTGGGGACTGTAATTGATGCGTTCTGGGCTCACCCAGCGCCCGGTGAGGCTGGCCCCGAAGCTTGAGAGCCGTCAGAGCCCGCAGCTGAGGGAGGCTCAGCAGAGGCTGGGAGGTGGAGGGCTTCGGGGCCCGCAGCCAGGCCTGAGGAAGGACTGGGCCGTCACTTGCTGAATCAGAGAACACAGAACTCGCTGGGACTGGGATTTCAGACATTACGAGGCTCTGTGCACTGGTGCTAGCAGTCAGCTAAGAGGGTCCATTTGATGTGCGAAGAAGACGCAGCAAGCTTTAAGTCACGCAGGGAACACGTGAAGGCAAGAAGGAGGCAACTACCTGCGAACGCCACGGTCCTCCCTCGGGGTAGAGCCTCTCCTGCCCCCAGCCCAACTTAGAGCGAAGATCCCAAAAGGAGGGGGACATGTGTCTGGGGAGTCCGAAGGCCGGCGGGAAGGCTTGCGGCGGGAGTGATCTGAGGGGATCTCGTGGAGGAGTGAGCCCCGTGCGGGGTTTGAAGAGCAGGTAGTTTGTCCAGAGGGACACAGCCTGGGTTGGGAAGGCTGCCCGCACAGCCTCCCGCATGGCACTCAGTCAGAGAGTGGGCACTCCCCACGGGTTGGAGTAGGTCGGTGGCAGGACCCGAAGGGGGGCGACTCTGGACAGGCTTGGACTGGATGGAGCTGTGGCTGGGGAAGGAGGCGGGCCCTGCCTGGAGCCCTGGGTGGAGGAGGGGAACAGCCCAATCTCATGCTGGGTTAGGAAGCGCCAGGTGGTGGCATCAAAGGGAGACACAGCGGGGAGGTTATTCCACATCCCAAGGGATTAAGGTGTAGGCAGGTAAGTGAGAAAAGCTCATGTTTGAGCTAAGGGCCTCCTTGTTGTTGGAAGGCTGTCCACCGAAGTGCTGCCTGCCTCGCCAGGAGCCGTCCCCAGAGCTCTCTGTCTCCTTCCTTGCCTAGGCCTAGCGCCCGTAAATAGTAAGAGTGGGAATGAACCCCAGGCTTGTGCAAAGAGATGTGGCTAGTGACCAGAACAAAGGAGGGGGGCCGTTTACACATTCCTCAGCGGGGGACTGATGAAATAAACCACGGCAGAACCTAGTTATGCAAGGCCATGTGAGACAGCGAGAGAATGAGAGAGAGAGAGAGGGAGACGACGGAGAGAGAAACAATGAGGCAGATCTGCAGGCACGGACAGGGCGGCCTAGCCTGGCATTTTGTAAAGGGAGAGAAGCAAGTTCCCCATCAACACATGTAGCATGACGCCATCTGTGTACCTGAGAGGAACTTCAAATGACATATGGGTCTGCAAATACATTTTTAAAAAGGTCTAAAAGAAAAAAAAATAATAAGAAGGTCTAGAAAGAGGCACCACGAACGAGTGACAGTGTGGCCCCACAGGGAGGGAAGGGTCGTTCCGGCGTGGCTCGCGGAGGGCCCTCCCATGCGGGCGTGCTGGCACACGGGCGTGACCAGGAGTGGGTGAGGGGAGACATCCCTGTGCAGGGATTCTCAAGCCCCAGTGTGCACCAGGGTCAGACAGGAGCTGGCTGACAGGCAGGTTCCTCGGCCCTGTCCCAGCCACAATGTCCTGGGATGTCAGTGGGAGGCCCAGGCTTCTGCACGTGAAGAGCTGCCCATGACACTTGACACCCGTGGTCCCTCCTGTGGTGACTCCATCAGCCTGCCTTCCCCACCGTAGCTCCGCAGCCAGGCGCTGGGGCAGCCGAGGGCCTTGCAGGGTGACTGGGCAGGGCGGCTTCTCCTCCAGAGGAGGGAGGAGCAGGGGTGCAGTGGGGGGCAGCCCTTTGGCTCTTCCGTGGGATTCCCACCATTCCTAACAACCGCCTCTCACTCGCTCACTCACTCGTGAAGCCTGATGCCACTGCCTCCTCCAGGACCTTCACATACTGAGGGGCAAAGGTAACCATGCGGACGTCCCTGGGCCATTTTTAAAAGAGATCAGAGCCCCCCAAATCATCCTTCCCAAATTCATTTGGAATTCAAAGCGAGTAGGGAAAACGGGCATTAATTAAATATTTAATTGATGTCCATTAAGGCTGGAATATTGGTTTTAGTTCAGATTTATGACACAGTTGTATTTTTTATAGCTGCACATATATTGCATATAGGCCATTGGTTCCTTTCATGTAGTAAAGTGTTCAGTATATTTATGCCCATTTTATAGGACTTGGAGCAGAGCTGGAATATCGTAAGTGATTATGGAGACATACAGTATTTGCTTTTATGACGTTGTTGGTGATATAAATTTGCTGTTAAGTCACCACTGATCAGACCAGTAACCACCAATTACAACCGTGGGCCTCTGGGACAACGTGGCTGCTTTACAACAATTCATTTTATTATGCAGTTTTCAGGTACCTGTTGAGGCAAAATGGAGTCTGCTTGTACATTTATGAGTTGGGGCGGGTGTTGAATGTCCCCTCACGGTGTGTGGCTGAGTCCAGGAAAAAGCCTCCATGACTTAAAGTATGCGTTTGGAGTATGACTGTGGGCCGGAGGGGGCGTGAGTTGACAGATGGCTGCAGGCCGGACCAGGACCCCAGGCCCCTCTGGGTCCTGATTCAGCCTCCAGAAGCCCTTGACCTGACTCCTTCCACCAGGGATGAGGAGCTTGAGAATTTCTGGTCTGCAATCAACAACAACAACAACATGGTCATGTCATTTTGGGTCCAGGGGTGAAAACTAGGCCAGAACTGGCTCTTTTCCCAGGGTAGCCCTTGTTTCCAGGAAATCAGTTTTGGATGACTGTAGATTTCCAGAATGATGAAGTAGGACCCACTCTTTTAACCAAGACTAGAGCTGGGAGAGAGTTTCGGAAACTGAGGTCCGGCATCCTTCCTTGAAAGTTTAAAAAATGATCACAACAACAGAACAACAAACAAACCGACTTTTCCGGAAACACAGTGTGCGCCGGGCCCACGTGGAGGGCGGTCCAGGTGTTGCTTCATTTGACACTCAGGACAGCCCCGTGATGGAGGGGCTGTTATTAACGCCATCTACTGACAAGGAAAGTGAGGCTGGCAAAGTTGAGGGACTCTTCCACGGTCATCCAGCCAGAAAGTGGCTTGAACGAGGCCTCGAACTAGGTCTCCCTGGTTCAAGGTCTCATTTCCTGACCGACCCTCTGCTCGGGGAACCTCCCTGCTGCGGAAGCTTCGATTCTCAGTGTCCAAACCCAGGAAGGTGAGGAAGAGCAGAGGCATAGGGGTGGTCCCAAGAGAAAGTTCTCATTTACACCCCACTTTTGCCATTTTTACTCTCTCCCCTGGGTCAGCTCTGCTACCTGGCTCTCATGTCCAGGAACTCTTCTCCGACCACCACAGACTTCTTAGCAGGGACTTTGCATGGCTACAAAGTAACTTTTTCTCACTATTTCAACACCGCTTCCAGATAAGCTGCACTTGGGGCCTAGGACTTTGTGCAGACCTTCTTCACTCACCACCAAGCCTGACCCCCTCTCCCCACAGAAATACCCTTCTCAAACCTGCAAGCATCAGTCCCAGTAAATGGAGGTTCAGAAAAGCCCAGAAGCCTGCCGATGGGCACGCAGCTGAGGCCAGGCTAAGACCCAGCTCTCTGGTGACAAATCCCCATCTCTCCCCACCAATGATCATGTTCCCCTGAGTCCACCTGAAGCCTCGGCTTGAGGGGTTCTCAACCTTACGCACGTTACGGTGTTTTGGGGGAAGCCCCGAATGGCTCACCATCCCTGCTGCCCGCCATGTAATGCATTCCTGGACTTTGTTTTTACTTGGTTGGCAGAAGGTCTGCATTGCCAGGGGTTGTGATGGAAGGAGGGTTGTCTACGAAGCAGCAGCGCGAGTTTTGGGGGTGAAGGAACTGTCCTATACCCTGACTGCTGTGGTGGGTATGTGAACCTATACACGTGTTCCTGTATGCCCCAAATAAAATCAAAATGGAGAAGTGAAGGATCTCCCTCTGCTGGGCCATGTCTAGCTCTGACAGTCCCAGGAAGACAGACGACATGTGCAGGAGGGCGGTTCTGGGGCCCAACCCATGGACCCTGCCTTTAGTTCTCTGGACTTCAGTCCCACAGCAGGTCTATCCACCAGGGCCACTTGCCTCAGGTCTTGAAGGAGTGTCCACACTGCCAACCGTCTGCCCCCCGGACCCCATGGTGTTGGTCTGTGGGGGCAGCAGGCTCCAGGGCTTTCTCTGGAATCTTTTGGGACTGCCTGAGGGACCCCAAAGCCCTTTTCCCTCTGGATGCTGGGGAACAGTGGATGGCTGTGGGGGCCATGTGAGGTCTGTGTGGATATTCCTCTGAGTTATGCTCTACTTCCTGGGGTCCCAGAGAAAGAAAGCCCACCCCTCACTCCCATCCCCCAAATCATACACATGCCCAGAGAGGACAACGTGCAGTCACTCCACTTGCTCCTGGGGAAAGCCCCCCAGAGAGGAATGAGCCGAAACTGGCCAACCGAGCCAGGGTCCCAGAGCACATGGGCATGAGTGACCGAGGACCCAGGGAAGAGACCCGGGGCGGTGACACAGATGTTGGCACTACCCACCAGCCCCATGTGGCTTCGGTGCCTCGAGGAGCTGGAGTCTGTGGATGGCCTGGGCCCCGCGGGGCCACACCAGGAGGCATGGGGAGGAAAGGCCAGCGTGGTGACTTGACCCAGTTGTGGTTCCACAAGGGAAGTTCTCTGAGTGGCAGCTCATGGCATGAGCGACAGGCACAGGCCTTGGCACGGAGCCGGGCCATCCCCGGCGGGACTGGGCTGCTAGCCTCGGCTGCCAGTACTTTTCCTCGCTTACTCATCAGACTCAAAAACAACCCCACCCACTTGTGGCGAGTGCTGCCCTGCATTTTTCACCTTTGGGCTATCATTCTCAAGAAGAAATACCAGCCTAGGAGGAAAGTTTTGGCCAGGTTCAAAGCGAAGGGTTTGGGGAATGGAAAGTCCTTTGAAACCTTGCTTGGATGGTGACTGTCTGACCTAGATTTTCCCTTTTCAAGAGTATGCTTGGAGCTCAAAGGGCCGGGTGTCATGTAGATATGGGTGTGACAGAGTTTCGGGGAAAACATACCAACCCAGGCTCAGCAGGGCTCGTTCAGAGAAACCTCAAGCCTGAGTGGGCCAGCCAGACTCCCAAGGGCAGCCCGACTGCAGGCACTTCCCATGGGGGCCTCCAGGGCTGCCGGCAGTGGTAGAGGCCCATATGTCATCCGTGTCTGGGTCTTCTTGGAGGGTCAGCTTTGGTCTGAATATGAGGCTCCTCTCCTTTTCACCATTTCCTAGGGGTCTTGGACCCCAGATGAGGATGATGAGGCCCAGGAGGGGATCCCAGGCAATATGGCTGTGGGGGTGGGGAAGGGAGTCTCTGAAGATAGAGGAGAATCCAATTCTGCTGAAGGTGGTGTAGACAGGCACCTCAGTATCAGCGCACCTGGGAGCAAGGGATTGGTGAGGGCTGCCAATTCAATCACTGCTTGTCCTGAGTGGGGGGAAGAAGGGGCGCAGGCTGCGGCGGTGGTGGGAGATCTGGCTGCCCCATGACATAGTAAAGGCCGAGGGCCCATAGCACACAGTGTGGCTGCTCCACGGGTCATGTTTCTGTACAGGTCTACACAAGCAACTGCTTCCCAGACTCGGCGCTCCAAGGTGAAGGAACCAGTTCAAAGAGACCAACACAAAATTTGACACATGGCTCTGGTGCATTGCCAATATCTCTAGTATGAGAATAGGAGCTCTAACCCTTCTTCCAGTGGTGAGCGGGTTTGACCCAGCAAGGACAGTGATTGGTGGAGACAGAAGCAGGGCCCCCCGGGGGTAGGAGGGGGGTTCCTCACTTCTTACCCATACCTGCATGGAGGAGTTATGGGTTTCCCCAGGTCTGTTCCAGCTCCCCCCAGGGGAAGAAGCGTGGACATCCAAAGGGATGAGGCCACAGGCCAGCCTTTGTCCACTTTCCTGTCTCTGGAGGGGACTTGTCCAGCCCTGAGTTACTGAGACACCCACTGCTGCCATCCTGAGCTTGGGTCTCACTCCAAATCCTGCTACTGGACCCTGGGACTTCCCTGGATCCCTAAGCATCACATCAGAGCAAGCTTTAGCTGAGTTTTCACGCTGCCGCCCACCCCCGACCTCCTGAATTCTCCCCCACCACCAGGCCCCATGGCTACTGAATAGTGACTCAGCCAACCCCATTCTCTGCATTCAGCTCTGTGGTGCCCCAGCTGGGCCAGTGGAGAGACCGGAACAGGACAAGAAGGCAAGAGGAGGAGAGAACTCTTTCTTGCTCTTTCCAGATTTGCTTCTTGTTCCCGTCAGCCTCACCCTAACGAAGGTCCTGCATCCTGGCAGCAGAAGTTCGTTCCGACAGGCTTCTAGAATCAGCCTCCCTGCACCCCAGCTGGGCAGCAGATGCCCGGCTCCCCGCTCACTCCTCCCGCCGCAGCCCTGCTTACAAGCAACTTCACTCTGGAGTCCATGGTTGTCCCTCTGCTCCTGCCCTGGGGCCAGCGGCTCCCATCCATGGCTTGAACCAATTCTCTAGATTAAATTCTCTCTGCTAAAAGAACTGCTGTGGTTTCTGTTTCCCCCACCAGAGACTGACTGATGCAGACCCCACAGCTACCAGATAGCACGAGGAAGCTGTAATTCAGCATCTGTTTTTCATCCATCAAAGGCGTGGGTGGCTGCCCACTTAGCCAGTTACCACACTGCAATGGGGCCATTCCAGCCTGGAGCAAAAAACCTGATGCCCTGATCAGCCTGCGTAACTTGATTGTGAGCAGAAATAGGGTTTCCCTTCTGCTACTGGGAGTAGTGAGCCCTCCTTGCAGGGTTCCTTGAGGTCCTTGGGGAGGGCGTTGTAGGGAGAAGCCCACGATGGGAACATGGGTCTGGTGTCGGGTCTCCTTATGCTGTCAACTTCTCTGCTCCTTAGATGGCTGTGATACCCCACCTCCATGGCCCCTCGCAGGCTGCCAGACTCCTCCTTCCTCCTAGTCTGTTATTAGGGGTGGTCCCCTCAGAATGGGGGTGAGGTGGTCCCACAGACCCAGCCTGGGGTGAGAGGGAGTCCAGCACACAGAGCAGCCCTGGTTGAGTCTCCCCTGCTTGGTGGAGCTGGAACAGAACCTGAAGAGCCGTGACTCCCGCTCCGCCATTTTACTGATGGAAAAACTGAGACCCAGTGAGGCTTGGTCGCTTGTCCAAGGTTGCACAGCTTGTTAGAGGCAAGTTTTTGGCTAAGGCCAAATCCTCTGCTTCTGGAGAGGTCTGAAAACTCTTCTCCTGAAATTTCCCCTGAAATTACTCAAGTCTATAAGCCTCTGTAGGCCAGCTGTGGTCAGCTTGTTTCTGCCCAGTATCCTTCTCTGGACTTCCTGAGAAGTTGGTGTTTTCTGTCTAGTTCTTTGCTCCCTCTAACTGAGTTTCCTCTGAGCTCCCCAGTCCCCTCGAGCTCTTCCATATTCTCTGCTTGTTGTCCAGCTGCCCTGATTCTTTGCTGGTCCTAACTGTCCTCTCCCACCCAGCGCCAGAGCCTTTCTGCCCCTCTTAGCCAGGCTGAGGGCTCTTGTTTTCCAATAGCAGTGACTCTTAGCAATTAGTCCTGGCTGTTGGATTATGTAAACAGTGGCTCGAGGAGGAATATGGCCCTGTAATCACGGGCCAGTCCCTGCCTCACTGTCCCATGGGCATTCACGTAGCTGTCTTTCGTTGAAATATTGTTCTTCTTCGATTGCAGGCTTGTAGGTACCATTCTTCTGAGAGCTCTTGGGAAAACGGGACATAACCCTTCATGGTACGGAAGCAATCATTCTGTTAATCACCCTGGGGCAATCCCCAAGGCATCGTGCTCTGGCAAGCTTGCCAGTGCAGCAGACAAGGAAGCCATCTTTTCCCTCTGAGGAGTGAAGCAGAAACAGTTTATAGAAATCATATCTAAAGCCTTTACCCCCGGGCTTAGCATAATAGAGCCTTAACTTACGTTTGTGCTAAAAGACTGTTTACTCTGGTTCAGGGCTCTCAAGTCTGATGTAAATCCAAATCACCCAGGGAAGCTGTTTAAAAATAAGTTCCTCCCCATCCCTCCACCCCACCCCCAGCTTTAAAACAATCCCTGGGAAAGGGGTGGAGGGTGAGGATGCTCTAAGGATCCCCACACTTTAAACACTCTCTACGTGATTCTGATGGTCGGCTAAATTGAGAAGCACTACCTAGGCAGGTAACAGAGGCTGTGGTGAGGCTGTTAGGACACACCGGTAGGAAAAAGGATGTGGAGAAGTATCCCAAGAGCATGGAGAATGAGGTTATGCAGGTAAGCCCTTTGAGCCTGGACATTTATTCTAGAACAGGTTGTATGGAGACGGTCTAGGTTCGGTTCTATGTATGGCAGTTCTTCTTGGTCAGGAGTATCTTCTTCACGGTGCCATTGTCTCTGGCACACAGACTGGGAAACCAATATTGGATGTGTGTTCACTCTGTCTCTCCTGGGATGGGCCAGTAGCCATGTTCCCGCTGGGTGACCCGCCCCCACTCTGGCTTGTTTTAACCAGGGGACATTCCCAACAGGTCCAGTCTTATTTTCTCTTCCAAAAAACAAGAATCAGAACTGAGAAAATAGAGCCAGTCTAGTCCAGTATCTATTTAGACCTATAAAGTGAATGCTCGTGAACACCAGAGTGCATTTTCTGCCGGTGGATGAAGAACAGAGACAATTGCCTACAGATGGAATAAGGAGACACCAGAGAGGAGCAGGAATGGAGATGGCAAAGTGTGCTGGTGACCTCACCACTCCCAGGTTACCATCCTACTGAGGTGTGGCACACTCGGGCTCTTGGCTTCCATTAGACATCATCATGTCCTTGTAATGCGACACCCCCCATTTTTTTAAAAAACATAAGCCCATTTTCTGTTGCTGGTGACCACTGAGTCCTAACTCAAGAACGGGGAATTAGGGTCACCAGTCCAGGGATTGACAGGTTGCTAAAGCAGCCCAGGCATGGCATGAAAGCTGACAAACATCATAATGTCATGCATTTGTTAGTGAGACCTGCTTTATGTCAGACACAAACAAGATTAGTATTGAATATTCAACAACATTAAAAAATTTTCCAACCCCAAAAGGCACATGTTGTTATCTAATTTTACAGAAAAGAGAGTTGAAGCTTAAGGAGAAGAGGTAACTTTCTCAACTCACCTAGGGGGTGGTAGAACTGTGATCCAAACCCACATCGGACATGAAAATCTAGCTTCTTTCAGCTACCCTGATTTTGCATGCTGTGTGAGTCTGCAGAGGCTACAGACACTGGCAAGCTGTTCATATTAGGTGTAGCTGGTATCTGGAGGGTAAAAGCCAGGAAGGCAGAGACTACAGCCCAGCTCATGGCCCGCCCATGGCCTGATGGTCCAGTAGGTCAGTTTCATGCAGAGGCTGTCCAGGACCCTGGAGAGCTCCCAAGGAGTAATGAAGACCAAACCCTTCTGCTTGGCCGCTCAGCCCCTTCCCTGCACCTTTGGAAGCTGAAGGCTGTTCACTGGCATGCAGGGAGGCTTTCTTCCCTGGGACCCCAGGGATTATCTTGGGTCATCTTCTGTACCCTCCTTCCCCACCTTATGTTTTCATCTGCGTCAGCTTTTGGGAGAAAATGCTGACTTTGGGTGCTCATGCCTCCATGTCCAAGAAGTTGAAAACAACTTAAAAAAAAAAATCTCTTTCAGGCTAACCCACCTTTTCATAGATGAAGTGATTGACAAATGTGATCTGTTAATCATCCAAGCTTCCTTTGGCAATGTAAAACCAAACTGGCTGCTTTGCATAATAAAAGGTTAAAATTATGAGCCATACAGAGAACAAATAAAGCTTGATCATTCAGGCTCGAAATCTGTGACTGAACATCCTTGCACTTGCTTTTCGCATTTGCTCCATTGTCACATGTCTGCCCTCAACCACGGCTGTTTATTTTTAATCTACGTCTCCCCAAAATAGATATTAATAATTTTCCTACAGCTTCTCCAGCAGCACCCTCCGCATCGACCAGGAGCAACAATATTTCTTCGACCCCAGGCATTGGGGGTTTTCTTTGACACTGTAAATGGATACTTTGTTTGGTATTTAAGTTGGCTCTTTGTGGGAAGCACTGGCCGGTTCAAACTTCCTTAATACGTTCTTCATGACTGCATTTGTGATGACGTTAATGAAATCATTCTGAATATCAGTGGGCAGATAATGAGCCCAGAGGCAGTGACAAGGGTGAGGGCCCAGATGGATGGCAGGAGGGTTAGTGGGGTAAGGGAAGAGAAGTGGGAGACTTATTGGCTCCTAAAGGAAGGTGGAAATAGATTTTAACCCCCAGGGTCTGACTTCCATCTTCTTCTCCTATTTGGAGAGATTGTGGTGGGGAGGATCTAGGAGTCTGGTAGTTCTGTCCTCAGCCTGTGGGGAATCTTACCCAGCAATCTATTCTCCACCCGAGAAATTAGTTAGGATAATCCTTTCCCTGCTTAGAGAAAAGACCCTGGGAGTAGAGTCTCAATGCTTTCTGGAAGCATTCAGCGCTCTGCCCCATTTATTGCTCTCCTTACATTCCTCCGTGCTGGCTGGTCCTCAATACCCACCACCCCTTCAACACCGTCCATCTACACGGCTAATAGCCGCTCCCTGCTCTCCTGCTCTGCTCTTCCTGTTCCAAGCAGATGGTGACCTCTGAGCTCCTATCTCTATGCAGAGCCTCTGGCCATTTCCCTGTGCCGGGGAGGGCTGGGGAGGCACTTAGGGCCTCGCCAGGGGCACCCTCAATCTCCTCCCTGAGTTTGTGGGTCACCACCAGCTGTCTGTCCCAGGCTGAGCCAGTTGTTCAGGGAATGGAAACGGAGAGTCATAGGCCTGGACGGGGCCACTTTGGAAGGGTCTGAGGTAAGAGGCGGTGCCTTAGGCCACCACACACCTCTGGGCCAGTGACATTGTGCGTAACTGTAGCGGTTCCCTTCACGTCGTGTATGTTCCAGGTTTGTAAACGAAGTACCATAGTTTCCTGGCCATCAGGTATCTTGTGCTAACAAAATCAATACATCACAACAACTTTTTGATAGTTGGAAACAAAATGAGCTATAGAAGGGGAATTTCTTAATGTCTGAGCCACCCAGGCGCCCCTGTAGAAAGGGAATTTCTGTCTGTTTTGTACAAAGAGGCTGTATGTACTGCTGTGGTCCTCTATTTGGAAGCCCCGTATATTTTGAGGTACTTTCTGCATCTCACTTACAGTAAATCTCATTCTGTCCATGGTGTCTGGCCCAGGTACCTGGAACTAAAGTGGTTTCCAAAACTCCGTTTCTAGAGGGAAGAGCGGGAGCTAGCGGCCAGGCTGCTTGGTTGACTGCTTGATCCCCAGCTGATCATCTCTGGGCTGTGGTGGCTCCAAAGCCCCTTGGTCCTAACCTCTCGGGGGGCCATGGGAATGGGCAGGCATGGAAATGATGCATACAGGCTTTGAAATCGGGGATGCGGTACCATTTAAGAATTCTGACCTCATAACACACGCAGGGCTAGCACCAGGCCCAGATCACTCCCTGTCCCTGTAAACAGCTACTTCATCCTTCTAGACATTCCAGAGTTGCTGGAATAACAGTCCGCTCTTCAGAAGGGCCATTCAATTGCTGTGGCCCTGCCTGGCCCCTCTGGCTCTTCCTGTAAGAAAACAAACAGGAAGGCGATGCTGGCAGTAAACAGAGTGAGACCAGGGGCCAACCAGATGGCTGGAGAGGGGCGCTGGTGCAGCCAGATGTGGCCGTTACTCCGGGCAACAGATGACCTGGCTGAGTAGCCCAGGCAATGAGTCCCCCAGGGAGGTCATGGTGAGGCCAGGAGCTGTGGCTTTGCCTCAGTGAGGGCTCAGAGAGCGCCTTGCTCTTTGGCCTTAGCTCCCTAGCTGTTTGCCAGAGAGGCTGCAGGAGAGGATTTCTGTGGCCTCGCCAGCCCTAATAGGTGTGGTTCGGGGCAGCCCACTTCCTGACATGGCTTGTAGGTGCCAGGTAAGGGGAGGGCTCACATACGGGTTTGTGTCCACCTTGGCCCTGCCTCTAGAGCCTGGAGCTCTCAGGCCACCCCCAGACAGTTGGTCTGGGAGAAAACGCGTTCTTCTCCCATCAGGCGTGGGGGGCAGTGGTGTGTATGCTAGAGCCCAGCTCCTCGGCCCAGCATCCCAACAGCTGGTCTCCCAGCTGGAGCTCACAAAGGTGCCAGAGCAGCAGAACCACTCTTGCAATTGATTTTAGAGAGAGGCTTAGAGGTTATGTGGGGTTTTTTTTTTTCCCTCCCACCGGAGAAGCTGTTCCCTGAAGCCAAAGAGCTCAGGGGAGTACAAAGCTGATAAAAATAGATTTTAGCCAGGGCAGCAGAAATGGGAGGAGGGGACAGGGGTTTAAACCCTCTTCATCCTAAAAAATCAGCACACGCCATGTGCTCTATCCTGGGGGGGAGGGACGATTTGTTCTTGGAGGGACTCGCTTCCTGCCATTTTCTATCTCCTGAAATACCACAGGACAGCACCTGGGCTAGTGCCCTTGTTCAGGGAGGGACAGCAGAGAGAAGAAGCTTATGTCAGGAGGAAGGCTTCTATCATCTCTTAAGAGAACGGGAGCTTGGTTGTCAAGCTCATCATACCTGGCCAGGAATAATAATAGTAATCATGGCAACAGTAATAATAGCAACAGTAACTAACATTTATTGAGTGCTGGCTATGTACTGCCAATGACTAAATGTATTATTTCATTTAATCTTCATGGCAAAAGGATAAGATAGTCACTATTCGCTTCATTTCCCAGACAAGAGACTGAAACTCAAGAGAGTAACTTGCCTGAGGCCACCCAGCTGGTCCGTAGTAGCAACGCCAGGATTCAGACTCAGGCCCACAAAGACTCAGCCACAAAGCCCACCCACGTGTTTCGCCATGGGGCGGTGCTGGGGTGGTGGGGAAGCAGATCTTCCCATAGGGCTTGTGGATCCCCAGCTGAAAGGGGCGAGAAGCTGACCAGCCTGGGGCTCTGGGGAGGAGGACCGGGGGATGGGGGCGGTGGTGGACAGGTGTTGGTGGTTCAAACTCCTCCTGAGTGGTGGAGGATGTCCTGTAAGAAACAGTTGGGGACATGGCAGATGGGCCTCGGCTATTCAGAGTTTGGGAAGTTGGGAGGACCCTGGGCAGGTGGTCTGTGTTGGGTGCCTTGCTGGAATGCAAAGCAGAACTAGCAGCAGGGGGTCAGTCCTGGGGAGGGATGCCAGGAGAAAGAAACCCTACCTCATATGAGAAGGAAGCCTTCAGAAACTTCTACAAACTCTTAGGGGTTGGTTTTGCACAAGCTCCTTGGGTGGTTTTGATTCGGATGCACTGGTTTGATACTTTGAAACACTCTAGCCTGGGAAGAGTGAGGAGAACAGGGAGGCCCCAATCTCAGAGAAAATGGACTGCAGGGCAAATAATCAAGGCTGGAAATTGAGCACCAGGACAGTGGGGGCTGGCGGCCAGGACAGAGGGGGCTGATGGCCAGGATAGTGGGGGCCGGCGGCCAGGACAGAGGGGGCCAGCGGCCAGGACGGTGGGGGCTGGTGGTCAGGACAGAGGGGCCGGCGGTCAAGACAGTGGGGGCCGGTGGCCAGAACAGAGGGGGCCGGCAGCCAGGACAGGACACTGGCCCTTGGGGAGGAAGCAAGAGCAAACAGTTAGGTGAGTGAGGTCCTTAGATCCTGCCACGTGGGACTGGTGGGGCAAAAGTTAGGATTTGGGCTTATAGTGATGGGGATAGGAGAGATCTTATCATTCCCCAGCTTGAAACTTTACAGGGATTTTCTAGACCCATAAAATAAACCCCAGTTCCTTCCATGGCTGTCCAGACTGCGTGCTTGAGCCCTTGGCTATCTGTCAGGTTCATCTCTTCCAGTCTCCTTGTCATTATCATGTTGTATCCATATCGCTCTTCCTTCAAGTCCCCTAACATTCTGCTCCTTCCAGCTCTGAGCCTCTGAACACACTGGTCCCTTTGCCCCGATGGGCTTCCTCTCATTTATGACTGCCTCCTTCTTTTCTGAAGGAAATAAGCCTTCTTTTCTGAAGCATTAGAAAGGCTTTGGACATCCTGTGTGAGACGGATGCCTCACCCTCTAGCCCCCAGTTATTTTCCATCTTGCTCCTTGTTGCTTTCTCTCGGGGCTCTCATCAATATTCATGATGCCTCGTCCCCCACCCTCTCCCAGTGGACCATGAAGTTGGAAGGTGTGTCTGCCTTGTTTATGTGTTTTTCTCTGGTACCTATTGCTTTGTTGACACCTGATTAGTATTTCCGGGGGTGGTGGGAGATGTGGGGAAACTACAGGGCTTAAGAAAGATCTCTCTGGAAACTTTCTAAATGTTTTCTTTAACACGACTTTAATTTTTAATCATAGGAAAGGAGAGAAAATTCACATCACCACCTATTTATTGTCCAGGTCTGAAAGGGATGAGGTCGGGGAGAGAATGTATATTCTCAGTGCTTAAAAAGGTAAAATAAATAAATACAACAAAACTCATGGATAGGTTACCCTTCTTGAAGGCTGTGCTTGAAATGCCACCTCCTTCAGGAAGCCCTTCCTGATCATCCCCTGCTTTAGCCAGTCAGACCTGACTACTCCCTCCCCTGTGTTTTTGCTTATCTTTGGTATGTCTCCTGCGATGCTTATCACATCCTGCCTGGATTGTGCTATGGCTGTGTGTGCGTGTCCGAACTCATCAAGATGCTTTTGACTGCAAACAACAGAAACTCAACACAAACTAGCTTAACCCATGAGGAATTTATTGACTCATGTAACTAGGAATAAAGAGGTATTTGCTGGCATCAGAAAAGGCTGGATGGATCCAGAGTAACTATGATGAGAGCTCATCTCTCCTCTTTTTCTCTCCCTCTCTTCCCCTCTTTCCTTCTTTTCCTTCTCTCCTCCACATCACTCCATCTCTTGGCTCTTCTCTCTTCTTTCATTGTAGAGTTTTATCTGTCTGTAGGGAATAATATGGCTGTCAGCTCTAGGCTTATGACATCATCCATTGCTCTCTATGGAGGACGAAACCTCTCTCATTGTCCTTACATCAAATCCTATGGAAGTATCCCGACTGGCCATGCTTGGGTCACATGCTTAGCCCTTTGACCAATCACTGTGAATGGGGGGGGGGTAGGTGAGGACTTGGTTACAGACCCATTCTTTCTGCCAGGGCATGGCCCACCATGATTGGCAGTCTCGTTAGAATCACATGATTAGAGAGGGGGAGGAGTAGTTTGCCGCAGGAAAGGGACATGGACAAGTGGTGTTGGGAAGAGGAAAGACGTTTACTAAAATATCTATAGTGTCTTCTATTTCCAAAGTGTCTATATGTTAGATTTGGTGCAAGACCTTTTCTATATGTTATTCTAATCCTTTTACCAGCCAGTCAACATAAGTAGTATACAGGCAATTAAAGATGAGGAAACTAAGTTCAGAGAAGTAAAATAACTTGCCCAAGCTACAGGATCCAGACACAGGTGTGCTTCCCCCAAGACCCAAGCTTGACCCACTCTACTATTATTTCTAAAGGTAGAGATTATCTGGGAATAAAGTGGTAGATATTCTCACACATTCCCACATGTGAATTATATCAGTCAAGATAGGTTTGGGTAAGATACAGTAACAGTCTCCAAACTTCAGTGAGTTAAAACAGCTTTCTTGCTTGGTCAGCATGTCCATTATGGGATAACAGGAGTGCTGTTCTCATCGTGGTGGTCTAGGGACTCCGACTGATGGAACAGCCACCGTCCCAAATGTCACCAGTCACTGTGCCAGAGGGAAAAGGAAATTTGGAAGGTCTAGAAATTTCTACTTCCCAACTCATTGGCCAGAAGTGGGCATACAACTTTATCTAACAGCAGGGCCTCACAAATGCCTATCTGTCCCAGAACCCAGAAAGAAGAAAAATTGCAAAAATTTAGAGAACAACACTAATTAATTTTTAAAAATCATTTTGTAATTTTTCTGTGGTATGGAAGAGAGTAATTTTTAAATGTAATAATATAATTTTAGTTCAGGGTGTTATTAAAGATTGTGTTATAAAGTTTATTTTAATCACTCTTTAATTATATCCGTAATGCTTAAAGATGAATTTAAGCATTTCTCCCACTGCATAAGTGATAAATAATGTTTAATTTATTTTAAGTTAATTATGCAGAAAGGTGATTTGTTGACAAAATTATAATTTGATGTTTAATTTGGAGAACAAATATATTTTAAAATGCAGGTTTTAATTATAAGTTGCAGCATCAAAAGCTGTTTTTTTTAGGACACATTTCTTGGGGTTACTGAAATTTTTGTGTTTTGAAAAATCAACTTTTTAAAAAAATATATTTATTTATTTATTTATTTGTCAGAGAGAGAGAGAGATGGCACACACAAGCAGGCAGAGGTAGAGAGAGAAGCAGGCTCCCTGCAGAGCAAGGAGCCCAATGTGGGACTTGATCCTAGGACCCTGGGATCATGACCTGAGCTGAAGGCAGCAACTTAACTGACTGAGCCACCCAGGCGTCTCCCCACTCCTTTTTTTTTTTTTAATGTAAAGGATTTTCTTCCATATATTCCATATATTGAGACTAAGAAGAAAGCTTGAAACTGCTATTTATAAACACTTTTCAAAAACACATTACAGTGGATCATCTTTATTCTTAATAAATAAAAAGGCCAAATTGGCTATAATTAATATTCTTAATAAATTAAAAGGGCAAACTGTGTGTTTGCCCTTTTTAGCAATGGCTTATGGAGTACCGGGAAAATTTTGAGAATTATTCTGTTTTTTATGCTCCTCATTAACTCAGTATCATATTTCCATCTCAGTGTTCCTTATGCTTCTTGTCTTAAACCAATGGTCCATACTGGGTGTAAATTAAGCTGAGTATGACTAAACATAAAAAGAATTTAATACTGTGTGATGGCGAAAACTACCAGGGTGCTTCTCAGGGGTCTGCTACGTGATGAACCAATGGGCTGGGGACTGAGTCACTGGCAAGTTTTCCTGATCTCAGCTGAGTCGGTGCGTGTGTTTTCATGGCATGCCTTCAGAGCACGCACACCATCCCATCTGAAAAAGCAAATATTTTATTTTTTATTTAGACGAGAAATGAGAACACAGTATCATTGTCTTAAGCTCCTAGATCCCCTGTTCTACCTTCATGAATCCCTGGGCTCATAGTCAACCCTTGGGAAATGCTTCACACCAGCTTCCACTGGACAGCAGGGCAGGGGGGGTCTGTCTTGGAAGTCAATCATCTTTGCATGGTGCCATCTGGAGGTGCTGGCCAGGTGTACACCCCACAGCGTAGATGCTTGGTATTTGCAGATTGGACGGAGCAAAGAGAAAAAGGAGGGAAAGACCAACGTCCCCTTCTTGAGGAGATTCTGCTTCCCAGTTTACAAGGGGGAGGACAGCACGGCCCAGGTCTGCAGCCAGGGATCGGGAAGTGCTGTTGGGCAGAAGGACAGAGATGGGGCTGGAAAGAGAGGCAGACCTCCCGCAGTAACCCATGTGTGAACTCCTGGGCAGTGCCCTCCCCTGGCCATGAAGAGCCGAGATAATGAAGATAGAACAAATTCAGAGGAGGGTGGTAGAAGCCATCGGGGAGACATGACTTACGGGCAGAGTTTAATTGATTTAGCCTAAAAAGCCCGTTATGCTCTCTGGTGGTCACGGTGATGCTATAAATATGAGCAAGGTGACAACAGGAGAGGGGGTGGAATCCGTCTGGCGGGCACTAACGTGAAGACAAGGCTTGGAGGAGCTCAGCACCTGCTGAGGGTGTGGCCCACCTTAGGGGCTTGAAGCCTCCTCACACTCAGAAAGAACTCTTTGTTCAAAGAGAAGTATATGCATGGAATTCTGTTACATGAAACAGACTGACAGTTGGGCCTCTCGAGTAGAAGTGGGGAAGGAGGACCAGAGCCCCTCTCTGCCTGCCACCCTGGAGGCACCTCTCCAGCTACCCCCCACCTCCCTCCTCTGCTGGCCCCCAGGGCTTGGTCCGGGAAACCAAGGTCTGAAGCCCGCCCACTGAGGGACAGGGCACATAAAAACAGAGGCGATGGCATGCAGCTCGGAGCAGGGCAGCTGAGTGGAGAAAGGTCTGGGATGAGATGTTGGGGGCTATGAGATAGTCCGCCTCTCAGGAACTGGGTTCATGTCGTGGTGAGTCGCCCTCCTGTCCTCGCTGCAGCCCCTGGGGTAGGAGCTGGTGGGAGCGGGGGCCTTGTGCGCATGCCTGTGGGGTCTGGCAGGCTTGGAAAAGGAGCTCAGCTGTCAGGAAGCCCCTTGGGCTGTACAGGCCGCAGGTGTTAGGGGAGAGGCCAAGAGTGGGGTCCTCTGAGCTTGGGGCTGCCCAGAGGAGGCAGGGTGGCAAGGACAAGGGCCCAGGCCCAGAATGGGGGTCTGAGCTGCAATCCTGGCTCCCTCCAAATCTGCAGCGTGAGCCAGGGGTGATTGGGTACGAGAGGGTAAGTCTCTCTTGGATCTGACAGCGCAGACGTGGAAGCCAGCTGCAAGGGCTTGGGAAAAGCTCCGAACTTCTCCATACCTTGGCTTCCTAGTCTGTGAAATGGGACAGTAACCTCATAGGGCTGTTGTTGAGGATTGAATCAAGTGTCCCCTGCTTAGCAGAGCACCTGGGGCATTCAGATGTTTGCTCTACTCATTCTTATTTGCTCACTTAATTGGGTTCCAAGGTTCTCTGCAGCTCATGGCTGGGATAAGGGTTTTCTACAGGAAAAGGGATGGGCCACACAGAGGGGAGCAGGGAAGGGAACACAGAAGGGCCATGCTGTCTTTAGGCACTTTTAGGGTGGGCGTAGTCCTCAAAGGCCATGGCTTCTGTGCCCGGATAAATCATCCACATGCCCAGTCAACATCTGGAACATCTGTCTACCCCAGGCCAGATACCACTAAGGGTTGGGGCTGTCCTGATTCAGGCTTTGTCTCTGTCCATGGGGAGCTTGTGACTGAGTGGGGCGGTAGGTGATTAGAACTCAGTGTGGTTGGTGATTTGATGGGGGGATGGAGGGGGTAGAGAGGCAAGCGAGAGGGGACTCCTAACCTGGCCTTGGGGAGAGGGCACAGGAAGGCCTTGCAGAGCATGTGAGTTTTAGGTGGAGAGCACCTGGCACGTGGGAGCTGAAGAAGGGAAAGGAGGAGCTGGGGAAGAGAAGGGAAGCCTGGGGACAAGCATTCTAGGAAGGGCAGCGCACATCTGGGAGCCTCAAGCCTTTGGGGAGTATGAGAGATGGGCAGAGGCATGCGCTGGACCGTGTGGGTCGTGTTGGGCTGTGTGATTTTTATCCTGGAGGCCATGGCAAGCCCTGGGGGAGATGAAGCAGGAGAGTGACATGATCATATAGGTGTATTAGGAAGATCCTGTGATACTTTTTTGTGGAGGGATCAGAAGGACAAGACTGTGGACTGGGTGCTGTTGGAGTCATCCAGATGAGAGAGTGATCAAAGGCAGGACAGAACTGAGAGATATCTAAAGGGTGATGGAGTGGCCACAGGGGGCTGGGTGAAGAGGAAGGCCAAGCTTCTAGCCTGGGTGACCCATGGTATTCCTAGAAACAGAGAGCTTGAGGGGGAGGAGAGCTGGGACCAAGGATACAGTCCTTCCTTTTATATTCTAGATGAGTTGCCTGGACCTCTAACATGAGCTCTGCGTGGGTAGAGGTTGTGCAGCCCTGTTAGGACCCAGAAGGGAGGTTGCCCTTGAAAGAACCGTGCTTCGGATCTGCACACTGGCATATCTGGTCCTTAAACCTTGATAAGGTGAGCAGTGCTATTATCATTGCCTCCATTTTACAGATGGGAAAACTGAGGCCCACAGAAGCAAATTGATTTGCTTAAGGTTGCAGAGTCTGTTCTAGTCCTCAGAATCCATTCCAGTCCTAATCTCCTGATTCTCAGGGTGAGCAGCTCTCCTAGGAGCTAGTACAGGGAATCTTGTCCAGGAGGGCCCATGAGTGGCGCTTAGCTGGGGAATCAATAAATTCACTAAAAATGTATGCAGCAAAGAATGTGACGGTGGCTTTCTCTGGGGAAAAGTTTCGATTGCTTTTATGTGATTCTCAAAGGGGTCCACGACTCCCTAATTGTAAGGACCTAGAGATTACTAAGGTGGTGACCCAGGGCCAGCTGCTTCTATTTGCATGGTCTAGGGTGAGGGCAGAGGGGCTTGTGGTCCCCAGTAGTTACCAGGTAATTGGAACACAATGTGAGGACCACACATATGTATTGGGTGAACTGAGAGACCCCCTGTTGGGGGCTTGGAACCCCCAAAATAGTAATACAGGTGTGGTCCTCACCTCTGTTCCCCACCACCTCTCTGAGCATCCCTAGGGGCCATCAGTGAAGGGGATCTAGCACCCTTCTCCCTTAACCTGTAGATCCTATGGGGACAAAAGTGGGGATGTGCAGGAGGCAGAAGAGGAATGGGATTAAGAGCCCCAATTTACCCAGGCAACTCCCTGGGGAAGACTTTCCCTGCGGTCCGCGCTCTGAGACTCTGTGTGTGTATGTGTCTCATGGACTGCAGACTCACTCTGCTCTGGAGAAGTGGCCCTTGCAGGCTTCTTAGGGCATAGGTGGAAGGAATTCCTCGAGGGGACCCTCACACTTAGAGGCACATCCTGGCCACACCTTGCAGTCAGGTGCTGGGTGGGCAAGCTTCCTGGTGTTGCCTGGGAAAGTGATAAGGATGGGGTGAGGGATGAGGGTGAGAGGGGCCCTGGGGAGACTGCAGGTGAGTGACCCCAGTGGACTTCCTTCCAAATAAAGGTGAAAGAGGCCCCCATCCCTGACCACATTCAAACCGCTGTCTGTGAACCTCTGTGTAAGACAGGCATTGGCCAGAGCTTTAGGATCATTGCAGGACTGCCCCCCCTTCTTTGGTGTGAACACCTCAATAACTTTGCTGTTAACATTCCCTAATTTCCCTTAGAGGAAATGACGCACAGAGAGGTCCATTAACTCGCCCAATCTCACACAGCCGGGAAGTGATTCATCTGGGAATCCAACCCAGGTCTGTCTGACATAGTCCAGTGTTCATCGTGGTATTTGTGACAAGGGATGGTGTTAGCCTTGCTCCCCTCCCTCTCCTTCTCTTTCCCACACCCCACTGCATCCCACCCCATCCCATCCGGACACCCGGACACCCGGACACCCGGCAGTGCTTCCAGGGCCTCCCGCTGCGGGTCAGGCCCCTGCTGCTCTGCAGAAGCAGAGGCTGCTGCAGTGCCTATTACCAGAGCTCTCCTGCCCTCTTATGGCCATCCCTGAACCAGCTTCTGCTACAAGGCTCCCTGGGGCCTCCGGGGCCTTGGAGTCCAACCCCGGGGAAAGCTGGGGCTTAGGCAGCCTCCGCGGGCAAGGGTGTCTCAGTCCTGGCTCCTAGAGAGACACAGAGGGCTCAAATCTACCCTCAGAGAGAGAGGCTCGAGAGTTCCTTCTGCAAGGGACCCCACCCTATGGGGCAATCCTTGGACCTTCTTTACACCAGGGAACAGAGACAGCAACACGTTATCACACCCTGTGTGGAAACAGGGCTCTCTGCTGCCTGGAAACCAAAGAAAACAGCCCACCCCGCGATGCGGAAGCACTTCTATGCTCTGGTTTCCCAGTCCCAATCCTCCCAATTCCCTCCTCGGGCTCTGGGCTCCACTAAACCTCCAGACTTGGCCAACCCCAGCTCCCTGCACAGCCAGTCCCTTTACCTGTAAATGCTGGTCCCGGCCCCCAGCACCTCCAGTCCCACCGGGGAAATCTTACCTTCCTTCTGCTCCTGTAGCGTGGGCACCTGTGCCCTCTCTCCCCCACTTACAAAATACAATTAACTCACGTGAGAATCCACCGAAAAGCCCACTGCTCACATCTGGGGGTGTCACCCCCTCGCCTGCAGCCGTGGTGCACCCGGCATTTTGCTCTCGTATTTTCATCGTTCTCCACTCATTTTCTTCTGTCTCTCCCTAATGCTTATAATAGTAATTTAGTGGCTAATGATTCATCATTTCCATTCACTGACCAGGCGGTAACAGACACCTCCCTTGAAAAGATCATCTCTCTCTCTCTTTTTTTTTTTTTTTTTTTTTTTTTTTTTTTTTT
>NC_081560.1:162524356-162559099 GCF_022355385.1 Mustela nigripes
TTTTTCATATTTTCTATTCCTGGCCTTGAGGATAACCCCCCCTTGATTAATTAATTTCCCTCCTTTTTTTTTTTTTTTTTTTTTTTTTTTTTTTTTTGCGTCTTTCCTCTCCCCAGCTTGGTCCCCAGGTCTTCGTCTCCCTAAATGTGAAGTGAAGCTAGTCTTGCCCAAACCACAGGGCTACATGTGTACTCGCTGATGTACAACCCAGCACCCCCGGTGCCGTGGTCGGCTCTTAGTATGAGCTCAGTGAAGGTCACTTTTATTTAAAGGAAGGGAACCTATGCAGGTTGTTGGAGTGCTAGGCTGAAAGTCAGCTGAGTCTCCAGGGAGGCGGTCACAGCAAGCTGTCCCCGAAGGGTATGACACTGCCTCCATTGCAGGATCCAGAGAGAAGAGCCTCCTTGTCCTGGGCAGCCCATACCACACCTCGGAAGCCCCGGCACATCACGGGGCTTGTCCCAAGAAAGAACATCAAAACAGCTTCTCTTTGAATGGGGGGACACTCCACAGTTTATAAAATCTTTCCATTTTGTTCATTTCATCTTTGTAATAACATTCTGAGGAGATAGGCATCATGATTCCCATTTTATAGGCAAGGAAAATGAGGCTCGAAGACATTAGCATGCTCCCAATCACACTGCTACTAAATGGCCAAGCCAGGACACCGGGGCACATGTGTCTGTCCCTCTCTGCTGGCTCCGAGCTGCCGACTGCCCAGTGTCAGCTTCAGTGCCCCGAGAGGGAAGTCGAGTTTGGTGATGCGGGTTATGAACTATTTGCTAAAACCTCAGGCTGAGTACCAGGCACTCTGTGGTTCTGAGTAAGTGTAGATGGCTTCCGTCCGGCAGAGGACCTCTGTAAGCTGGGACTGCTCAGCCGGGACCTCACTTTTGGGCCTCCGGGGAGGTACAACGTTGCCGTTTCTGAGCCTTTTGTTGGGTCAGTTGGAGGTTTGCGTTTCCCTCTGCAAAGGTCTCGCCCAAGCTCCTCGGCAGCACCTATCAGCAGGTGAACCTGTCTCTGGGACTCACTCAGACTTGGGGAAGTGTGACGAAGGAAGGAGCTAATATTGAGAAAGGGCCCACGGTGTGCTGGGTATGTCACTTCCATTCTCTCATTAAATCCTCAAGGTGAGCCTAGGAAGGAATCGCTCTCATGTTTCCCATGAGAAATGGAGTCTGTGCCCTGCTCAAGGCCACACACCAGGGAAGGGAGGAGCTGGTTTGTAGCCGATTGCTTTTCTCTTGCCTTCAAGGGGAAGAGCTAGGTATCCCAGGAAAGAGTTCTCAGAAGCCAGTAACATCCTGGGCAGGAATTTAAGCTACATCTAATTGAGGCCAAAGTAGAAACTGCTTCAAGTGTTCAGGGACACTTGGGAGCATTAAAATCTGTTGCTAGAATTCCAAGGACAAACACCTTGCAAAGCTGCTGACGAACAGCTTTAGAATGAAAAGGGGTTTAGAATTCAGTTAAAGTCAACAAACTTTTATTGCTGTCTACTGTAGGACAGGTGCTATGCCAGGGGCTTTAGGGAAGCAACGATGAAGAAGGCGGGCTTGGCTTTTGTGGAATTCTCAGGATGGGGACATTTCCAGAATGGCCGCATTTCCAGGGCCCGTTCCCCAGGGGGTGGGAGACACTGATGGGAAGCATCTCATTCTGGACCCTTCTCTTGTAGCTCCTCTCTGTTAGCATTTTCAAAGGCTTGAGAAGGAAGGACACTGGTTTAACGTTCTTTAGTCCAGACTTTCTCAAACTTATTGGGTAATGGCACCCCCTCTTCCAATACCTTCTTGCACCTGGTGAATTATTTATTCACATTGCTGGAATGTTCCATGGAGCATATGTTGGGACCTGAGGCCCTGGGGTAGCTCCAAAGTGGGGCTAGGGGAGTAATTAACATATTTTATTCTTTTAGAATAAACTAGAAGGATCTCTGTTTGGGGCTGCTGGTATTCATCCATCTTTGCTCTCTTCCACAGAAGAAGTATCTGCTGATGCTTGGGTTTAGCTTTGGCTGCTCTCTTAAAGGGTGTCTTTTGAAATCGGGGGATTACTCAGGCCTAGCCATAGGGATCCCTTGGGTCAGCAAATGAGTGTTTGGGGAACATGAGTACCGTCACAGTGTCCACAACATATGCAAAAGCACAATTTCCAACAGGGCATTGATATAGGCTGCATTTTAATGGGGAGAAAATACTGGAAAACAACAGAGGAGGGGCCATTTGCCTCCAGCTTGGGGAGTGGGGTTGTCAACAGGGCTCTGCTTTCATCTCTGCTGAGGTCACCCTGCCCCTGGCCAGACGCCAGGTGTTTATTTACAGGATGAAAAGAGGTGAGCAACTGTTTCTAGCATGTCAACATCCAAGGTTTGGCCTTGTAACAGTGGCCCCTTCTCAGAGGTGACATGTAGCAAAGCTGTTTGCCCACAGAGCCGGGGCCAAGAAGTAACTTGGATCCCCAGGGCTGTAAAAAATTAAACGTCTCCATGGGTGTGGTGACATTTTTTCCTTGGTTGGGAAATAGCCTGGCACCGTGATGAAGGGGATGCTCTTCCGTGTCATAAGGCTTGGCCCGGCCTTGGGTCTGTCACGTGTCCTTTCTGATCCTTGAGTTCTTTTGGCAAACGGGGCTAATTCCCACTTTGGAATGGCCAGCACCCTGGGGTCTGCCACTCTGATTGAACAGTCAAAAGGAGAGACAATATGTAAAAATGCTTTATAAACTGTAAAGTATGGTACCGATAGGGTTATAGCCAAACTCTACCGAGGGCTCATGATTTGCCAGTGTCTGTTCTAAATGAGTTACATGCATTATCTCATTTAAGGCTTAGCCCTAGGGCATTGGGCACCATGATTTCCCCCACTTTACAGATGAGGAAACTGAGACCCGGCGAGGCTAAGTACCTAACGTATGGGGACATGTAGCAGACCTGGGGTTCCCGCCCTGGTCTCTCTCTACAGAGCCCCCGGCCTGAATTCCTGAATCTTTGCTAGGGGAGAAGTGTTCTCCTACAGAGGATGTGGGGGGTTCTGTGTAGGAGGGCACAGGGTCCTAAGGGTTCCAGATCCTTTCCTGGGGCCTTTGATGTCGGGTGCTCCAGTGCACGGCATAGGGACTAAGGGGGCCTTCTCCGCGAGTTCTTGCTGGTGACGGTGCTTCCCCATCTCTGGGGATGAGGAGGAGTCGTCACGAACAGGCTGTCCCTGCTGCTGCTGTGAGGTTACTAGTCAGAGGGACAGTCCTCCAGCCTTTCCCTTCCTTCATCCTCACAACTGCGGAAGAGGGACGAGTGCACGCCATGTCTTAGAGCTGGAGAAACTGAGGCATAGAGGAAAACCGCGAAGTCGTGCAACCAGGAAGCTGTGGAGCGGAGGCTCTGAGCCGGGACATGTGGTTCTAATGCATTTTACTGCCGTCCTGTGTGAGGCTGTGTTTCAGACCCAGAAAGACTCAGGCCAGTCCCTAGGCCAGATCAGGAGAGACCTGGGTAGGCCCTTCACGTATTTGTATCTTATTCATCCTCATAATTAAGAGGGCTGACCGTCCTGTGTTTATAGGTGAAGAAATGCAGCTTTTGAGGGCTGAGGCTCCCCCGAGCCACCCAGCTGGGCCGGAGCACCCACTCAGTCTGCCCTCTCCAGAGTCCTGTCCCTCTACGTCTTGGTCGCCCTCAGGAGCCCTCTGCTCTCTGAGACTCTGATTCCTGGAGAAGATCCAGGTTCACTCTCTCCTTCTCGGTGGGCACCCCGGGGACCAGGCCTCTCCTCACATCTACTTTATGCCTCTTTACTCAGCAGCCGACACCAGGCACAGGTGGTCTGCAGAAGGAGAGGGAGGGGAGTCACGAAACAGGAAATGCGTGGACAGGACAAACCACTTGTCTTCACCTGTGGTGGCCACACCCCCGGGAGCCCCGGCAGACAAGTTTGGTTTCTCTCTCTCCTCTTCTCTCCTCTCCTCTGGACTTTCACTCTGTAGAACTATGACCAGCTACCCCCCTTCCCCGCCCCAATCACACTGCAGCACCGGTGAAGTCAGCCGGCTGGGGTCCTTCAGTGGGAGGCCTGGCCGGACTGGCCAGGCTGCAGTCTCAGTGCTGGGAAGAGCTGATGGGGGTAGGGCCTGCTGAGCGTGGGCAAAGCAGGGCCGTAGGGACAAGGTATTCATTTTTCTACTTGTTCTTTTCGCTGCATTTTATGAAATGCCTCCTGGGTGACAGGCACTGTGTTTGGCACTGGGGGTAAGAAGAGAAGCTTTGGGGGCACCTGGGTGGCTCAGTGGGTTAAGCCCCTGCCTTCGGCTCGGGTCATGATCTCAGGGTCCTGGGATCGAGTCCCGCATCGGGCTCTTTGCTCAGCGGGAAGCCTGCTTCCTTCTCTCTCTCTCTGCCTGCCTCTCCATCTACTTGTGATTTCTCTCTGTCAAATAAATAAAAAAAAAAAAAAAAGAAAAGAAGAAGAAGAGAAGCTTTGGCGTCAGCGGGGTCGGGTTCAGACTCCAGCTCCATCCCTGGGCCACTTCACCCACCGGTGTATCAGCACCGTCATCCTCAAAACGAAGCCAGCAGCAGCACCCAGCTCGCCGAGCGATAATGAGGTTTCACCGAGGTCGTGTATATGAAATAAATGCTTAGAACAGCGCGGGGCCCACAGTAAGCGCCGGATAAATGGTGGCTATTAGTGCTATGATCATCTCTGTCCTTGGGAGTTCACAGTCTGGTGAGACACAAGACATTAAAAAAAATAAAAAAACACCGGTGAAAAAAAGAACCCAGACTATTTTCTAACTACTCGGCCAGGAAGTGATGCTGAGGTACCCCTCAGCCAGAATTTCCTGCTTGCTGCTCTGTCTGAGACACACTGAGGTCATGGTCCATGCTTGCCGCTGGAGGTGGGTCTGTCCATGCCGGCGATCAGCCCTGTAGGCTGGGAAGGGTCCGGACGGGGGCGGGGGGGGGGGGTTCCCCCTCACCGCCTTGCTTCCGTTCAGTGTCACCTTCTGCAAGGAGAGAAAAAGGGTGTTGGCATTGGAAAGAGCCGTCCAGGCTCCTTCACCATTCTGCACTGCGTATAAGAGACAATGAGATGGAAAATCCAAATGGCTCAAATGAATATATAAGAGGAAGAATTTTAACAGCTTGATGACAAGCAGCACGAGAAATGATTATCCTCTGGCAGATGGTAAGCATTTCAGAAGCACCAAAGCACGAAGGGATTCGTGGGGGTAAAGTTGGGGACCCGCACTCACCGGCCCCATGGAATTCCTCTGGGGTTGGGGCTCTGTCTAGACTTCGCAGCGACTTGATCTTTCCATTTTGCCGCACCTGGAAGAACCAGCCAGAGGTGAAGCTCTGTTCTCAAGCATAACCTGCTTTATTATATTCACCATCTTTAGGACAATATTTCCCCAGAGGCAGAGGAGATGAGGCTTTCCAGTGGCCTCAGAAAGTCTCAGCTTTAATCAGACTGTGATAATCCTACTTTCTGGTCCTAATGGTAGAAAATAAACAATTGAAATTGTTTTCTTTACTATTGTCAATTTGTCCCCAAAAGACCATATCCAGAAGCTAGCTTTAAAAAGATAAAATTTAAAAAATAATTTATTTATCATTTTGGAGTAAGCCTGTTTGTATGGAAAATCTACTTCCTTCAAGAAGGTCAGGTGTGCTGGTCTTAGGATATGGGAGTGAAGCTAAGTGCAATTCTTAGGTTCACCTGTTGGGGGGCTGTTCATTCCCTGGGGTTGCTTCTGTAGGGTCCAGGCATGATCTAGATCTTGCAATAATCTAAGCCAAGACTGTGGGCAAGAGTGAGATGGGGAAGCAGACTAGGGCATAGGGAACACACAGAGGAGGGATGTATAGGCAAGCTAACATCATCCCTGGTGATGAGATTTTTCACTAGAGTGATCCTATCTTGGGTGTAGTAGATTGAGCAGTGGACCCCCGCAGGTCCTGCAGTTGCTTTCCCCCAAGATATGTCCATTGCCTTAATCCCCAGGAATTATGAATGTCACCTTATTTGGCAAAAGGGTCTTTGTGGTTGAGATCACATTAAGGATCTTGAGGTGAGATCATTCTGGGTTATCTGAGTGGACCCTAAACCCTTATAAGAGACAGAAAAGAAGAAGACCAGATAAAGTGAGAGAAGGAGGGCTTGGAGTCAAGCAACCACAAGCCTAAAGAACATTTGGAACCAGCCACAGCTGGGAGAGGCATGGGATCTCTCCTACAGGCTTGGAGGGGGTGCAGCCCTGCTTGATTTTGACCTAGTGATATTGCTTTTGGACTTCAGGCCTCCAGAACTATGAGAAAATAAATTTCTATTGTTCTAAGACCCGAAGTTTGAGGTCATTTGTTATGGCAGCCCTAGGAAGCGGGTGCGAGGGGTACAGAGCTAAGTGGAGGAAAACATCGGTGGAAGACAGGAGTCCACAAAGACCGCGGATGGCAGAAAGAGCAGAGGGTGGGGCTGTGGTGGGAGAGGAGGGAATAAAACAACCTCTTCTTGGGTGGCACCTGCTCCGGTCAGGGGTGAGATCATCCTGGATTATCTGGGTGGGGTCTCTCCTGGGTGACATCCATTGTCAGGTGGCAGCTTTTTGCTCCTCCATCCTTCTAGTTATAGCCACCTGGTTTGTCATGGTCACGAGGGAGAGACTGGCCCAGGTGATGTAAGGTTGTATGAGAATGTGAGATTGTAGGGATCAGACGAGGAATCAAGGGCTTTAGCCCCAGGTCTTAGCAGTTGCAGGGCCTGGGGACAGTGCAGGAGGGCTGCCAGAGTCCCTGGGGCACCGCAGACACCAGAGCCCCTTGTCTGGGCAGCTGGAAGGGGCTTTCTGACCCCCGAGGACTGGATTGCTGCTCACACCCGCTCTGTCTGCTTACCTCCATCCCTGAGTTCTTTCTTAAGGCTTTGGTGTCTACAGCTCCTTGCCCGCTGGGCAACCCCAGAAGGAAACAGCATGAATGAACAAGCAACCAACAGATACCAACTAGAAACTGTGCACAGAGCCGATCTCAGCCCAATAGCTTTATTCCACCCCCCCCCCCTTGCAGGACACGTGTGTTTGTGGTCATGCTATTAGATGGCACACATTCATAGAGTCATATTTTCTGCTAGTAAAATTGGTCCTGGCCCACATAATGGGATTAAATGTATCAGTATTTCATGGTGTTCCGCAAAAAGCCCTTAACTTCCAGGTGCTCAGCCGCACGGACAAGTTTGAGAACCACTGATCTATAATGAAGGGCAAAATCATTGAACACGTAAGTAAGCAGGATGTTTGAGAGAAGCCGTTTGTCACTAATTCATCAGTATTTGGGGAGGTGGAAACCATGTACAGGAATGGGCAAACTGATAAATGTAAGGCATTGAAGATTTTGCAGAAGTATCTCATTAGACTTCATGTCTAATAGAATTGATAGGAAACTCTCTTGAAGACATCTTTTGGCCTTTGGGATGAAACCAGAAAAGCAGCTTCGTTTCATTAGCCAAGCATAGCCTCATTGCTTCCTGGCCACATTTTGACTTGTCTTTCTCCACCTGCCCATGCAGAGGGATGTTGTGTGGGTCAAGGCCACATCACAGATGTTGGCCCTGGGCTCTAGAGTCCATACACCCCACTTCTCAATCAGTCTGGGGAACAGCCTATCCTGGGATCAAGGCCACTGTCCCCCTGACCTGAACTGCATCTTACTGAGCTCTCCAATAAAACCCAGTAAAAGCACCTGGTGTCCCTGCAGAGCCCCTGCAGGAATTTACAGGAGGACCTGCTGCAAAGACCCGGATGCCCAGATGTCGGACACTGATTAGCCCTCCTCCTAGAAAACATTGCCTACCTCTGAACTCAGCATGAACTAGCCACGGGGGGTGTGTGGCATGCTTCTTGATCACTGATAACCCCCAGGTCAGAGATGGTTCAGAGAAGTTTCCAGAACACCAAGAGGGCGAAGGTTTGGGGTGAGAAAACAGAGAAATAAAAAGAATAATTAGACTATACAAATAATAATAAAATTCTTTTAATAATAATATGAGACAAGGATGAAAGAGAAAAAAATAGTTAAGAGGGAGCACGTAAGCAAAGGATACACTCTGGACCTGGAAGAAATGACTTTAAATCAGACAAAAAAAAAATACTCTCTTATAAAATGGAGTCTCTTTAAAAAAAGCATACGCAGCAAACAGAGCTGGAGGAAAAAAAAGATTTAGGGAGATCCCTCTTTGATGAATCCACAATAGTCTCTTAACGAAAATGATGGGTTTGGGGCATGGTGTTCCTTCCATTATAATGTACTCAGCCCTTACCATGTGTCAGGCTCTGGCCTAGGCTCCAAGGAGACAGCAGGCAGAAGGCAGACACTGTCTGCCCTTTAAGGAATGAACTCTTAGGTGGGAATCCAGAAAGAAGGGTGGTAATTCCAGGATCAGCTGTAATGATGGATGATAGGAAAGGACCCCATGGGAACACCAGCACCTGAACAAAGCGGGGACATCCCCCTAGCCCGAGAAAGAGGGGACAGAGGAGACATTGTTGCAGTCACTGGCATTGAGCCCCGGAAAGCTCCTGCCCCCTGAAGAGGAGCTATCAGGAGCATAAATGGTTTTGAAAGTGTTTTAATGACTGGGCGCGTCTGTAATGCAGCTGCCACTGGCCCCAGAAACTCAGACATCGGGCCGCATGATGGAGTCTCCCCTGTTATAAATATTTGATCTTCTAAAACGGTATTACCGTAAATACTATTTGCTGCCCTAAAAAGCTTCGAGCTCATAGTTTTAATTTCCCACATTAGGAGACTAATGAAGAGGATTTCCAAGTGCCCTCTCTGGGGAACAGAGTTTACTGGCAGGTTCCACGCTAGGTCCTGGGGGAGGTTAAATTCGGATCAGGTGATTCCTGTTCTCAGCAACTGGAGGGGGGCAAGGAGGAGTGAGAAGCGCAGCAGGTGTGGGTGAACCAGCCGGTGCGGGGTGGGGTCTGAGGACAGCCTCCTTCTGAAGGTCCTGCGGAGAGTGGGGGAGGCTGCACTCCACCAGGGCCCCAGAGAGGGGGTAAGGCATCGCTGCCTGGGGACCGGAGCCAACTTGGCTTCTGATTCTCCCAGGGGCCTCACGTGGGGAACGAGGTTGCTTCCCCTGTGACATGCAGGTGCTGACTGCCTTCCTTTACGGTGACTTCTCTGGGAAGACCTGTGTGTGGCGCTCGGCAGGCAGTCAGTGCTCAGGACACGTGTGGGCACAAGTTAGCTCCTCTGAGTCCAAGCTGCTGTGGCTGACCGCCACCCTGTGATCTCAGGTTAGCTCCAGCTCCCTCGGGGTGGCCTACGGGCTCCTGCATGAGCTTGCCTTCTCTTCCCGCTCCTGATCTCCCGCTGCGGATATGAGCCCGAGGCCCCAGTCGGTCATCTCATCCTCCTTGTCCTTCCTCTCCTGCTCTCTCTCAGCCTTTGGTCTGCCTAAGCCCTTCTGGTTGTCACGTTTTAACAGTTCTTGCCTCCTCCAGGAAGCCTCCCTGACACGGGGCACACCTGCCACTCTCCCTGGCCTCCCCCAGACCCTGTCCTGAGGATAGGAGCTTCCTGACTGCCTGCTTGTCCGCACAACCGAGAGTGGCTGGTGAGGATGGAGGCTCGCTCTTCTGTCCATCTCCAGCGCTTGGCAGAGGGCTTGGCTCGCGGCGTTCAGTGAATGTTTGTTGAACAAATGAGCGAATTATGCAGAGATTTACAACTTCTGAAGGACGTTCATCCTGATGCCGTGTGTATTCTTCCAAAGTCCCTGGGAGCATTACGAGACTCAGAGAGGTTAGATGACTTTTCTGGAGTCACTCAGCAGATTCACAGCGTAAAGCAGCATGCCTCTGCTCTACCCTGGGCCCCAGGGCAACTCTGAGTGATTTCAGAGTAGTCCAGGGTCTGAGCCATTTAAGGCTGGGTCAGAGCATATCTTTCTGACTCTGGTTGATTAAGAGTTGACGGCTTCTACAGCAACATGAATCGTGGGCCTCTGGTGTTCCAGGTCATGGTGGAGTGTAGAGGGAGGAGAGGGGTTCTTCCTGGGGCTGGGAGCTACCAAGAGCACCCAGAGTCACCGTATCCTATAACACTACCCTTGAACTTCCTAGGCATTCTCTTTCAGGTGCTTACAGCCCCGCCTACAGAAGAGGAAACTGAGGCACAGAGATGTTCTGTCACCTGCTCAAGGTCATACAGCTAGTACGTGGCAGAACTTGGCAAGGAACCGAGCTATTAACTACCACTCATTTCCCTGGGTCTTTGACACAGAGATCATGCCAGGGTCTAAAACAAATCTAGCCCCCAGGATGGCTGGTGCTGATGATTTAAAGGGACCAACAGTGCTTAATCTTCCTGCCGGGCTCCCTCATTTTAGTAAATGTTGAGATTTAAGAGCTCATAAAACTGAGCTATAACAGTGCCCTGCCAAGAGCTCCACACAGGGCTTTCTATCCTAGGCTGCGCCGGGCCTGGCGGTCCTCGCCTTGTCCCAAGTCACCCCGCCGGAGCTCTACAGCCAACTTCGTTGCCAGGCTCCTTGAGTCCTCAAGGGGCCCATCAGGTTGTTTATGTCCTTACCAGGGCGAGACTGACATGCGATGTGGCAACGTGCACAGTGACTGACTGAATTCATAAATTGTTCATGATGCTGGCAGCAGTGGTGGGAACGCGGGCGGGCGTCGGGGTGCAGCCTGGTCATGGGGGCCAACGACTGTGGACGGAGCATCTGCGCAGGGACCGTCTTCCTGTGGCCACAGCAAGACAGAGGCGACTCTGTTCCTGCAAGCAACTGTGGCTATCATCAGCGCCCCCCTTCGGATCTGCCTCCATGGTGGCTTTCTTCAGACTGGAACCTGCTTCTGGAGTCTGGGGCTCATGTCGCCACCATGCACGTTCTCCAGCCATGCCTCCAGCACGTGGCGTGGTTCTGTCCTATGGTCGGTACCCAAGCAGTGTGAAAGGATAGATGGAGGGATGGAAGGAGGGGTGTATTGAAGGATGGATGGATTGATGGGTGGATGGATGGACAGATGGATGGATGGATGCAAGAATGGATTGAAGGACAGAAGCAAGGAAGGGGAAAATTGATTAAAATGCCCTCAATTCTTCATATCTCCCTATAAGTGTACCTTTTCCAAGGTAATTCTAACTCCTCCCATGAAGTGGTAGAGGTCCCCCTACGCTCACCCCTTAAATGGGGCTGGCTTTGTGACTTGCTCCGGCCCGTGGAATACAGTAGAAGCAACAGTGGCTAGTCCATGTCAAGACCTCAAGACGTCTTGGGTGCCTCCGCTTTGTCTTTTGAACCCAGCTAAGTGGCCGAGTGAATAAGCAGGAGCTAGCTTGCTGGGTGATAGGAGACTCACAGCCCAGCACCCCATCACCCCAGCCTGCCGGCAACCAGCCACCAGACCTCCGTGTGAGGGGACCCCAGCTGACCTGCCAGCTGACTGCAGATGCAAAATGGAGCTCAGTTGAGGCCAGCCAAGCCTGGCTGGGACCTGCCCCGCAGACCCATAGCCTCATGAGCAATCGTAAATGCTTGTCACGTCGAAGCCATTTAGCCACGACCTGGCCAGTTGTGTGGAGAGCTGCTTGGGGGCAGACACCTGGGAGATGAGCCCCATTGGGTTCAGAATTGTCCTCACTTCTCTTCTTACTTCCCTGCTTAGTCCTGTGCCCTCATCTCCTGTCACAACCTGGCCAGAACGTTCCACCCCATGTTGGACTTTCTTCGTCTAAGTCTGTGTCTGAGCTGCAGAGCAAGCTGCTGCGGTTCAGTTCAACCGATTACCGTCACGGAGCACCTGCTGTGTGAAAGGCGTCCTTCCAGCCACCGTGGGGGTAGAGAAAACCACCAAGGGCTCCTGCCTTCCATCGGCATCCGGTCGCCATTACGACATTAATAATAAGTGCTATCTTTACAGCACCTGGCAATCGTCAGAGGGCTTTCATATCTATCACATGGTGGAGCTTAGGATTTGGGGGTGACACAGCAGGTTAGCTACAGAATTAGCTGGTAGTGAGTGCCTACTGCATACTGAGCGACTACTGCATACACAGCACCGTGGCGGAGGCTGGGGAAGGAGACATAGAGGGTCAGGGTAAAGATGCCTGCTTCTCTGTTAAGGCGGCTCCCTGGATGCACCCACCCCTGCTTGGTCAAGGAAACGGAGATGCAGAGCCCAGGACCACAAGGAACAATGTATAAAGTTCCACTTTTAGGTGAAGGAATCAGTGCGGCAAATGCAGGAAAGGGGAGTCGCGGCTGAGTACCAGTTCTAGAGAACAAGACCTGAGGAGGTTTCAGCTGTCAAAGCTACACCCGAAGAGCCCTTCAGATATTAGATCAGAGAACACATCTGAATTTCACGTGGGATCACAGTGAAGGTCGTGAGAGCCCCTGGGCCGGTCGGGCCACATCTAGACGGATCTGTTCCAGGCTCTGCATTATAAGGAATGCATTAATGCTGGTTGTCACAGTCCCAGGGTCTGGTCAGGGGAGTGACTGAGATGGAGAAGGGTCCAGAAACTGGGCCTGGAATACTTGAAGGAATTTGGGCTTTTTTTAGCCTGAAGAAGAGAGGATGAAGGAAGGATGGGGTGGGGGTGGAGAGTCAAATATTTGAAAAGCCTGTTATGTTGGAAAAGGTCCGGTTTTCTTCAGTGTTGTCCAAGAGGGTGCCTGGCAAGGAATTGTAAAAGGAGAAATTTCAGTTCCACTTTTAGGAAGTCCCTTTCTGCTGTCTTGAGCTGCCCATCACTAAAAAATCTCTCTCCATGGAGACCAGTATCCATTGACTGGTAGTGGCTGGAAACGGGGCTCGTAGACATGGCCAGAGTTTGGGTTCAGTAACTCCTGAGCTTCCTTCCACCTCTGAGTTCCTTAGAGTGACCTCTAAGCCCCCGGGGGTCTGCAACATTCTCCGATAAAGGCAGCTGAGAGGCAGGCTAACGTGGAAGGCCTCCATCAGCACGTTGGACTCTGGTGGCTGCTGAGAACGTTTGAGAAATGGTCTGTGCCAAGAGAATGCACATTCACCTTCTTAGAGGAACCCACATAGAGAAGTTATCTATATAAAGGTTCATATGTACATGTTATAAAAACATTGCCTATAATTTAAATAACTATATGGCATCTATAGAAACGTGATGCATCATTTACCATTCTGCTCTGAAGCTGTGGGAGCAAAAGCCCAGACCCCTCTTTTCATTTTGATGAGGGCCTCGCCTCTCCTGATTAAAGGGTGTAAGAAAATGTGAAGCCACTGTGTCAGCTGGGGAGGAGCTGGAGAGGAAGGCACACAAGGGAGGGAACGAATGAGACACACGGAGCCAAAGGAGTGGTCGGAATAACGGTGCTGCAGTGTGGGACCAGTTGGCAGGGCAAATGGATAGGCAGGGTGCAGTGTTCACTGGCTTCCGGCTTGCTGCTTTGGGACAACAATGTCGTTGATGATAATAGCAGTAATCGTTAACATTTACTGAGCACTTAGTATATATGCCAGGGAATAAGAATTCTAAATATCATCTCATTTAAACCTCACACCAATCCAACACAGTAAGTGCTCTTGGTACTTCTGTTTTATAGAGGAGCAATGCAAGCACAGAGAGCTGAGGTAACTTATTCAAGGTCACACAGCCAGGAAGTGAGAGAGCTTGCATTTGAACCTGATTTGATCATCTGACTGGAGCCTGCATTTTCTGCCTCTTCTTGGTCACATCTTGTCTGTCTGTCTCTGTAGGGCTAGTGGAGGGCCATCTGTCTGTCTTTCAGTCACCTGCAGTCCCTAGAGGGTGATGGCATCAAGGAACATTTGAGAGAGCGCTGAGCGAGCCCACCACCTCAATATATTGATTCCTCCTCTGGAATGAGACAGGCGAGAAAGATGAGTTCTGCCTAGTGGCATAAATTAGCTCTGTGCCCTTGGGGGTCCGTCTCACCGTGCAGCCTCCTTGCCATTCCGGCGGCGGCCCGCCTGCAGCAGTGCTCTGACTCTGGAGCGATTCACAGCCGGCACGTGGCAAATGCCGGGACAACAGCTTCCATGTTGAGCCTGGACAAATGGCAGAGCAAAGCAGAGGGCAATGCAATTTACAAGGAGTCTTAGCAACCAGGCAACGGGCAATAAACCAGAAAATCGCCGAGGAAACGCAGTGGAGCGCGGGCGAAAGGAATGGCAGGATTTGTGAGCCAATTTACACCTGTCAGGGGAGGGGTGAGGGAGGCGCCGGGCGGCTGCGAAAGTCAGAGGACCTCCAGGCTGTCACCTCTGGCAGACCTGTCGAAGGGCAGTGGGGACATGCATTCCCCGCTGTCCTCTGGGGACATTTCTGAGTGGATCTCAGCCTCCCTCTCTGTGAGGAATCCGGGTCTGTAAGAGCACGGTGGGCCAGGCATGGGGGTAAAGATGGGGAGGGAGTGACCCTCTCTTTTCTTTGCTCATGGAGAATCGATACAGGATAGATAAAACCTTCTCAGACACAAACAGAACCCACCTTGGGTCACCACTCCAAGGAATTCGTCTCTTGGGAAGTAAACCTCATCTCTCAGGTGAGACACTCATTGCAGGGTGGGAAGCAGACGTGCTAGGAGGTGGAAAATAAGTGGAAGTAGGGGGACCCCTTCTCTCCAGGATGCCACTGGCACACGTCTGCTCGGAAACATATTCCCATCCCTAGAGACTTCTGGGGGGAGCAAATTCTACCACCCCTGGGGGCTGTGGAGTAGGGAAGGGACAGGTTTTCATGATATTAATCTATGCACCTAAACAAAAGATCTGGAGGTGTCTAGAGGAAAAGGTGCACCTTCCATTCCTGTGGGGCCCAGAGAGTGTCTGCCTTGGGAGAGTCTGACGCATTCAAGCCTCGGCTGAATGAGTTCGCACACGAGGAGTAATGCTCCAGATGCAGAATTAGGATTAAGGGATACGATCTTGAGCTAAGTTAAAGACATAGGCTTATAATAAGCTTTGCTAAGAGGACCGTCATGCTGCTCTGGCCCTATACTTCTTGCTGCTGCTGCTGGGAAGTGAGGAGTGGGATCCTGCAGTGGAAAGAAAAAGGCCACAGTTTCCCCCTCTGGAACCAAAGTTCTCCAGGGTCCTATCCAGCTCTGCCTTGCTGTGACTGTATGGTTTGGGACAGTTGTGGGCCCTTAGGCATCCACCTGGAGAAGCAAGTGATCCTTTGCACAAGCCACCTGGAGCTCCCCATTGAAGTTCTGGAAAGCCTTCTTGAGGATCCATCATTCCCTTGCTTCTGAATTCTCTGGCCTCCTCCCCCACAAGGCCTCACTCCTGCTCAGCAGGACATTAGCAAGGGGGTCTTACACAGGACCTACACAGGCTCCTGTCACGATCCCCATCTAGGAGGCCACTTGCAGGAGTATTAGGAGTGTGGGGAGGGAACAATGGTGAGGTGGCAGCTACCTAGCCCAGCACATGGCTCCTCATTCAGCCTTCTGCCCCAAGCACAGAGATGAGGTGAGCCCAGCATGACTGAGACTGCTTTGTCTGCCAACCTGGTTGACACTCACACAATTAAAGTTTTTTTTTTTTTTTAAGATTTATTTATTTATTTATTTGACAGAGAGAAATCACAAGTAGGCAGAGAGGCAGGCAGAGAGAGAGAGAGGAGGAAGCAGGCTCCCTGCTGAGCAGAGAGCCCGATGCGGGACTCGATCCCAGGACCCTGAGATCATGACCTGAGCCGAAGGCAACGGCTTAACCACTGAGCCACCCAGGCGCCCCACAATTAAAGTTTTTTAAAAAATTATTTATTTGAGAGAGAAAGATAGAGATTGCGAGAAAGAGCGTGAGCAGGGAGGAGAGGGAGAAGCCATCTTCCCTCTGAGCGGGGAGTTTGATGCGGGACTCCATCTCAGAACCCTGAGATCATGACAAGAGCTGAAAGCAGCTGCTTAACCGACCAAGCCACCCAGGCATCCCCAATTCACACAATTTAGGCAGCTAAAAGGGTGACTCTGGACTAGCACATAGGCAGGTTTGAGTTCCCCTTTCCTGCAGCCAGGAGATCTGAGCGAGTTACTTTCCTTTGAGGGCCTCTGTCTCGTGTACAGCGAATATGAGGATAATACTTACCTCGTAAATCTACGGAGCATTGGAACTAACATGTGGAGGCACTAAGCACAGGCCCAGTGTGTTGTTACTGCACCCTGGGAACAGAGCACTATGCTTAGTGCCAAGGACCCAAATTCCAGGGACAGATGCATACATTCCACAGTGACCTAATTAGAGATTCTAGCCACGGGACAAACAGGAGGCTCAGGACTCTGACCTCAGCTGGGCTATTTGGGACAGGCTGGGACCATACAGGGAAGTGAAGTTGGATTTCCAGGGACCTGGGAATGCACCAAATGGTCTGCAGAATCCAGGCCAAAGGATAAGGGCAGAGAAAAGAACCAGATCTTCCCAGAAGTATCTGTCACAGGGTGTACCAGTCAATTTTGCTGTATAACAAACAAAGATAGCATCTCTGTGCCATAAGACAATAGGCACTTGGTTTGCTCACAGATGTACAAGTTATCCAGGAAAGCTCTGTTTCCTATGGAGCCCAGCCTGAAGGGGCATCAGTGTCCTCAAAGCTCACAGGGTATAAGAGGAAGCCTGCCAGGCCTCTGGAGACCTTGGCTGGCAACTGTACATTGTGACTTTGGTCCCTCTGCTATTGGCCGAGGCAACCGCCAGGGACCAGCGTGAAGTCAGGGAGTGGGGACCTGCATGTGCCCATGTTGAGGCCAGAGGAAGTGCGTATTTGCAGGGAACGGGTGAACAATTGTGGTCTCTACTCTAATCTACCACGCAAAGAGTGGGCCCTGAGAGGGGGAAGAGCGTTTACAAGATCGAGAGATCATCAAGGTGACAAACACCAAAGTGAGAGACACACACCAGAGAAGTCTGGGTTCTCTGCGCAAGGGAAATGTGTGACATTGCGGGGCTTTAGGGGGATCTGTGGCAGTGGGGCTTTAGGGGGAAGGAAATGTTCAGTGACAGAACTGGGTCAGAAAAAAGTGTCCCCTCCCACAGGTCCCAGGGCACTGCCTAGAAGCCCCTCTGCATTTTATTTTATCAGTCACCAAATGGGCTGGCATGGAAGTGGCTTGGCTACCATCCTTGCGGGGAAACAACCTACTGTCACAACAGTAAGAAGTGTATTTTTAAAAAAGACTTTATTTATTTATTTGAGAAAGAGAGAGAGCATGAGGAGAGAGGGAGAAGCCAGATGTGAGGCTCTATCTTGGGACCCTGAGATCATGACCTGAGCTGAAGGCAGACCACCCACTGAGCCACCCAGGTGCCCCATGAGAAGTATATTTGTTCTGAGAGAACACAAGGACTGTGGTTATACAGGAAAATGACTAAGCGGCACTGATATATTATAATTTATTCCTAAAAAATCCAACTCTTCTCATTCAGGTCTAATGTACCCAAGTGCATCTTATAATAGCTCCAAGTGCAGTTGTCTGGAAATACCAGGAAGGCACTTGGAGTTAATGAAGGGAATTATTAATTACTAAGTCAGATATGACCTTAAAGAGGGGACCTATGGGTCAAGATGATTGTTTATTTATTTATGACGGGTGTTCCTACCAACTTCCAAACAAATTTGCGATGACTGACAATCAAGAATATAGGCCCCAGGACAGTGAGGTTAGAGATGAAATATCCAAAGTCACATGGATGAAGGGAGGAAATGATTAAAGCGGAAACCTAGCAGAAGATAGTTACTGCAATTGCACATTAAATTGAGCTAAAGCGAAAAGGGAGATATGATGAGTTATTGGATGAGAGGAAGTAGAGCCATTTGTCGGGAGAGGCAAACTTTTCCCCGGCACTCAGTTTGAGCACAAATTTCTCACGAGGCTCTCAATATTAAGGACATAGAGGCACATCATACACGCTCTCTCCAAAGACCTCTGCAGGAAATACAGAAACGTTCTTCAGGCGGTCGTTCATTACACAGGTCCTGGAGAGAAGCTGAGGTCTTAGGGATGAACCTTCTAGACTTTATGCAGCCTCAGCTAATGGCTTATGGGTGGTTGTAGAGGCAGGCCTGGTGAGGCGTGTTTAGAGGCCTGGGTTAAAGCCAGAGGTCAAGGGCTTGGGGGAGATGTGTGACATCCCCCCGGGACCCAGGCCGAGAAAGTACAGCACCGGCACCCCCCGAAGCCACCTTGCCCTGGTCCCCCTGAAAGCAAGAGAAGCAAGCAAGGCAGTGTCTTAAGTGGGAGAAGGAGGACAAGCCATTGGTAAAGGACAAAACATGACCACAACATGGAATGGCACCAGTATTATTTCCTTTACATGAACAAGACACATCTGCCGATATGAATGACCAAAAGGAAAGCTGCTGGAATCATGGCGCGAACCTCTGGGTGGTGGAAATTCAGAGGATTCTTTTGTTCCCAACGTGCTGCACCTCCCAGACCTTCTGGAGGGAGCTCGTGTGCCTTCTCTAAGTAGAAAAACAAGAGAGAGAAGGCTGGCTTTTGTAAATCCTGATTCTGGAGGTCTGCTTGAACAGACCTGTTTCATTCCTGTTTCTCCTTCTCTCATGGTTGCTAAACCTGATCCCACTTTTCCAAATTTGGTAAAGAAATCACATGCATTAATTTCGCAATAGGGTAAAGAAGATGCTGGAAGACACCGGCAGCTGCCATCTCCTGCCAGGAAGAACGTGTTGCTTCATTGATACAACTTCTTGGGCAGAAAACCAGGCAGTATATTATAAAAGCTTTTAAAATGTGCATCCTGAGACACCTGGGTGGTTCAGTGGGTTAAGTGTCTGCATTCTGCTCAGGTCATGATGGGTCCTGGGATCGAGTCCCATATCCGGCTCCTTGCTCGGTGAGGAGTCTGCTTCTCCCTCTGCCTGCTGCTCCCCCTGCTTGTGCACACACTCTCTCTCTGTCATATAGATGAATAAAATCTTAAAAAAACAAAGTACGCATACTATAGCTACACTAATTTTGTCTGTGGGAACTTATTCTAAGGAAATAGTCACAGTTGCGTGTGAGGACTGAGCTCTAAACAGTATTCCTTGCAACATCGTCTATAAAGTGCGGAAGCAACCGAAGTAGTACCGTCAGATATTGAGTCAAATACCTGGTGTTCCGCGGGAACATAGTGCAATCAACACAAAGCATAGCTTGGAAGGATTCTTAACGACGAGGGACGATGCTTCGTGTTCCTTGTTCAGTGAAAAATGGAGGTTGCAAAAGATCAGGCATAGGACCATTCTATTTTTGGAAAAAGAAAAATATGTATTTATCAGTAGGACTGTAGGCTATTTTGTTTTCTTTCCCTCACCCTCAGTTTGAGCTTATCTGTATTTACTAAAATACTGTGTATGTCTTCGGCAATGAGAAAAAGTGGGGAGGAAGCACTTTTAAAACGCCGTACTATTTTATAGTTCTGTGTTGTGGGGAAAAGAGAGGAAGCCGCGTGTCGGGGTGCCCTTCGGGAAGCATGTTTGGAGGCAGCTTGCCAGCTTCGGGAGAGTAAGTTGGCTCTGAATAGAATCAGAGCATCTTTAGGGCCATTTGTCTGTACTGTCCTTTCTTCTCTGTCCCCCCTCGGTTGGAAGCAATTCGTGTGAGAGCCTGAAAGCCCAGAGGGTCCATCCTTCTCTTCTCCCTCTCGAGTCCCAGCTGACATGACGGTGATGGATAGACTAGGAGAGGATCGTGAAGCCTGTCCCGCCACGGCGGCTCCCTGGCCACTCCCTACTGTGCGTGACAAACGATGGGAGAAGAGCCCAAGAACAATCGCTCGTCCTGACATCAGGCTGGCTTTGAAAAGATGACACATTCTTCTCCAGATAAACCAGCCTCTCAGAGACAAGGACCCAAAGCCCTGCCCCTGGGTCTCATGTATACACTCCTTCAGATTTATTTGGCTTTTTGCTATTAAGTTCAGTCCTTCGAAAATTCATCTCAGTCCAATTTCTTACCATGTTGCTCCTCTTTGCAGACAGGCTGCGACAGACAAACATTTTTCCTCTGGGTCTCCCCAGCTTATAAGCCATGAGGAGTGAAAGGAAGTGTCTTCAAGGGAAAAGAATAAATTTGAGAGCGTCAGAAGCATCACCGGAGCTCGGTGCTGCGAGATGAAGGGATGTCTGGTTGAAATAAAGACAGGCAGAAGGAATGGCATTCGGGGGAAGGCAAGAAATCACAGCCGGCTGGAGTCCTGGGCTCGGAGAGATGCCCGTGAACCTGGCAAAGTGCCTCGGGGTCTGCTGAGATGGCTCCCAAAGCATGGCCCAGGGATCCGGGTGGGCCTTGACGTTTTTCCGTACTTCACAGAAAGCGAGGTGACAGGTATTTATTGAAGGTCTTTCAAACGCAGGATGCTTGACATCTAGTACCTCCTCAACCCTCACCACAACTGTAGGAAGGAGCTGCTCTGATACCCACCCTCCAGGCCCGGCAGCCAAAGTACAGAAGGGTTGCGGGACCCGCCTGAAGACACACAGCTGGAAAGTGGAGGAGTCCGAGTTCGAATCCAGCCACGGCAGACTCCCAGGCATGGGCTCCTCAGGCTCGGCTGTCTTCTTCAATGTCGAGATTTGTAACAGGTCTGAAGTAAATGAAAACATTATGGACAGTGATTTTTGCCTCGGCACAATCGGATCCAGCCATTGCAAGAGGCACTTACTTTTAACATTCAGAATTTCGACTTCTGGCCTGAATTGGTAGTTTGCTTTTGAGAAACAAGGGGTTTACCTCATACTGTCTTACCAAAGCGGGACCAGTTCCTTGTTTACTCTCGTGAGAGATTTTAAAATTTTATTTTATTTTGCTTTTTTTTTTTTTTTTTTAGTTTTTATTTTGTTTTGTTCTGTTGTTTTTGTTTCTTTTTTGGGGGGTGTTTTTGCGGTGGTCAGTAGAAGAGGGGGACATCCTTGCTTCACTGAGGTAGATAATGGCTGGATTTTTTCCAGAGGCTCTGCTCGGCAGAGTGAAGAGGCTCTTCTTTCCAGTTACATCCAGAGTTCAAGGGCAAGATGGAATGGATAGAAATTGAAAATGCATAGAAATTTAAAAACTTGTTCACTTTTTAAACAAATTTTTATACTTTGAAGTCCTTTTGAACTTATGGGAACTTGTAAGAAGAGTTCCAAGAACTTCCTTAAGATACCTTCTATTTATACTTAATGTCCTTGGGTGTATCTACTTCCATTATTATACCTTTACCCAGATTCCCCATTTGTTTTTGTGTTTTTAATTTTTTTTAAATTTTATTTATTTGACAGAGAGATCACAAGTAGTCAGAGAGGCAGGCAGAGAGAGAGAGAGAGAGGAGGAAGCAGGCCCCCTGCTGAGCAGAGAGCCCGATGCGGGGCTCGATCCCAGCACCCTGGGATCAGGACCTGAGCCGAAAGCAGAGGCTTTAACCCACTGAGCCACCAAGGCGCCCCCAGATTCCCCATTTGTTAACACGATACCCCCTTTGTTCCATTACCATCTCTGTCTCTGTGTTTCTACCCATTATCAATATTCTTTTCCTGAACTCTTTGAAGATGAGTTGCAGACATGATCCTTCATGCCCCTAAATACTGCAGTACGTACTTCCCTAAATCAAGGACACGCTCCTTGGTAACAGCCACAAATCCTCCAAAACAGGAAATACTGCTGTGACAGGGCCATCTCGTTCACAGAGCTCATCCAGAATTTGCCCACTCTTCCAACAATGTTTCCTCTTCTTGCCTGGTTCAAGACCAGTCCAAGATCCCCTCTGGTTATCACACTGAGTTCCTTTCAGTGTGGGACAGGTCCTCAGTCTTTCCCTCTCTTTCTTGACCTTGACCTAGATCTCTCACTAGGGTTTTCCAGTGAGAATCTAGGCATGTTCTTCATGCCTAGACTCAGGCCATGCATTTTAACAGGGAAAGCACAAAAATGAGGCTATGGGGCATTTCATCAGGAGGCTCACGGTCAACTCTTTGTACCACCGTGATGGGTCCTCAGTCACCGGTCAGGTCAAGGTCGTGTCTACCATCAACTCACCACTTACCCCTCTGTGGCTGACAAGTATTTTTTAACCACAGAATACGGTTGGGGAGACATCTCCACCTTAGCATTTGTTTCTGCCTTTATCAACAGCCCCTGCAATGGCTGCCCAACAGGGATAATTGGTTGCCATCATTCTTTCCCCACTTGTTTGTTGACATCTTAAGATAAAGAAGAGCTACTTCTTCCTTTTCACTTGCCTGCCTACTTATCTCTGTCATCTCACTGTCTCTGGCTCTGTTGGGCCACAGGTTTACACCAACACTTCCAACAACAGCCCATCACCTCAGGATACTATGGTTCTCTGTTCCCTCCTTGTAAATCCCTTCTCTAGCAGAGAGAAACTTAGCTCCAACCAGCCCCAAAGTATTTACTCCTCCACTCACTCCCCCTTATGTCTCCCATCTCCTGACTAGGCCAGAAGCCTCTGAATTTCCAGCCTGGCATCCACCATCTCAGCCCATAGAAGCTTCCTGAGCCATGGGCCAGGCACCACTGCCTTGGCCCAGCTGTCCCTTAGCCCCTGGCCCTATTGTCACCTCCAAGGGAAGGAAAGGGAAATGAAGAGAAGGAAGAGGAGGAAGAGCAATTGGGGGACTCAGTCATTTTCCTCAGCGTCTTTCCCTGTAGGTTGCCTCTCACTGCGGTTAACACAGTCTGGGGCTACCTTCTGTGGGGATCCCCCTCACTCAAAGGCTATGTTGAAAGGACAGCTGCATTTTCATACCAATGGATTCCCCTCTGCTACACTCTTCCAAGTGATTGGATGAGGTGAGAGTCAGGCATTTTTGGCCAATAACTGGTGAGATCCTTTCTAGCCAGGATCTGAGCTGAAAGCAGCAGCGACTTCCGGCGATGTACCCAGGCCCTGTGCTGAATGGTATGTAGAGACTGGTCTCAGGTTGACAGTTTAAACACTGCCCACAGGTCGGTAGGCCAGAAGAGGAGGCCAATCTGCAGAGAACCAAAGCATGGAACACAGGAATAGTCCAGCTTGGGTGGGGGCCGAAGCTTAAGAATATATTCTTTAAGAAGAAGAATGAAGATATGAGTGTGTAACCCTGTGAACTTCAGATGCCCTTCACTCTTTTCATAACTGTTTTATTTAAATTAGCTCAAGTGGCTTTCTGTTTCTTTCACCAAGAAGCCAGAACATGGAGTATTAAGGCATGGACAGAGAGCAAACACAAGCTGTTTTCTCTTCTTTCTATTTTGAAGGCAAACTCAGTTCAACATTTTTGTCCCTGAGAAATGTCCCTCTTAACTAGACCGCTGAATTGACAGATAAGGTTTGGGATTTGGCAGCAGTAAATAAAGAAGATTCAGAAGTTATAGTTTCGGCATTGCTATCCCAGATTTTTAGTCTGGTTCACAAAGATGCTTCTAAATCAACTGTCTGGGTGTCCTTCAGAATTGCTATTGATTCAAGATCACTGGGGAGGCTTTCCATCCATTTCCAGATAACTTCAGAGTTCAAATCAGAAACAAGTTCTCTGACTCACTAGCAAGAGATACTTTTGGAAGTGGGAAATTAACCTGTTTTGCATGGGTCAGTGGACCCCAGGTGAGGAGAAATGACCTGCTAATTGGGGAAGCTATTAAGGTTTCGAGGACTCACCAACATGAGACAGTGCCCTCTGGTGGGGGGGGGGTCCCTCCAGTCACTCCCACCTCCATTTCCTTGCCAACAAGGGGCAATGTCCTGGATCGGGGACTCTGCCTACTCTCTTTATCTCCCTGACAGTCCAAGAGTTGTAAGTGGGATTTGGGAGACCTTGTAGGAAGGAAGATGTGGAGTTAACATTGCTGGTGTCAAAAAAAAAAAAAAAAAATTACCTCATGCTAGAGTGGGAGGGACCTTTCCATCATATAGTCAATTCGGGGCTCAAGTTTCAGCTTGATTCACTAACTAAGCAAGTTACTTAACTTTCTTAGACCTTGGGATCCTCCTCTGTCGCATGCATATAAAACAAACACCTAACGCTCTTTGTAAGGGGCACAGGAATGAACAGCCACAGCTAACAGTTGCATCAATTCATTTAATGCTTATGTAAACCATATGACTACCCATATGACACATATGGTCATAGTGGGTCATAGTCCCATTTCACAGATGAGAAAAATGAGGCACAGAGACATTAGGTGATTTGCCCAATGCCACTTAACTAATAACTTGTTATGTTTATTGTATCTGAGGGAACTAGTGCAAGGAAGGCTGACGTGACTTGCTCAAGGTCATGGCATTAGTCCGAGGAAGGGATACTTTATTAGTTTCAGAGGGGAGTCAGCCACAGGTTCTTTTCCTGCTAACTGGGGAAAATTGAGACTTGAACACTTGCAGGCTTATGAGGTGTGGGTACAACAATCTCAAGACCCAAAAAGAGAGAAAAGAAAAGCTTCTTATCCCTCTTCCAGGCAGGATGGAGCACTGGGATATGGAGAAGAGCTAAGAGCTCTAAGATTCTAATAACTTTCTTCTCTGGTAGGGAGGGGAGTAGGACTTCCCCTTGTGGGACTCAGAAATTCGGCATCAGCAATCCTGTCCATGTGGATAGCCTGCTACCTCAGCTTCCCAGAGGAGTGGCCATGAGGGACTCTCAGAGACCCACCCATTTTTTAAAAGTATGGAGTAGCTGGGGCACATGGGTGACTCAGTTGGTTAAGCATCTACCTTTGGCTCAGGTCATGATCCCAGGGTCCTGGGATTGAGCTCTACATCAGGCTCCCTGCTCAGCAGGGAATCTGCTTCTGCCCCTCCCCCTGCTTGTGCTCTTGTGCTCTCTCTCAAATAAATAAATAAATGAATAAATCATTAAAAAAACCTCATTAAAAGTATGCAGTGGAAAGTCAAATGCACTTTTATGTTTCAAACATAGTGACTCCTACATTCAAATTGCCACATTATAGTTAAATGGCATCAGCCAGCTTTTATTTAAGACTTACAGGCTTTGACTAATTTTGGAAATAAACTGGTGAACCTGCCCCACTCCCCGTCCACCCAAAAGGGGGAAAGTCTTATTATAAAGAGACATTGCTTGAGAGGTGTTCAGGCCCTTGGAAGCATATTTGCATGGGGACCCTCTCAACTCAGTCACTTGGCTGTTTAGTGGCAAAGCTAGGACTAAATACTTCTTTGGATTTAGGAGATTAGGCTGTGGAGCCATTTTGATATGCGTCCAATTCCAGCTCTACCCCTTACATACTGAAGGAATTTGAGCAAACTACTCATTATTTCTACACATGCCTTTCCTCCTAAGGTTGTTATGAGGATTTAATGAGATAATGCTCATCGTGGTTGACACGGGTTATGCACGGTGCTGAAGATGAGCTGTTACTGTAGTCTGATATTCCTCCTATGGCTCAAGAGTAATGAACAGCACTGCCTATCTTATTCTTTTGGAGTAGTTTTAGTTTTCCCATCTTTTTTGAAGTATAACCAATGTACAACAAACTGTACATACTTCAGTATAATCTGATGAACTCTGACATATGTATCTGCTCACGAAATCATTGCCACAGTCAAGATAACGAACATGTCCATCATCCCAAGATGTTTCCTTAAGGCCCTATCATAATCCCTACCCCCCTCCCTTATTGCTCCTAGCAAATGAAGATATGCTTTCTATCACTATAGATTAGTTTGCATTTTCTAGAATTTTTATGAGTGGAATCCTTCCATATGCACTTATTTTTTTGTCTGGCTTCTTTTACCCAGCATAATTATTTTGAGATTCATATATTCTATCTGTTATTGATTTGTTTTGGAGGGGAGGTGTCCTTTTCTCTTGCACGTGGTGGACAAAGACAGCTTCTTCAAGATCTCAGCTGGGGTTTCAAGGCATAGACTTGCAGTGGCCTGGCCTTTCTACCACCTGCATTTTGATTACTCAGATGTTCCCTGTGTCCTAGTAGAATGCACTAGGTGCAGATGGTTCCAAAACAGGGGGACTGAAAGAGCTCAAACCAGGCAACCTTTTCACATTGCACATGCCCAGACCCCATCTGCAGGGTCGGAGGTTGCGGAGGGGTGGAAAACCACTGATCTGAAGTAATGCCACTAATTTCCAAAAGTCACCCAGGCAGTGAACACTAAAGCGAAAGGAAAGGAATTCAAGGAGCACTTAGTGGAAGGAATCACGTTTTGTAGAAAAAAATGGGATGTTCTGTGGTGTCTGAAATTCATTGTAAGACATCCATGGGCCATCGTGAACGTGGTACCTACAGGTTTTGTGACCACACGTGAAAATAAGTCTGCTCTCTGGTTTACATCCACATTGTCAACAGAAGTGGCCAGAGGGCCACTGTGTGTTGTGTGCACTAGGAAGTAAACAAGGGTGGTACCAGGACCTGCCTCCACCTGTGATTCCAGAAAACCACACTCGAGAGGGTACTGAAATCAGTATCAAAATTGAGACACTCAAGTTTACCGCAAAGAGCTATTTTGGCTTTTTCCAAATTGCTCTGTTTCTCTAAGGCGCTATTTTCGTGGCAAAGCCAGCTTCTTGCCTGGCTATGTATAGGGACGACTCAGCAGCTTAAAAACAAGTGGGAAGGGAAAAGAAATCTGCAAATAGGCTCACACCCCAGGGATAAATCTGGGGGCAATTCAAAAGGTAGTGTGAGTTGGTTATTTTCCCAAATATCCGGCCTCTTCAAATTCCGCCCAAGGTTGGAAACCGTCAGGAGCTAAATATACGTGCACATTGGAGGGTCACTCTCTAGTAAGTGCTCAGTGTTTAAAAATAGGGATTTGAAAGGAAAAGTTTCCTTTGCCTCTAGCCAAGGCAGTTCCCCAGCCTATCGTCTGCTTTGCTGTCCAGGGACAGTGTTTAGATGATGGCAGGTGAGCGGAAGCTTGGATGTATTTTTAAAGCTCTCTGGTTTTCTGACTGTTGGAGAAGGTGGCCAGAAGTGGAGCACCGCAAAAGGAAGGTCACCTCAAACATTGGCTCAGTGAGTCACTGAACAATTATTTACTGGTGCTGCCTCCCCAAAATACATTGCATCTGCCCACTTGATTCCATCTCCTTGCTGCCATATTTGCCCAGGCGGCCATTATTTTTCACCTCGCCTTCGTGGACTTCCTGTTTTTGCTCCTGGCTCCTCCTGGACTCCATTTTCCACCCTGCAGCCAGACAGAGCTCTTTAAAAGTGGAAATCATACCCTTGATGAATGGAAATGCATAATAAAAGGTCTGGACACATACCGGACAACCTATTCATAGCAGCTATCCTAGGGGAAGAGGTAAAGGGAGACCAGAATGTCTTCCCTAGGTGGTTTGAATTTCACACTGAGAGCTGAATTTCTTTCATAATTGTGAAAGGGTCTCAAATATTTCATTTGGTCCCTACACTCGAGGAGCTCTTAATCTTGCGTTCAATTCCCAGACACTGAAAATTTGAGGAATTATGCTTTTTTATGATGGCCCCGGAGAGGGAGAAGCCATGATCACGGAGTGGAAGTCATTTTGGAAATGAACAGAAAGAGAGCGCGCTGAGAATCATGGTGGCCCAACCACCTGCTGGTTGGCCAGCAAGGGTAGCCATGACCAGTGCTGAGTTTGGAGCTGAGGCTGGGTGCCCTTTTCTGGGAACTGGTGTCATGGACTTCAGCGTCACAGTTCCATGAATCTATGTGATGCCCCAGAAGGCACATTTTTGTAGCCTGACTGCTGAGGGGGGATTCTCCCAGGGGTCTAGTCATGGTCTGCTCTCTTTCGTGTCTACCTCTAATTTCTTATTTATTTATTTAATTATTTTTATTTGACAGCCAAGAGATCACAAGCAGGCAGAGAGGCAGGCAGAGAGCGGGGGAAGCAGGCTCCCTGCTGAGCAGAGAGCCCCATGTGGGGCTTCATCCCAGGATGCTGGGATCATGACCTGAGCCGAAGGCAGAGACTTTAACCCACTGAGCCACCAAGGTGTCCCTCTACCTCTAATTTCAATCAGTCAAATACAGCCCTAGAAGCTTTGCGTTAGTCTCTGAGATCCATGTGCCAAGAAGGGGTGAACAATGGTCCTTCCATAAGAAAAAAGAAAACACATACGAAGTACGTGGAGCCACATGGGTTTCTTAATGTGGAAAGGGGAAAGAACTCCTGGAAATGGGGCCAAGGAGAAGTTAGCAGCATGGGTTTTCCCAGCTAAGCTTTGCTTTCAAGCCTGGAAGCTACTTCCCTGGGAGCTGCTGTTCATCCTGCGGCGTGTGGCTGCCCGCGGCTGTCCCCACCGGGCCCCCTTCTGATCGCCTGGCTCATTCCCCTCAGGCAAGGTGCCACTTCTTGATGTAGCTCATTGTTTGGTTTCTGGAACAGAAGTCATATCACTGTCCAAAGGGATGACATAGCCTTTGAAATGTCATTATTCTTATTTTGGAATAAATAGAGATATTAGTCTGATTGGACAAGGGCTTTATGGAGCCTACCTTGTTCCCTGGAGTCTCTCAGACATTTACAAATTGGTTGAACCATGTTTTTATTTTTTCCACCACCTCAAGGCCGTACCATTTTTCTTCTTAATATACAGACCATGCCTTGCACAGAATAAGTGTTCAATAAATATTTGTGGAATTGATTTTCCTGTTCAGAGATGTGGCAGAAAGACCCTCTTGCTTTATGGGCATAATTCTCTGGTGCGGTATCTTCGAATTCCTTTCTTGCAGATGCTGGTCACACCGCCTCGCACCAGGGGTGTGTCTTGAGGTCTGAACCGAGCGTGATTTAGCTCAACAAACACAAAGGCAACCCAAGGCTGAATGTGGATCGTGGTGGGGAGGGGAGCCCAGAAATGGTAGAGAAAGAACATGTCCCTTCCCGCGTGGACAGGGATGAATATGGGCCACAGGCTGGGGTCAAGGTCGGAAGTCGAGAGTGTAGGAGATGAGGAACAGATGAAGGAGTGGAGGACGAGGCAGGATGATGTGGCAGGTTCGAGACCAGATGAGGAACATGGAGAAGAGCCTGGTCAGACAGCCTGGTTTCCGTGCGGGTCCTGGGATGCACCTCACCTTGGACAGCGCAGCTCATGGCCCCCACGGGATCGTAACCCCAGCAGTGAAATGAGGGGCAGGCAGTCCCCGTGAGGACTTCATGAGGGAGCTCACATAAGTGAAAACACTGGAAACTGGGACATGGGCTGCGGAGAGCAGGAGAATAGCAAGACCTGAAAACCTCGAATGTCTTTGAATAATTTTTTGCAAGCATTCCTCTGCCTCTCATCCCTCCTGCAGTTTTGCCAGGGGGAACCCAGTGTATCTGCGCGTGGGTTGAGGGAGGACCTCAGGGCTCCCTTGGCCCATTTCTGCTATGTTCTAGACAAGTACGTGGGCTTGGAGAAATTCTGTCACACGTGCCTATTCGGTCTGATGGCAAATCAAAGGCCATCCAACCCATCAAATGTCCCAATTGGACTTCCTGATTTCAATTTTTCAGAAAGGAGTCAGGATTCCACTGCCGAGGCAGGAGGGAAACAGATGGAAAGCCTCTGTTCTCCCGTGTCCAGCATCATCATGCCCAAGTCAGGGTTTCCTCCCATTCTGTCTGGTGTCTCATGCGGAGACCGCTTCCCGCCACCCGTTTCCTCAGATGTCCCTGACAGACTCCGGCACCACCATCTCAATGGCCAGTCCCCCCCCCCCCCCCCCCCCCCCCCCCCCCCCCCCCCCCCCCCCCCCCCCCCCCCCCGCCAGCTTCTGCCCCAACGACGCCTGCAAACACGACGGACTGATACGTGTCCACACGTGCGTGCGGACGCGTGAGGTTACCCAGCAGAATGCTTAAAGAACCGATCAGAGAGTGAATAAAACGTGTCCTGTGTAGGTTTTGTGGGTTTTGTTTTTGTTTTGTTTTTTTTAAGACTAAAAGTCGAACAGTGAGCAATCTGGAGAAGGGTGGTGCTTGGTGCTCTGAGTTGTCTCTTCTTAGTGGATGGAGGAGGAGGGAAGGGCGGAGAGTCCTTGCGAAGGCGGAGCCTCGGCGAGGGAGCCAGGAGCATTTTTTGTCACCTCATTTAGCAGACTGCCAAACGCAGCCGCCTCCTCAGTCGTTAGGAGACATTTCCTTCTGCCTCTCCGTCCCGCAGCCCCCACAGCGCAGTTGTTTCCCTGCAGCTGTGCGCAGTGATCCGCCAGGGGCTCCTGGCCTGCCCCTCGGTCCTGGCTATTGAACGGAGTGGCCGCGTGACCTCCCCAGATGTCTCACCCCGCACTTCCTGACTCAGAAAGCTGCCTCCCTGCTCGGTGATGATGTCCCTTCCTCCCGGCCAGTCTCCTCCTGGCTCCCCACATCAGGGTCCTCCCTACAAACCTGATGATGATGGGGGAAATCCAAGACTCACCGAAGGCACCCAATAAATATATGAACCCATACATTTGTCAAAACCCGGCATGCAATACTGCTAATGCCCGGATGAGAGCGGGGAGCCCTCCCTGGCTGTGAGTTGCTGCTAAAATGAGTCTCAGTTTTCTCATTTGCAAAATGAGCTTCAGGATCAAAATAATGCCTATTCTGGGAGGCACTTGGGTGGTTCAGGCTGTTAAGTGTCTGCCTTTGGCTCAAGCCATGATCCCAGGTCCTGGGATCGAGCCCCAGTCCTAGATGCCTGTCTGGGGCACCCTGCTCAGTAGGGAGTCCGCTTGTCCCTCTCCCTCTGCCCCTGCCCCCCCCCCCCAGCTCTCACTTTCTTTCTCAAATAAATAAATAAAACCTTAAAACAAAGTAATGCCCATCCTGTTTATTTTACCAGGTTCTTGCGAGGATCAAAAAGCACAAAGTTCTATGAAGCCCATACAAATAAACAAACCCTATACTTCTACCCAAGATGATTTTTTTCCCAACAGCGAAGTGCCTTGCTCAAAATAAGCGCTCACTAGATTTGAGAACTATAGTCCGACTGTGAACGAAAATGTTATTATTTTGTGACATTTCCTACCTGACATTCTTGTTTCTTTGCCTGTCTCCTCCATTAGACTCAAAGCTCTAGGAGAGTGGGAATTCTGACGCTCTTCCTCAGCTGTTGTCCTTATGCCTTGGTGGCCTTGGCGCATAGATGATGCTCATTAAGGAGTCTCTGAGGGGATGAATGGCAGCTTCCTGGCTCAGAAGGAAGCAATGGAGGGGATAGTCAAAATGGGCTTAATTCTGGTGAATGCATACGGATTTAACTAGAATTTGCTGCCAGAGTAGGAATAAAGTGTATTTTAGAAACTGGCCGGTTCGTCGTAGAGATGGAGATACGGGCGGAAATGCTGGGCTTGAGGTGAGGTGAGGGAACTGTAAATTTCAAGCAGAGAGAAAAGATTTGTTCTTGTCTTCTAAAGGCCTGCCTCCGTTTGTGTTGCTCCAGGAGGTAGAGCCAGCAGCTGCAGGGAGAGCGAGCTTGGGTCATTCAAAGATACTTGAAAATGGGCTGGCTTTGGAGGTGGGAGATAGTCAAGAAGAGGTTAACTGAATTTGTGGCATGACTTTCAAGTGCCTGAGTTACTATGATATGAGAATAGACAGACTGTGGCCTCCATGGTTCCACTGAATTCTGCCCGTAGGGCTCTGGAGACAAAGACCAGAATCAATAAATAATATAAATAAATAAATAATATAATAGGAAAAGGGGAAAGAGGCAGGGGAAAGGGGGGGGACCTCTGTTATTTTGCTTCTTTGAGAACCCTTCCATCCACAAATCCCAGATCCCCTTTGGGAAGCCTCAAACCCCACCCCTCTCAGAGTAACCTGTGGCTCACACACCCCTTCTCCAGCCAGACCTATGCATCTCACTGGGATGCATGACCTAGGTCTAGCCCTCAACCCCAGTAATGCCACCGCTCTCATCAGACATGCCCAGGTGCAGCTCTCCTTGAAGGAGAGCAGGTGTAAGCAAGACAAATGTTTGCTTGCTGAGCTGGATATAGGGTTTTTTTTGTGTGTGTGTACTCACGTCAGATCAGAATCAGTAGCCCTCCGTTGTGATATTGTGCCCCCACCCCCAATTCGTAATGCAAAGCCCTAACCCCCAGTGTGGCTGTATTTGGAGACAGAGCCTCTAAGGAAATGGTTGAGGTTAAATGAGGTCATGGAATGGGGTCTTGAACCCATAGGGCAAGTGTTCTTCTAAGAAGGGACATCAGAATGCCTGTCTGTCTGTCTCTCTCTCTTTGTCTCTTCCTTTCTCCCTGTTCCTGTTCTCTCTCCCTGTCTCTCCCTCTTCCTCTCCCTCTCCTCTTCCTCTTCCTCTTCCTCTCTCTCTGTCTCTGTGGTATGAGGACACAGCAGGAAGGTAGTGATCGACAGGCCAGGGCGAGGGCAACCCCCCCAAATCGGAATGGACTAGCACCTTGATATTTCACTTCCCCCTTTCCAGCACTATATCCAGCACTGCTGTTGTTTAAGTCATCCAGTGTGGGATATTTTGTGAGAACAGACCAAGCAGATTAGTACATCTGTTTAGCAGTAAAGGAATTTCAAGAAGGAGGGATGAATTGAACCTCTGTCCTGCCACTTGCAAGCTGAGGGCACATCCTTTGGTGCTCTCTGAGCCTCATTGTTGTCATCAGAAAAGATGGATCCCAGCACCGGTCTGGGAAGTCTCATGCAGAGTATCTGGGACACAGCAAAACTTTATCTTAGAAAATGTTAGGTTTCAATGAAGACACTCTTCTCTTAGGAATATCTCTTGTTGGGATCCTTTGGAAGGACAAAAATGACAGCAAAAACCCACCTGTCCCCAGTAGGTCTGCCACCTGTGGACATTGAACCCGATGTTCCCACTGGTTCATCAGTCGACTCCTGGATCAGACTGGGACTGTTCCCCATCCATCAACACTGGCCTCTCCCGGGCCTCTGACACTTCCATCCAACAACTCCTTCGCATGTTCTTCTCCATAGAATTTCTAGATCACAGCTAAGTGAATCAACCAATCTGCTGGAACATTTAAGTTCTGCCCTCCTAGGACCTGCAGACATAGGTAACAATTCCATGTGCAGAATTTCCAAGTAATGATCATGGCCCGGGGGCCATAATTCATTCCCTGAGGCCACCTCCCCGCAAAGGACAGCTGGAGGTAGACCACTGAGAGCCAACCTACCTGTGTGTCCCATGAGGGCTGGCAGCTTGCTAGATCCAATCAGAGGTGGGAGAGATTTATAGCCGATCTCCAAACCCCCTGACCAGCAATGTCAATTCCAGACAAACGGCAGGAAAGGGTACTTGGTGCCAAATTACAGGCCTTGCTTCTGAAGAGCAGCTGCCCTGAGTGTTCACCTTGAATGCTTCTCAGCGTGCTGTCTCTTCTGAGTGTGCACATCTGGACTCACAGCTAAGCAAGAACTATACATTTTTCTTGCTGTTGGAATATAGCTCCCCGGGGACCCAGCGGGTCTGGCCAACACAGATACTTCCCGCATCCTGACCTCAAACAAGCCCACAGTCTCCAGGATAACGGAGGGAAATCTTCCAAGTCTGCAAGCGGCTGTCAACTAAGAATTCAGGCATCCTTGCTTCGTGCTGAGAGGAGGCTTTAAACATATCACAGCCTGGTCTGAGCTTAGCGGCGAAGGAAGTAGAAAATGGGATTAACATGTAACTATAAAATGTTGCAGCCATTACAAAAAAAAAAAAAAAAGAAAGGGAAAGAGGCTACATGTGAGTAATGGCTGTGTGAATGGCCACATCAAGTCACTTCCAAAAACACCATCTCACTAAAAAAGCAGCGATCTCACTTGCCAAGGGGAAACCACTTTAAGGCATTTCAAAATTAGTGACATTCTTCCAGCAGCCACACTAACTGACTACACAAAGACCCACTACCGTCAACTTGCATTAGGTTTGAAAACATAGGCTGCATCTTGCAGGAAAAAATGATGGGGGTTGATTTGCTGTCAACCACCTTGTCCTGATCAGGCGGGATATGTTACAACTTATTTCTTTCAGAGGTAAAGACATCATACTGGGAAGAAGAAAGAGAGGAAACCCATTCGAGATTTCTTTGTAATACACATCATCATCCCCCTTTGTAGTTCGAAGGGATTGCTTGAGCGAGAGGGAAAGAACTTGTTCAAGGAGAACCAGAGACCACAGGTGACCCACGAAAGGCTTGCTTTGTGATGGGACTCACACAAGAGGAGAGATCCATTGAGGTGCTCCAGGACGGAAAGCGGTCTGGGGAGTTTATGTTCTAGAAAAGGGAGTTTCATTGTTGCTATGCTAATAAAAGAATGAACTGTAGAGCCTGGACAGAGTGGAGTAAACCCGGAAGTCCGTATGTGATGATTCCATACTCTGGATCCACAAGGCCATAGGTGATGATCCGTGTGAGTCCACACCCGCCAATACTCAGTGAATCCACTGGTCTATGCGTGATGAGATAAAACAAAATCACTTTTCATGGTTCAGGAGAGTCTTTCTTTGGGCACAACACACTGGGCATTGCTCACAGTTCATGGTCCTCTTTTGGTTCTGCCTGGTTAGAAGCAGTAGGAAAGACACACAACCTCCAGTTTTGATATCCCCGTAGCAAATGAGGCTGCAAGTGGGAATTTCTTTTGGAGAATGGAGTAGGAATAAGGCAGGAATGGAGGCAGGCACCCCGGAGTCTGCTCTGAACAGCATCACTGCTGTGTGGGGAGGAAAAGGTGGAGATTTGCAGGCCTCTGTGTATCTGTAGCACCTTCTAGGTGCCTCCTTACCCCCCACCGCC
>NC_081560.1:162559199-162562250 GCF_022355385.1 Mustela nigripes
AGCGATCTTCGGCAATGCGTTTCCAACCCGATCTGACACGGTTCTCAAGCCTCCCGGCTCACACCTCTGTCTTGGCTTGCCCTTCCCTGCGAACCCGGAGAAAACTTTCTTCTTGCTCAATTTCATTCTCTTACAAATCCATTCCCTTGGGTAAGGTTGACTTCTCCTTAAATGATGTTGTTTTTCTATTTTCTGCCACAAACCACTTTCCACACTAAACATTTGCTAACCTGAACCGGGAGAGTGTCAGGTTCTGGGGATGAAATCAGACAAGGCAGATGTAAGGATGATATTCTCCTCAGTCTCTGGGTTCAGATGGTCCAGCCCAGCCTGATCCTCCACAGGTACAGGCTAAAAGGGGCTCTTGACCCGGGCCCTGAGGCAACACAGCATGGTTGGCTATATGACGGAGAGCTGAAGACCCCAGCTTCAGTCCTTGCTCTCTGCCACTTACTAGCTGTGGGACCCTCGGGAAGACGCGTGTCCATGTTGTGCTTCGGTCATAATGATCATAATTAATAATTCAGGAGACAATCATAGACTCTGGCTATACAGGGTGTTACAGGAAGTAAAGGAGATTCTGCTTAGCAGAGCACCGAGAACCTTTTTAGGACCCTATGAAAGGGAAGCTATATTTTTCATACAGTAAGATAGTTCTGTATTTTGGCTGTGTTGGTGTTTACATAAACCTACATGGGAGAATGGCATAGAACCAAGGTCACATGTTGCCCCAGGGTCGATTTCCTTGTTTTGAGATTAGGCTATAATTACATAAGAATTTGGGGAAACGAGGTAAAGTTTTGTGCTCTCTTTTAAAACGAAAATCAGCAAAATGAAGTTTTGCCTATCTTTGTACTGTTTTGCAACTTCCTTGGGAATCTAAATTATTTCGAGATAAAAAAATACCAAACTGGAAACGGTAAAAAGAGGTGGGGGTGGGAATTCATCACCTCACATAGTTTCCTTTCTTTCTTTCTTTTTTTTCCCCAGTGAGAATCAGATTCTGAGATTTAATTTCCTGAACTGCCCTACGCTAGGATTCCATTGCTTTCTTTGCTGACCTGGCTCTCCTTTCTCCTGTGCCGGTCATTACCATGAGCCTTGGTTTAGGGCATACGGCTGTCTCTCAGAGAGTTTTGCCTTCATCAGACCAACACTCCCACGGACAGCTCCCCCACCCCTGTCCTACGCCCACAAGACACACACTCCTTGAGCTGTGACTTCTCAGGAAGGCTCCCGCGACTGGAGGAAAAGCTATACAGGGAGAATCCCATGCCAGGGGGCACCTGGGTGGTTCAGTGGGTTAAAGCCTCTGCCTTCAGGTCAGGTCACGATCCCGGGGTCCTTCGATCGAGCCCCGCATCGGGCTCCCTATTCAGCGGAGAGCCTGCTTCCTCCTCTCTCTCTGCCTGCCTCTCTGCCTACTTGTGATCTCTGTCTGTCAAATAAATAAATAAAATCTTTAAAAAAAAAAAAGAAGAAGAAGAAGAAGAATCCCATGCCAGGAAGAACTATCTCACTGTGCGAACAAGACTCTTCCCAGTCCCACAGAAGGCAGGCTGTATAGACAGGAGGTACTGCTGAGGACTAAAAGTTTGTGTGACCCCCAAATTCACAGGTTGAGACCTAATTCCCAGCGTGATGGTGTTTGGATCTGTAGGCTTGGGGGAAGTGGTTTGGTCATGAGGCACTTCCATGAATGGAATTAGTGCCCTCATAAAAGAGACCCCCAGAGAGCTCCCTCTTCCCTTCCATCATCTGATGAGACAGTGAAAAGGATCATCTTTTATGAACCAGGAAGCGGGCCCTCACCTGCCACCGAATCTTGATCTTGGACTTCCTGGACTCCAGAATTGTGAGAGATCAAAGTGTGTTGTTTCAGCCCCCTGCTCTGTGGTAATCTGTTACAGAAGTCCGAGTAGACTGAGACAGGTGCTCATGGTGGTGGCCACAGGCTTTGGATCGTGGGGATGGTCCAAGCTCGTGAGCACAAGCCCAGAGGAAGTCCTATTTCTGAAGGATGTGGTCGCTTAGGCCATGGAGTCTGTTCGAGCCAAGATGAGAAAGCGTCCCGTGTCTCTTCCAATCAAGACGGAAAGCATCAGTTATGAAGAATTTAAAAGGTTCATAAGTTCCACAGGTGTTAACGTCCAGAAATTGCACGCAATCAGGAGAACTGTATAAGTTCAAGAGTGGGGTGGGTGGGTAGGGAGACGGGCAGCGGCAAGGTTATCGAAGACGTTCCCGTGTAACTTCCGAAGTGTTTTAGAATGTTTGGAAAGGAACAGATAAACTCTACTGTGACAACCTATAAAATGCAGGGACTGATGCATTCTGCAAAGAAGGTTCTAGATGTTGAGAGGGGGCAGAGATGTGGGAGAGCTGCCAGACGTGGCCCTGAGGCCAGACTGGAGAGGGGGGTGGCAGATAAGCCTATGGAGGGGCTCTCATTGTCCCCCACAGAGCAGAAGAGACCTGGAGCCTAGAAACATGGGACAAAGAGGAGCAGATACCGCTCAGCCCTTGAAGTCAAAGAGTGGTGGCCCAAATTCTCCCTTTTCCTGGTTGCTGAGCTTGGGCAGACACAAACACCCATGTGATCCACAGCACGGTCCTCCCAGAGAAAGAATGTATCGAACATCCCTGGGCTGTTGCTGGTCCCAAGTAATGAGGTAAAAGGAGCAAACACACTTTCACAAGGCAGGCGCCAGGATGGCTCGCACGGCAGAGCGGCCTCAGAGAGTCTCTGAACCTCAGTTTCCCCAGCAACGAAATAAGCTTGGGGTCACTGGGAAGGTTACCTGGGACAAGGAATGGGCTTGGAAAACGGGGACACCTCCCACGCTAGTTCGTATTGCTATGAGGACAGATGAAGAAGCCGAGGCTTGTGGTCTGGGGGGCATCTTCCTGGGGAGAAGGGCGGAGCAGGGCTGCAGATACTTGGCCTTGGGGCAGAGGTTATCATCGCAAGGAAGGGAAGAACTGCACCACATCCAGGACACAAGCGGGGACAGAGCAGCTTCAGGAGACTCAGGAAGTGCCCGCAAAAGT
>NC_081560.1:162567250-162705442 GCF_022355385.1 Mustela nigripes
GACAGGCAGACACCAGATGTGCAAGGACGGACAGGCAGACACCAGATTTGCAAACCGACCCGCACCTTCAAGAGCAGCAGGATGGCCCCTAGTCCAGGAGGACGGCCTCCTCCCCCAGCAGACAGGTTCTCCCCAGGCTGTTTGGGGAGACAGTGAAGCACTAGACTCACCTAACAAATATGACCAGGACCCACTGGCTAGCCGTGAGCTCAGCGTTTTATTCCCCTGCTCTGACACACAGTATTAGAGCTGTGAGATCCCATTAGCTCTCCCCTGACCCCGGGGCTTTAAATTTTCCATTGAATTCATTTTGACCAACATTTATTGGCTGTGCAAAGCTCTGGGCTCAGCGTAGAAAAGAAAATGGTTACTTGGCCCCGGGGGAGCCCACGGTGTAACAGGACCAAAGCTATAAGCCCACGCTTTCAGTACTGGGCAGGCCACCGGGCTGGTGCGTCTGCAGCCAGCAGGAGGGGGCGGGGGCCAGGCAGTGGGCGTGTTGTTGTTCAGCAAGAACTCGGGGCAGGGGAGACGTGATGTGGGCCTTCTTAGAAAAGTGTCTTCAGAAAGAGGGGACCTCATGAGTAGAGGCCTCATGAGTAGAGGCCGGAGGTCAGAGTGTGGGCCCCGTCTGTAGCAGGTGGTGGAGAGAAGCTGCAGAGGTCGTTGGGGCCGGATCACAAAGGGCATTGGTTAATATACTTGAACTTGAGGGCCAGAGTGTAAGGGGGCATCTTGAAGGTCTGTGATCTCCCAAATTGTATGGCAGTATCTGAGTGTGTGTGTGTGTGTATTTTTTCGAGTGGAGACAATATATTTCATCTGGAGTCTCGGTGAAATCCGTCACTGCTGCTAGAGGCCCTGGGTTCCCGGGGAGCCATCAGAACACTGTTTCCATGTAAAAATTTTATTTTAGGGGCGCCTGGGTCGCTCAGTGGGTTAAAGCTTCTGCTTTCGGCTCAGGTCATGATCCCAGGGTCCTAGGATCGAGCCCCACATCGGGCTCTCTTCTCAGCAGGGAGCCTGCTTCCTCCTCTCTCTCTGTCTGCCTCTCTGCCTAATTGTGATCTCTGTCTGTCAAAAAAAAAAAAATTATTTTAGCAGTTTTCCAAACATCCCCAAAGTAGAGGGAACAATACAAGGGACCCTGTCTAGCTCGTGGCCAGTCTTCCCACCCTCCTGGGGTAATTCACTGCTGAGTCCCAGACTTCATGGTCTCTGACCATTTAGGATATGTCTCTAAAAGGGTAAGACTCTTAAAAAACAAACAAACAAAACAAAAACCCATGACCACCATACCCTTAAGTCATGGAAAATGTTTAACAATGTTTCCTTAATATCACCAAGTATGCAGTCAGGTGTCATTCCCCGCCCCCCCCCCCATCCCAGCTTTTTCTTAATTTATATGAAATTTGTAAATTGCTTTCTGAAGTCCCTTGAATTCATAGGCTCCCCTTACATCTCTTCTCCCCCTTGCAATTTTTTGTTGAAGAAACCTAGCCATGGGTCCCGTAGAGTCTTCTACAACCTGGATTTTGTGGGCTGCGAACCTATGGTGTCATGAAGCATGTACTTTATCTGTGTGTTTCCTATAAATTGCAGGTTAGAGCTGGACACGGTATCAGATGCAGGTTTGACTGCTTTTTTTTCCCCCCCAAAAAAAACTACATCAGGAGGTTCAGAATGTCTGGCTGTCTCCCTTCCTGCCATCAGGGAGGTTTTAAGCCGGGAGGAGAAGTGCTAGACATTTCTGAAAGGTCTCGGAAGGAGTGCAGCCTGGGCAGAGGGACAGAACCTGGAGGCAACTGAGGCCCAGTTCAGAACCTTCTAAACCAGTTCCTGCCCTTCCAGCCTCACAGATGATCTCCTGCAAACAAGGGGGCCTTTGTGTTTGCATTTAGAAGGTCCCGCTGGAGCTGCTGGCTTGTTTTTGTGACCTGGAGGGACTTGTGAGCCCCCTGAGGGCCTTGAAGCAACTAAATATGGTAAAATAAATGAGCCATTTATGGCTCTGTTTGCTTTCTCTGTGTCTGCCTGAAGTTTGCTAGGTGAATTAGATTTCCAGTGTGCTGCCCCTCCCAGGAAACATAAAGTCCCCGGGGGTTAGGAGGTAGGATGGAAGTGACTGGTTCGCAGAGAGAACCCCCGCCTGTGCGGTTTGGTATGTGTGTTTTAAAGGAGAAAAACAGCAGCTGGTTATTTAATGGCAAATGCTTCTTCCACAGTGAAAAAGCCCCAGATTGCAATATCTCATCTTTCCAAAAAGGTACAAGGGACTTAACGTTTAAAAGTGGTTTTAAATTTCTATGGGGGTCCAAAATATTCTGTTGTCTCTATGCCCATCAGTCTCTGACTCTCTTTGAAAAGCAGGAGAGCAAGGGGTGGGGGAGGGAGAGGAGCATGTTATACCTCCTTTTGGAATGGGAACACATAAAAGATTTCAGTAATGTAATTTTTTAATGTAACTAGGCTTATTTTCTGATAGTCTTGAGTCATAAAACCAGACATTAATTTTAGAAAACATTTTGATTCCAAGATGTAATAAAATCATATTGGATGCTGTGAAACATTTTCAAGTGTGCTTTTAAAGGGAAATACACTTCGGATAGCTATTAAGGAGTTCAGCTATTCAGAATAAACTAGAAAATGCAAATAAAAATGTACTTCAATTATATTTTGAATTTTGGCCCCACACTTTAGAGTTCTGCTTTCACAACAAGAATGGCAGCTAAACAGAGCAGACTCCACAGGGTCTGGCGCCCACCGTGGCACCCACTCCCCAAATCCTGCAGCTCGAGCTAATGCTGACTGATGGCTCCTCAGTGCCCATTCCTGAGAGTTGCAAGGAAGCTGATTTTAAGAATGACCAGGTTGTTGTGGAGTGACCATGTTGTGCGTGGAGAGAGCAGAGAAGTAGGCAAGGCCCAGCCCCAACGTGCCCACCCAAGTGTTTTGGACCGTGGTTTGGAAAGGAAAGACTCCAAAATCTGATGAACTTGACTACCACTTCCTGGTCGGGTGATCTTGGACATGTCACTTAACCTCTTCTTCTTTTTTTTTTTAATCAATAAATATGTATAAAAATCTCCTGATTCTATACCCAGCAATAAGTGGGGACTAGAAATAATGGCCAGGAAAATTGGCTGTGTGCAAGGAACCAAGTAGTTTGCTTGAGAAATGATAAATTTTATTATTACCAGGATGTAGAGAAGGTAAATCGATAATAGAGGAATGAATAGCTATCGCTTGTAGCTGAGGGAATCTTTTGTAATCTTATTTTGTTATTCATTAAAGGTAACATAAGGGATTTCTCTGATTTATGAATATGAAAGTCTGTGGTATTGTAACCAGCTTCTAAGATGGTGCCCAGTGATTCTCACTGTTTTCATGACCAGAGGAGGAAGTGTAGTCTCTTGCCACATCGTAGCCAGAATTGGCCTTTATGGCAAACAGAAAATGGCAGAAAAAAATTCTAAGTCACTTCTGAGATTAGGTCATAAAATACATTGTGTCCGCATGCAAATGAACAAAGTTGGATCCTTACCTTACACATGTGCAAAAATTCACTCAAAATGAATCAAAGACCTGGACGTAAGAGCTAGACCTATAAAACTTTTAAAACATGTGGAAAATCTTTCCAATCTCAGATGAGTGGTTTTTAAAATATGACACCAAAGCACAAAGAACAAAAGAAAAAATAGATAAACTGGACACCATCAAAATGAAAACCTTTTGTGCTGTGAGATCAAAGTCTGATCTGCTGAGATCAAGAAAGTGAACAGAAAACCCACAGAATGGAAGAAAATTTTTGTACATTGTATTTGAAGGGGCTCTTGTACCTGGATTGTATTAAGAGCTCTTAACAGCTCAATATTAAAAAGTCAAACAACTCAACTAAAAAATGAACAAAAGATCTGAATAGATATTTCTCCAAAGAAAATACACATATGGCCAATAAGCTCATGAAAAGATGCTCGGTGTCACTAGCTATGAGGGAAATGTAAATCAAAATGAGCTACCACTTCACGCCCATTAGGACGACTGCAATCGACAAAAAAGACAGTCACAAGTGTTGGCATGAATGTAAAGACATTGGAGCTCTTATCCCTCCCTGGTGGGAATGTTAAGGTGATGCAGCTACTCTGAGTAGTTTCTCAAAATGTTAAATGGAGAGTTACCGCATGACCAAGCAATTCCACTTGTGACATATACCCAAGAGAGATATAAACATATGTTGACATAAAAACATTGTACCTGAATGTTGATGACAACGTTTGTCATTATAGCCAGGAAGTGGAAACAACCCCAATGTCTGTGGATTGATAAATGGATAAATGAGATGTGGTATATCCATACAATGGAATGTTCTTCAGCAATAACAAGGAACGAAGTACTGTTATCCTGCCACCAGGGAGACCTTCGAAAATGTTACGCTAAGTCAAAGAAGCCGATCACAGAAGAATGTGTATTGCGTAACTGCACTTCTTTGAAGTGTCCAGAATAGGCAAACCCATTGTGGCAAAAAGTAGATTACTGGTTGTCTAGAGCTGGGGGGATTTAGGGAGAAATGGAGAGGGACTGCTCACGGTTATGGGGTCATGAGGTAATGAAGATTGTGGGAATGGTTGCATAGTACTGTGAATGTATAAAAAATATTCACTTACCATTCATCCAAGTACTTAAATATTAAATAAAAATATTCCCAAGTTTTAAAAACAAAATATTACCAAGAACGTTAGTTTCATATACTTTCCCCAGTGGAAGTCCTCTCTCTCCTGTCAACAGTAGCTCTGAGTTTGATGTTACTCATTCCCTTCCTTTTCTTTCCGTCCATTGTTCTCTGAGGTTTCTAGCTGTTTGATTGCTTTTAATGACCAGCATGTTCGCAGCGGGGAAGATTCTAGACCGGACTAAACAATTTCTCAGGTTTCTGAGTGAGAAATCCAGACAAGAGGAGTAAAATAGCTGTCTTTGCGCTCCCATGGCCACCCTAAGGATCAGGGATTCTGGGTGCCCTGGCTCTATCTTAAAACAGATTGGTTTAGACCATTAGTCATGGGCTATCAAAGGTCAAAGGGATTTTAAATATCATCTAGGCCAGAGGTGGTAAATAGACATGGGCTCATGCAGACATCACTAATCAATCATGGCATTCTCTCACTGTCCTGTCTGGCTCCAAAGCCAAACAGTTTATTTGTTGTTAAATTACAGCCATTCCTCATAGTCTAACTCAAGCCTTCTCCTCCAAAAGTCTGTACAGAACAATTCAACTCCCACTTACTTCTGCACATATTGCTCTGAACATACTTTTCTGGGTCTGGTTGGCATGGCTCCCACGGGGTACTTGTAAGCCACTGGAAGGCAGGGGCCTTCGCCTGTTCTTATATTCCTCTGGGTGCCTAGGCAACCGTGGGTATACAGTTGGTGCTTCATTAGCACCCACTCATCGATGGATCTGCTGAGTTCATGTTTGGCCAAGCCTTGAGTGGGTCTCTGACCATTTGAAAGCCGAAGGTCAGCTTCTCCAGGACGATGCGATTGGGGGAGACTCTAATTCACTCACAGTATCCCTAGATCTTGTCCTTAAAACCATTTACCATGATCTACTTGGATCTTTACTTCCCACGTATACCTAAGTCTCGCAGACTGTGACCTGCCAGCTTCTGGCCTGTCTTGCCCCATCAGCACCGGCGCAGCCACCATGACGGGGATGCATGCGCTGAACTTGCCTCCGGCCACGGCTGCCCTGTCTGCCCAGGGCAGCTGCCTCGCTTGGCCCAGCTTAACTCTCCTGGGTTGGGCCCCTCCCAAGTTTGCCTGGCAAACTGGACATCGGGGCACTTCCCTTTCTGTGGTCCATTTATTTGTTTAGAAAGTGAATTTAACTTAATTTCCAGAAAGTTTTGTCTCAAACCTCTAATTTTTTGCCATGGTTTTTAGAATTTAGATGGATTAAGAAGCAAATCTCCAGGATGCGGGACAGCTAAATAAAAATCCAAATATTAAGTGAATCATCTTGTTGTGTCAAAGAATACTAACGAGATCAAGCTGTGGGACCAACAAGAGACCAACCCTAAAATATTGCACGTTTGGGAATGACCTTTTGAAATAAATAGTTTAAAGATTTTTGTCTGTGCCAGCGGAAGCTGCCAGCTGGTAGCTGGGCCACCTCAGTTCCCTTGCCACGGTCTCTTCTCCACGGGGCTCGAACAGGCTCGGCCGTAGAGCGTCAGGGTTCCAGGAGCAGCAGAGGGCAAACCCCACTATGCAAGCACTTTTCAGATCTCTGGGTCACAGTTGCTACTGTCTGACTGCTCAAAGAGTGTCACATGGCCAAGCCCAGAATGAGAGCAGGAGGACAGACACCTCCACCGAGAGTGGACTCAGGGAACCAACTATGGTTGTCACTATTGCTAAAACTGTGGTCGATGTTAATCAATGTTAATTTATTAAGCACCTACTAAATACCACAGAGTGTGCCAGACGCTTTACTCCTTATTCCACGTAACCATCACAGCTCTCTGAAGCATCGCATCCTCACTGAGGGAGGAGGAAGCATCACTCGGAGACACTGAGTCACGTGCTCACATGGTTAGCAAATGTCGGAGCACAGATTCAAACCTGGGGAGCTGGGGAGCTGGCTGGAACCTGTCCCTCAGAGAGAAACATAAAGTAATCACAGTGAGAACCCTCGGGAGACAACACAGAATCTACCTGAACCGAACCTCTCTGGGGAGCTCCCTAGTACATCTTTCTCCTGACCTAAGAGGGAGGGAGCCATGTGTCTCTGGGCAGATAAGAGTAACTAGCAATGATACCCACTGGTACCTGTGGTCCTCTTTCCCTCATGACTGGAGATGAGAAGAAAAAGGAGGGAGAAGGGAAACGCGTTGTTCCTTGGGGACCAGTGTATCAGAGCCAAGGCTTCAGCCCGGGGGGCATCTGAAGAACCCCTCTTCTTTCTTGCCCTGCTCAATATCAGGCTTTGCTTTCTAAGGGTTCATGGGTCACCTGAACCTTCACACACAAACTTTTCACAGTTTTGACAGTGCTAGAGTAAAGACATGACTTGAGATGGGCCACACACATGGCCAAATTCAGATAGTTCTCATCTGATACAAAATCTCAGAAACCTTATTACTGTGGCCCCAATGGGAGTGCTCACTTAGGCATGTGCATCCTACCAGTGACAGGTCAGAGGACAAAGGAGGCATAGGTTGGGCCATGCCAGTGGAATTCTGCCCTTCCAGCCTAAGAGCCTCTGGCCTGGTAGGCTATTGGAAGTTGCATGGGGTTGAGTCAATATTTCATTATTATCTAAGACCAAAAAAATTTTTTTTTAAATGCTGCTTTCAAGTTCAGTGGAAAGGACCTCAGAGCATGTGGAAAGAGCACGGAGCACGACAGTGCAGCCAAGGCCAAGCCCAGTGCAATCTGGGGCTTTGCCTCGACGATTCAAAACCTGGGTCAGGCCCTGACCTTTCACTGCCTGCTGACTTCCTGACGGCTAATTACTGCACAGGGACCAACGCGTCCTTCTGGGTGATGCACAGAGGCCCGGACACAGCCCCAATGGTCCCTCTTTCCACACACAGTGTGAGACAACAGGAAAAGGATGTCCGGCCCCCAACACAGCACCTGACTCAGGCCCAGCCTGACCTTCACCTGAACCCACCCCAGCACGTTCCCACACTCAGTGCCCTCTTTATGCCCCATGAAAAGCGGTGGTTGTCTTGCTTGGTGCCCAGCATGCCAGCCTGTTTACTCTTCTCCAGAGAGAATATTTCTGGGCCTGTCCTCTTTTTCTTTCAAAGTATCCAGGACAAAGCTCCCCTTACAGATCAAGGCAGGATTGTGGGTCCTATTCGAGTTTCGTCTTCCTCCCCCAGGATAAACAGCTTTACCCTCAGCCCTTATGAATTCCTTCCTTATTCTTACTTATCTTAGAAGCTGTTTTTAATGCCCCTGAAGTCTCGTGATCTATCCACAAAAGCGCCTCTGAACGTATCCCATGAGCCTGTAACCCACCGTTAACTGGCTGGTAGGTCAAGGTCTTGGCGGAGACTAGATTCAATCTCAATTCTTAACTTGGATTCCAGGGCTCTTTCCTTTATACTATTCTGTGTCCTCCCCAAGAGGGAGACGGAGGAGAACAAGAGCATGAGGAGTAGTGGGAGATGGAAGTCATCCCCTCGGCTCTGGTTGCAAGTCACAGGGACTGGTTCTAGCTACTTTCAGTGGGAAATGTTTTTCCTGGAGGGCCGCTGGATGGCCCAGATTCCAGGGGGAGGTAGGAAAGCCAGGCTTTGAAAAGGACAAGAACCAGAGTGATCTAGTGCCTGGGCAAGAAACTCATTAATAGCCTTCTTGGGGTCCTCTCCCTGGAATAAATTTGTGTTAATGATTTCCCTTTCACTCTGCAATTGTCGAAGGCCCAGGAGAGAGCCTGGTGGATTGTCCTGGGACTTTGTGGGTACCAGTAGGCCAGCGAGACAAGAGCCCTGAGATGGTGCACATGAGGGAGAGACATCTAACTCAAGACGCTATTAGCAAATGAAGAAGAAATGGATGCTGGGAGTCCAAACAGCAGATGACAGCTACTCTAGAATATTCTGGGGGTTGGGAGCTAAGACTATGGCCACTCCAAACTGAGTTAGGCCTAGGGCAGGGCCCTGGAGGTTGAGTCTTATGCCCTTGGGATGGCCACCATCTCCTTCTCTCTAGCAGAGATGGGCTGGGCCTTCACATCCTCCAAGCCTGGCTGCCGGGAGGGAGCAGATCAAATTCTCTCCAAAAAACTTAAAAGATTCAATGGTAAGGATGAAGACCAGTCAACAGCTTATAATTGGCTATGCAGACCACATACTGGAGTGGGCTTTATAGTCAAGTGACTTGAACTGGAAGATTTAGCACGATTCGCCAGATAGGAGATGCTGGGAAAATGCCCACCTCTTCTCTGAGCCTCAGCTTGTTCTATTCTAAGATGGGGATATAATAATGTGTCCTCAGTCTCCACTGTTGTTCCATCAAATGAACCAACAATGATCAGAAGTCTGTACGCTGGGAGCTATAGACAGCTACAGGAAAGCATTGTTCTACTTTTCATTATCATCGAGTAAGGCCAGGCTGCTCAGGATAAGTGGCTGGCGCCTGGAACAGCAGCTGCGAACCCAGGACCCAAGTGGAGGCTTGAGGGTGGCAGATGGAGGGTCTGGAGGGTATAATCGTTTGGACTTTAAGATTGCTCTCCACTTCAAGCATTGCAAATAGCCGAAGGATTGCACACATCCCAAGGCCAAAGGGCCTGAGCAGGGGCGGGGGTGGGAGGCGGGGAGGGGGATGATAAATTTCACTCCCATTTTTACTGCTCTGATTTAAACTCCATCTCCTTTCCAAAGAGCCCTACTGCTAAACTCTTCCTGGTAATTAGGCTCCTGAAGCTGAGCGCTAACAAGGGGTGGGGGTGGGGGGGCGTCCCTCCAAACATCCCGTCTTCGCCTTCCTGGGTTGGCATCTTTCCCTTCCCAGGTTGGCACTGTGCAAGGATGGGACCTGATGAAACGCTGCCTCTTTCATCGCCTGCCTGTGTCGCGCTGGCTGTCTTTCCTGCAGCTGTGTTCCACCGCAGGCACTTCAATCGTCACTGCGAAGAGCCCCACCTCCGTGCCCCGGGAGGACGTGAATTCCTCTCTTGGCTCCCATGCCCACTTCAAGCCATCTGCGTGCCCTCCAGGGAGCGCGCCACCTGCCATCTTGATGTTCACAACCATCCAAAGCCTCCGGACCCACACTGTTGACGCTATTTATGCCCCCAGAGCATGAAACAGAAAGAAAGCCGTCTCATCTCTCTATTCTAACTGCATGTTCCGTAGGGGTTCTGGGGACAGGGGCCTATGTGAGCCCTTTTCCTAATTTCTCGTGGGCTTCCTCCTCCTTGGCCGTTAGTGATCCTTCCAGACCTTCTTCTCTTAAGACATTATTCCCACTCGTCTCTTTATTGCTTCTTTACTTCCAGGAGGCTTTTTGTGATTATGGACTCGATTTTGTGCTGTGTGGCCAGACCCTAGCACAAGTGCTCAGTACGGGCTGGTGAGGTGAGTTCCCCCAAGGCCGCTGTCCCGCAGTCAGAACTAGGCCTTAGTAAAGCCGCATTCTGGAAAGGTTCTGTTAGCCTCACTCCAGGAACTGGAATCTTGTTTGCCAGAGTCCCTTGGGGGAACCCTCCAGGACAGATTTATAATTATAAAGGTATCCCGTAAGGTTTTTACTGTAGAATTTCTAAAGGCAACAAAGAATTGTTTGAGACTGTCTGTAGCTACACCACAGAATGAGAATTATAGACTGTTTACTGTAAAGTCAACTTAAGTCTAATTATATACCGTGAACGACAGACACACAGTGGGCTTCTACTATTAATTTCCAATCACTCCTCACCCGGGACTGGTGAAAATCCTCAGCCAAGCGTGGTTAAGGAAGTGTTTCCGTTTTCACCTGGTTGGGGTTTATCATCTCTTGTACTCAAACTTCTAGGCAGTTCCTGCCCCACACTGGTCGGTCCTGGGAGACTCCCTTCCTTCCGCCAGGATTCCTCACGTCGAGATCTGTGCAGACCCCTTAGTTCTGCTTACGACCCTACACAGGTAAACATGGAGCAATTTTGGGTGGGGTTCACCGCGTGCCAGCACTAGAAGGGACCCTAACCATTACCGGGTCCTGGCATGACACGGTTCTATCTCCGGTGTCACACCCACCGCGCTGAGGCCAGGCATTGCCGGAAAGCACGCCGTAACCATTTGGTGATTTGGCCACAAGGAAGGAACGAGGGCTGATGTGACATATGCCGCGCACTTGCCTCCTTGGGGAAAGACAGGGATGTGGCTGAGTGAAGGGAGGGCAGGGTTCGAGCTGAAGATATCCCTGGCGTTTTAGGAAAATGGAGACCTGGGGGCCAAAAGGGTGCTCATTTACTCAACATCAATGGATATTCACAATCACTTTCAGTCCCACCAGGCCAGTAGCAAAGTGAAAAACAGCAGCACGGGTGGCTGGGCACGAGCTGGCGGGCTGGGGAAGAAGAAGCCTAACTTCAAACGTTGGCCACAGAGCGGCAACTCAGCCGAGCGTGGGCGGGACGCAGGAGGCGACAGACTGCCAGCCCCGCCTCCCTCGGACAGGTGCAGCTAACACGGGCCACATGTGTAGAAGAATCTTGACTCTCAACAGATTACTGCAAACTCTCTTGCGACTTTAGCAGAAGGGAAGTTGACGTTCTGTGAAGGCAAGTCACACTGGATGAGGTTCATGAAAAACGCAGGTGAATGAAAGTTTAAGTATCTGAGGCAACTATTATGCACCTATTAGATAGGATGATTATTATGAATGGAAGGGTTTAGAACCACACGGGAAAATGCTTGTTATGACTTTAAGTGAAACCAGTTTTGTAAACCCAGGATGATCTCAATTAGGAAAAAAAAAGTGCTTCACTGGAAAAAGCCCTCTTTAGCCCTTGCTGGAGTAAGAAATGGTTAATGTGATGTATTAATGCGTCGTTATGTTGTTATAGCTCTTGGTGTTTTCATCTATCAGGCGTCAGAACACTAGCAGAATTTGCGTTGAAGGGCTGTGCTTGTGGGTGCAATTTTCTTTGGTTAGTTTTCTTAGATCATTCCTTCCTGTTTAATGAAGCAATATTAGAAAAGAAAGAAGAGTTACATAAAATAAAAACATTCATAATTCTACCCCGGATAGAAAACATTTTGGTGTTTTCTTTCCAGATATTTTGATATACAAACAGACATGTAAGTACCCTTATACATTTATAAAGTTTGTAAATTTGGGGCCATTCTCTGCAGCTGGTGAATATTTATAAAGCTATCTGCCTCCCAGGGGATGGTGCCATCCTAGCCCTGGGGAAGTTGACGGGCTTCACACCCCGTGGACTATTATGGGCAGAGGAGTTTGTAATCCAACCAAGTCTCTGTGTTGCATCTAGAAGAAGACATGAGATGTAAAAGCAAGATAATGGGCAAACTTCTCAGTTTCTGAAGTGGCGGTCTCCCCCACCCCCATCTGATGAGCGCTCTTTACTTTTGTCCTAGAAAAAATGGCAAAGGGCAGGCTGGCTCATCGAATCTCTCACCCCTGCCAAATGGTGTGTGGACAGGAAAATGTCAAGTGATCATACTAGAAGGATGTGGCCCAGAACAGTGCCCTCCTGGAGGAGGGGGCGTGCCAGCCAGGGTTCCCCCACCTTCCTGCGACCCAGATACGGGCCCTGACGCCACCCACCCTCTCCGTGTTGGAGATGTGTGCCCACCCAGTGGGGCAAGGCTCCAGAGCTCTCTAAGGCTGCCACAGTAGACAGGTAAGGCACAGTAAGGAGGCTGATGAGGAACCGCCTCTTTTCTTTTGTTCCCAACCAGCTGCCAGGAGAGGCGTGAGAGGGAAGAGACCCCATCCCTGGGGGCGGGAGCCACTTTGGGGTCCTGTAGTAATTTCCCAGGCTGCTGTCACAAAGTCCCCCAAGCTAGGCAGCTTACAACAACAGAGATTTGTTTTTCACAGTCTGGAGGCTCAGAGTCCCAAATCCAAGTGGCAGCAGGGCCCTGCGCCCTCAGAAGCCTCCAGGGGAGGATCCTGCCCGGGTTTCTTGGCGAGTCTGGTAGCCCCAAGAGTTCCTGGGCATGTGGTGTGAAGTTAGAGTGTGTGTTTGTGTGTCCTTCTTATGAGGACGCCTGTCCTACTGGATTAGGACCCACTCTAATGACTTCATCTGAGCTTGACGCATCTGCAAAGACCCTCTATCCCTGTGAAGTCACAGTTACGGTTCAGGGGCGGGGGTTAGAACTTCAACATGTCTTTGTGGAAGCCAACGGAATTAATTCTCTATATCTATCTATAGCTATCTCCCTGTATCTGGAGGGACGATGAAACAGGACAGACTTGCTATCTAAAAATCCTGCCATTCTGCCTTACTCACGCAGCTCCGTAAGATGCAGGAGATCGTCTTAGTATTTCCATGACAATTAGAGCTTTGGAAAAGTCATTTAACTTGTCTGGGCCTTGGTTTTCTCATTTATTAGGTGAGCTCAAGCAGAGACTTCTCAAGGTGTTGTGGCTGTGAGATTCTGGTAGGAATGAAGTGTCTTTGGGACAACCCTGAACCGCCCCCGCAAAATGCGGATCGGTTCTGTGGTTCCTGCCCGTGACGCCCAGACACATTCCAGGGACTTTCCTCCTCGCCTACAATTCAAGGCTCTTTGCCAGTAACCTGCAAAAATTTGGTATTCATAAGCTAAAATTAGTGTTCACATAGTTTGCTAAGGACTCAAATTTGTTTTTCCTCCTCTACTTTACCTAGGTGGAATTTCTCCGATTTTTGGAAGGAGTCTTTTTACTTGATTTTTCAGCAGTGGTGATGTTGTGGCTTTCAGTGGCTGGTATTCCTACTTTTTATTTATAAATTACCACTGGGTCTGTGCTCTCATTATCCATTTTGGGCCGATGACAGATTTTTGTTTGTCCTGAGTGGGTATTTCCGGCCTGTGTAATCGTCCACTGCCCGGACATTACATAGAAATGAATTGCAGGTCGGTTAAGCAATAGCTCATCTATCCCTGTTGCTAAGGGAGAGATAGACATAATCCCTGACCGTTTGCTTGTACAGTAGAGTGACCAGCCAGGCCAGTTTGCCCAGGAGAGAGGGTTTTGCTGGGATGCAGAAGTGTCAGTGCCAAAACCAGGAAAATGTGGGCAAGCTGGCATGATTGGTCACCCTGTTATTTACAGACTCTTCGTTGGTGGCTCACTTGCCTGTGGATTTGTGCTATTCAAATAGCTTTCATCTTACACTCGAGGGTAGTAGAATAAAATTAGTAGGGTTATTTTTGAGACCAGAAGGCATTCACTTATAATCAAGTGGATAACGTCAGGTTCTTCTCTTTTTAAGACAGGCAGGAAGTGAGTCACGGATGTTGCATGTTCAAGTTCAACACCATGGATTCATCTGGTTCTTCTGTATTCTCTTCTCCTTCCCTTAAACCCAACCCCTCTAATTTATCCAGAAGAGACATGGGGTAGGTGGGGTGTTGGGGATCTTTGGCCCCCATTCAAGTAGGTATAGCCAGCAAAGTCTGGAAAGCCCTGCAGAAGGTTCATGATAATGCCCTCTCCTCACGCAACCAAGGCTACAGGTCTGCTCTGACTTGGTCCAAGGTTCTAGCAAACGCAGAAAAAAATCACAGCTTCAGGAAGCATCCCTGGAGGTCCTTACTGAGAATCATTTAAAGGGTAGTTAGCTCTCCCCACCTTAGGAAGACTTTGACGTTGGTATGATCTCCTTTAGATGATGTCCAATACCAATCCTCTTATTTGGCTCCACTGTTTCAAGCGAAGGGGGAGGGGGAGGAGAGGGGGCTGCCATTTCTTTCCATGTTCATCTTAACATGTCAGAAGGAGGACGAGGGGCTTTGCTTTTGACTTGATGTAATTTAGACCTTCCCAACCACCGCAAGAAGCATGACTGACCCTACTCCGTATATGAGGAGCCTACATTGAAATTCCAGCCCAGCATGCCCCCTCCTGGCTCAGCTCAAACTCTGGTCTCCTCACCGCTTCCCACAGCCTCTGAGGTCCCCTAAACCCCAGCATGCCACTCACCTGGACAGAGGTCACTGTCAAATCGTGAAAAGGCAGAAGACTTAAAAAGCTCAAACAACTCATTGAGAGGTTGACAATTTTTTAAAAAAGATTTTATTTATTTATTAGACACAGAGAGATATCACAAGTAGGCAGAGAGAGGGGGCGAAAGCATGGCCCCTGCTGAGCAGAGAGCCCGATGCAGGGCTCAATCCCAGGATCCTGAGATCATGACCTGAGCTGAAGGCAGAGGCTTAACCCACTGAGCCACCCAGGCGCCCCAAGAGGTTGACAATTTAAAAATAAGACCAACACGTTCTCAGCTTGGAACGGAAGCTCCTGATGGGTCCGTCTGCAGAATTCATTGCCCCCAATTTGCCCCAAGTCCTGGGTGACTCCTCCCCCCACCCCCGGTTGCATTGAGGGCTCTGTTAACTCATGGGGCATTGTGGCCACAGGAACGGAGGCTGAACCATCAGCAGAAGCAGCTCACAGCTCCTCTTTTATTTCTTTATGTTTTTGACTTGGAATGTCTTTCCTAACACAAACATTTTTTCTGCCTTACATTTCTAGAGGAGTTGTCCTTAAAAGTGGGTAGGCGACCGTGTCGTGACCTAATTCCTGTTCAGCCATAAGACTTTTCTGGCAGGGGACAGACACCCAGCATTCCAGTCGGGGTTAGTGGTGGGGCTGCTATTTATTTAACTGCTAATCCCACTTATGTGAAATTAATTTACTTGACTACTATAACTCCCCCTGCTTCCTGCCTCAGAAGGCCCCTATAATTTACACCTGACTGCCCCATTATGCTCCTGCTTCCGGGACTAAGGGTTGGGAGCTGGGTCTTGAGGTGACTCCCGTTAGGAGGTCGTTTATACAGAAGAGAGGTTTTCTCATTATAGACTGCGGAGAGTAACTGCAAAAGCAGTGGTGTTGGTTTTATTTTTTTTTCCTCTTAATAATCAGTTCCCCGTTAGGCCATCCCTTCAAGGAAGTTTGTTTACTATTATTAACCTTCTTCCCAAACCAAATATGGACCGCTCCAGTGTATACAGTGTGTGGATGAGTTTCTGCCTTCTCTGGGGGAAATCCAGCCCCTGGGTTGTCACCTGCCTTGATCCTTGATGAAATATAGGTCAGCTGCACAAACCCAGAGCAGGTGCTTCCAGCAGAGGTGTCTGGACAGCTCTTGAAATGGGAGGATCTAGGGGTCGCTACTTTCACAAGGTTTTACAAATCTCTAATAAAAGAGCAGGAGATGCTAACTATGCTCCCCAAATCCAGGTCCCATGGCCAGGGTCTCTCCTGCGGCAAGGGTGAACAAGGAGCCTTTGGCATTGATGCTGCTGATGACAGGACTTTCTACAGAGACCAGAAGCCTCACAGGCTTCCTGCTGACACCCCCAAACTGAGCTCCTGGCCAGGGAACACAGCTGGGCGTGATGGTCTGAAAAACCGATTCTAGCGGCTTGGAGAGAAGATTCCATTCCTAGCTCATTCTCATCTCATTAGAGGGCTTCAGCAGAGAGCCAAGAGAGGGGATGCAGGCAGCCCAAAAGCTTGCCTTGGATGGTCTCTGCTAACACTCTGAATGTGGCCACTTAGACAAGTGACGGGACTGGCCATCCTCTAACTAGTGTAAAATCCCCAATATCTTCTCAAATGAACTCCACATTGCTTGTAGAACAAAGCCCACCTTCAGCCAGACATGAAATTTCCCAGTAGTTTGAGCCTTTGTTCCCTCCTATTTCCCATCACTGCTTTTCACAAATCCTCTTCCCAGCCAACTGTGTGTTCCTGAGCTCATTTACGCAGTGGATCCCAGCCCGCTTTCTCTGCTCCTTCTCACCCCTCTGCCTTTGCCCCTGCATGGAGGAAGCAGGATGCCCTCTTTATCCTTTTCAGTCAACAAGTCTTTTCACCCGTGAAGTCTAGGGCACTCTCACTGTAGCTCAGGTCCCTCTGCTGGAGGAAATTCTCCCTGAACCCACCGGCTCATAAGCAGCCGTCTCTCCATTACTTTTCACTGGTGTGCTCTGTGCAGAATCACACCGGCCTGGAGACGTTAGTGATCCTTTATATGCATGTTCCTTGTCTCCCCCCTACTAGAGTTTAGATGCTTTGAGACTAGAGATCATGGTTTCACATTCACGGACAGCTCTATACCTAAATCGGTCAACAATTAGTAGACTTGATGATGATATAACCATATCTACTAATTGGGTCCAGAGAGTAGCTTCTAATAATTGGGTCCAGAGAATAGCTTCTTGCTTAGACCATGACCTTGGATGTGAGAAAGACTTCAACTCAAATCCTGTGTCAACTCCCAGCTTTGTGACCTTAGGTAAGCTATTTAATGTCATTGGCTCGTTTCCTTGGTTATGAGCACAGACAACTAGTGTAATTGACTCCTGGGCTTGTTGCAGCTTTAAGGGAACTAATATATGTGAAATGCATGGTCAGTGCAGTGCCTGACACAGGCACGGGACCCCATAAACAGCAGCAGTTAGTATTTTCCATTTTTGTTTTTGTTTTTTTTCGGGGGAGAGGGGCTGGTGCCCAGATACTTCTGCTACAACAAGACTCGACAAATTGCAAATTAACAGACACGGTTTTAGAGGAGGCTCCTAGAGAGAATGTTGAAGTGAGTTTGGAAACCTAACAAGGACAGAAAGGAGAGGTTAACTCAAGTCTATTCCTACCAAGTTTTCAGGGTTTCGCAGGTGGACTAGTTTTTAGCTGATATCCCAGATAGTGCAGAGCTCTTCCCGGAGGCCAGTGAAGATTGACTGGGCCTAACTCTGAAAACCTGTACTTGTCACCTGACCTTGAACGTAACAAACAGCCCCTGAGGAAGGTAGCTCCAATTACAGTCATGGAGTCGGAGGAACTCATTCAAGGCGGATTGATTTATCAGACCAGAAATACAGCTCAACAGCCCACACACCGATTCTGTCTTTGGCAAACTGCCCTGCCTGCTTCTCTCTCTCTCGCCCTGACATATTGATCTGTGTGTGTGAGTTGGTGTAGTTTATTGTAGAGGGGTGTGTGTGTGTGTGTGTGTGCGTGTGTGTGCGTGCTGCTGTCCCAGAATGGCAGCCCTTCACTTGGGGGTCCTCTTTCTGAGGGATCTCCAAACCTGAGATCAAAGGAGATCTTGCTCCAGTTCTTCATATAGCAGCTTTAATTTCATCCCTTTGCTTCAGGTGGGCCCAGAATGTTCCAGACTGCCTCTTGCCCTGTCTGAACATTATGCTTCTGAGCGTGGCAACATGTCATTCTGTAAGGAAGAAAGAAACCTAGCCTTTGTTGTGTGCCTCATTTTGTGCAAAATATCATGATCCCCATTAATCAGGAGAAACTGAGACTCAGACATGCAAAGAACCTTAGCCAAGGTCAAATGTCAGTAGAGCCAAGATCTAAACCTGGGTGGGTCTGACTGTTGACCTCAGCGATGGCTGACTCCAGGCTTAGCCCCAGCAAGAGATTTCATTACCACAGGGTCTTTTAAAATGGGAATATTCTGAAATCTAGGGCCACAAATTAAATGTGTATCATCAGATACATTTTGTACCCAGATCTGGCTGTTTGGCCTCTCTTGGATCCTCTGTTGCTGTGTAACAAATTATCCCAAACTTAAAACAATACCCACAGTTTTTATAGGTCAGGACTTCAGGTGGGTTTAGCTGAACCCTCTGCTTGTGGTCTCGTGGGGCTGCAGTCAGGTGTTGCCCAGGGCTGCACCGTCCTCTGGAGACTCGACTGGGGAAGGAGCCATTTCCGAGCAGCATTCAGTTCCTTTGGACTGTAGGACTGAGGGCTTCAGGCTTCTTGTTGGCTGTTGGGTGGGGGCTGCTCTCAGTACCTAGAGGCCACGTCAGTGACTTGCCATGTTGACCTTCCCAGTGGGGCCCCTGCTCTTTCACAGCCAGCCAGGGAGACCAAGCTTCCTGAAAGATGGGCACTATTATCTTTCGTAACACAGGTATTACCTATGACCTTTCATGACACATACCTTTGTCAGGACCCATGACCTTTGTCATCGTCTCTTGGTTAGAAGCAGGTCCCAGGTTCTGCCCACACTCAAAGGGAGGAGTCACACAAGGGCATGAACAGCAGGAAGCAGGGCTTATGGGTGGGGGCATCTTGAGGGCCTGTCCACCACATCCCTTTTGTCCTTTTCCTTCCTTTTTCCCTTTGCACCCTCCTCCTCACTTCCCATCCTAGTCTAGACTCAGAGCTAGGGCTTTGCCAGTAAGTAAGAGCTTTACAATAATAATGCTAATAAGAAATATCATTTTGTGCCAGGCACCAAGCTAGTTTTCATTTCACCTTTCTATTCAAGTATAACACACATGCAGAAAACGGCAACATCCTGTGTGTAGAGCTCCGTGATTTTTTTTGGACACTGATCACATGCCTGTAACCATCACACGGATCAAACACAAGAATATTACCAGCAGCCCAGGGCCCTCCCCCATCTCCCTTCCAGTTCCTAACACCCTCAAGGGTGGATCGCTAACAGCAGAGATTACTTTTTACATGTTTTTGTACATTTTATAAATGGAAATCCGCAGCCCGTAGTCTTCTGTGTCTGGTTTTCTTGACTCAACATGGTCTTGGGTCATGTTGGTCTGGGTGTACTTTTCTAATTGCTGAATAGGATTCCATTTGAGTGAACCTAGCACAATTGACTTGTTTGTTCTACTGTTGATGGGCACGTGGGTGGTTTCCAGTTTGGAGGCCCTCATTCATGGGGGTTTAGTATGTGTCTTTTGTGAACACATAATCATGTCTGCTGGATATATACCTCGGGCTGAGTTGGTGGGCTGCAGGGTACACATATTTTGGTGAGCTATGTTCATATATATAATCCTCACGTCCCCACTATGAGGAAGGCATCTTCAGCCCCTTTATGCACAGCAGTATTTGAGCCAGACCCACGTTTCCTGAAGAGGTCCTAGACGATGGGACTGGAGGAAAGGCCAACTGGCACAAGGGAGAAAGTGTAGGTCTTGGATCTGGTGTTTTTTCAGTATTGACAACTTGTTAAGAGTTTTTTCTTAAGAGAACCATTGTTTTTGGAAGATTTCTGCATGCCAAGCTACCAAGCAAATTCTGTTGGCCCCGTATCATTTAAGTCATCTCCCAATTCTCTTATTAGTCACAGAGCAGCTACAGAGCTGCTGATCTGACATCCTGCCTAACAGAACTGTTGTAATTTCAGATAAAACCAAAGAAAGTCCAGGTTTTGGTTCACCTTTGACATCTCCTTTCAGGAACACAGGGTTTCTCTGGGGCTGTTGAACCCCTGGTGATACGCTGCCCTTCCCCTTTGTGATGTTTAGGGAACTTTAAGTGAGACTGATCTTCACTCTCCCACTAAGAAAATCTAAGACCCACACTATGTCTGAAATCTTTGGATTTGTGATCCATAAGTAGATATCAACACACAAGTAATTCATGTCTTTTAGACCAGGCCTGGATCATCACTTTAAACAATGTTTCAGAGCCCCGTCCATTTACGCTGGGCTTGTTCTTCAGTTGAGATAGGCTGTCGGAAGGTAGTAAGGAGCATCTTCCAAACCACCACCAAGTGGCCAGAAAGACTTCCGGCTTCTGCTAACATTTGGGTGTGCTTGGTTCTTTCTCATTTGTCTCTGTCTATTCTTCCACTGTGTCTGTCTGCCAGTCTTTCTGTGTCTCTGCATGACATGTATGTCATTATGTCATACATATAGCTCTAATGTCTCCATATATATGCATACATACACACACATATTAGGCATACCCATCACATGCAATTATTATGATTCTTTTTTTTTTTTTTTTAAGATTTCATTTATTTGACAGAGAGAGACACAGTGAGAGAGGGAACACAAGCAGGGGGAGTGGGAGAGGGAGAAGAAGGCTTCCCACTGAGCAGGGAGCCTGATGTGGGGCTCGATCCAGGACCCTGGGATCAAGACTTGAGCCAAAAGGCAGACGCTTAATGACTGAGCCACCCAGGTGCCCCTATTATGATTCCTTTAACTAATTCTCTATTTGGGGACATTTAAGCTGTTTTCAGTATTTTGCCATTGGCAGTAACACTTCATGCATATGCTTGTGCCTAAATCTTTGGGGGCATCTCTGACATTTTCCTTAGGCTACAGGCCAAGACGTTGAGTCACCAACCAAATAGGTTGCCTTTTGGATGTTGGTTTTTGTTTCTCATCAAATACAAATTTATGCCGCTGCCAACAATATGTGAGTGTCCTCTCTGCTCACACTGGCGATTTTCTATTATAATAACTTTTCTCAGCTTTATGGGCAAAAAATAACAGTTTAGTTATAATTGCATTGCACTGATTCCTGGTGAGGTTGAATATTTTTTCAGATTCGCTCTCCCTTTGAGTTTCTCCTCGTTTGCATTTCACGTTCCTTTTTATTTGATGTTTTTGCACTCCCCCACAGAATGCTGCAGGCAAGTCTCATCTCTGCTTTTGCCACCGATGTAGTATCAATGTCCCATAGAAAACTCTGCATTCCTAAATGCTTGCAAACAGAACATGTGACAGAAAATTGCACATTCCCAAGGCCCGTAGGTGGCTCGGCCAGCCACATCTGTCATTCCTCCAACGAGGACCCCCGAACTCCCCCCAGGGCTATAAACCTCACTTCTCACCCGGACTGTGGACACCATCACCCAGGGGCCTTCCGAGTAGGAGGGGCTGGCCATGTGACCTAATGACTTAAACAGGTGAGGTTCACACACGCTTTGGGTTTTTACACAGTTGTGCCTCAGAGGAAGTGTCCCCCACAGCTCTGGGGAAATGGGCAACAGTAAATCAGGTAACAGTATGGGACTGACTTATTTATCCTTGTAAGAGTTTCACATTCTGAACTCAACAAGGGACCCATTGCCCGATCCACGGCCAATTTGCAGTCAGCACTTAGGGAAATCTCAGTCCCCCTTGCTCAGCCAGGGCTGGGGGAGGGATGCTGCCGGGGGCTCGTAGGAGCAAAGGCACCCCATAGTGCCGAATCCGGTCCATCGATTGTATCTCTTGGTCTGGACCAAATGTTATCTTTCCAGAGACGGGAAATCACCAAACAGTGGGAAACGAATTCTCTTTCCCTTCTTTCCATGTGTCCTCTGAGTTCTGCCCCCATGAAGGGGTGTTTGCCTGGGCAGCAGCTGCACCCAGGCAGACACGATGGCCAATCACTCAAGTGGAAGCAGATGCAGAAAGCAACTCTTTCTAGCCTTTGGCTGGTGCTAGTTAGCAATCAAGGCCAAGGATAAACTCAATGTCCCATCATTGTCCTTGTAAGAGAATATTAGGCAGCTATTAAAAATAATGTTTTAATGAATTTTTATGACTGAAAAGTGCTCACGACATGAATTAAAACTAAATGAAGATGTAAAGCCCACATTCAGAATACAGATCTTCATCCAAATTGTCTAAAAGACTATCTGGAAGTAGTGTAAACAGTAATGGTGATTTTCTCTGCAGGCAGGATTATGTTTGCATTTTATGTTCTTATTACATTTAAAAGTTTTCCTACATCCTATAAGCTTTTTGACTTTTATTCCGCCCCCTCCCCCACCCAAGCACTGACACTGAAACACCAGATCAGATGTGATGGGCCCCAGGCCTGTGGGGATTGGGCTGGGTCCTATTTGTTCTTCAGCTCTGCTCTCCGCAGGCCTGTGTTGGGAACGGGGTGTGCTGAGACCAGGGGAGATATCCACAAGGCAACTGACTTTGCAGAGAATGAGGGCCCGTCTGACTACAGATTTCAGCCAGCACTTGCCCTCAACCCCACATGCTTCTTCCTCCCTGTCTTCCAAACACTTCCCCGTCCTCCCAACCCCCGCACTGCCCTGGGGGGCCCTGGAAGAAGCCTGTGAGGGGTTGAGGGCAAGTGAGAAAAGTGTATCTCAGAACCCAGACCAGAACCAGATTTCCAATAAGGTCACTTGTGCCGGAACTAAACAGGGACCGTAGCCTGGCAGCCATTCTTCTGGAAAAAGCTCCGCGATCTCTTAAGATCACTCTGTTCTGCCATAGTCACGCTACCACTAGCTGGCTGGTTTCAGTTCTGGGCGCCAGGTTAGAAAAAGAGCGTGGAAGAGCCCGCCTTCTGCAGAATGCAAACCCAACAGCAACGCCTTCACCAACAGGCTTAGCAGCTGGGCTGCCGCCTGCACTGAATGCCGATCGTGCACCTAATCTGGGACCAAAGCATGACCTGTTGTCTTGTTTGATCTTTGAGGCAACTCCTGTGCAGATGAAAAATCTGAGTTGAGCACGATTAAGTAATGAGATGGTTCTATCCTGATCCGTGCAAGTCTTCCTGGGTAGGGGAGGGAGGAGACGCCCAGGGAACCTTCTGCCTCCCGGCCCCCGACAGGGCTCCCTTGGACCGCAGCAGCCCTGGCTGCTGGAATTGAGAAGCAGGGTGGAGAGCTGCGTGGCATATGTGTGGATCTTTCTGGTCAAGAGTGACGACCCAGCTCACTTGAAAATAACACAGGTTTCCAACTGAGGGGTTTACTGATGCATCAGGTGTAGCTCATGGGTGTGATTCCTCTTGAACCAGGAACGTGAGCTCTCACGTGGCCCTCAGCTGCACGCACTTCATCCTTACCCTTGACTGCTGCTGCCTGACGGTGTTTTTGATGGCTTGATATGCCAAATTTCGCTCGGACTCCTGGCCCCTATATGGCTTTGTGTCCCGTGAGGGAACTGGGTCCTTTCTTTCAGTTTTCCAGGAGTGGGACAGCAGCAGATGAGGCCTCCCCGGGGCTGTCCCCAGGTCCAGCTGGTAGTGGGGCCCAGGGGTGAGTAGGGATGCTTGCATTGAAGCCTTGAGCTTTGGACTGCTTGGAGCCGATGTGCGAAGGCTGAGTACCCCAGACAAGCTTATCCCACCCATTACTACATAGTCATGTGCATTGACTAACAATAGAAAAAGCTAAGATGTAGAAAAAATGCAAATATCTACCAGTACATAGAAAATATATAGAAGAAAATCCACAAACTATCTATATAAGACCCTGTTTTTAATAAAACAACACCAGTCCATCTAGGAAGTCAGGGGTGCAAGATTAACAAGTCAAACGTAACCTGTATGTGGCTTGAGCACGAGGGCTTGTCGGCCTCTAGCCGTATCCTGGACACTGACCCCACAGGGACTTAAAATCTCAAGGTCAGAGTTGGTTCAGAGTCACATGCTCTTGAGGTCTCTGAAGACAACTTGGGCTGCATTGCGTCCAGCGGCTCCCATGACACCTCCTCCTGGAAGACAACCACCGGAGAAGCTAAGTTGCGCTCACAGCCCTCCCCCAGAGAGCCTGCTGGGCCAGGGCTCACAGAGAAGCTGAGCGACGCCCTGGCCGTGGGCATGAGAAGCCCGCGGATGACTACTAAGACAGATTCCAGGCTGGCCTCTGGGCAGGGGGCCCAGCGCGTGGTCCAAGCAAGTGCGCCCTTCAGTCTGGAAGCGGGTGAAACCGACTCAGGGTTCAAGGGGGAAGGGTGGGGGCACAGACCTCTCCCAGACGTGTCCAAGAGGAAGGGCAGCCTTGGTGAGGTCAGCTGGGCTTGGCAGAGAGGCTGGGAAGAGTTTTTAAATTGAGAAGCACCTTACCAACCCGTAGGGGTCTAAACCCTGGAGGGGGGATTCAGGGACACGGGTCTCTCTCAGCCCAAAGTCGGCATTCGGATGCCGCCTCTGCCACCTATTCTCAGACCTCGTGAGGGGGAGGTGTGAGCTACCCCCGAGGGGGAGGGTGCGGCCAGCTGGCAGAGCCCCCCACCCTCGGTTCCTGGTTCCTGCGCTCCAAGAAGCCTGAGTATGGGGGATGGCTTGTTCTTGTAGGCGGTCCCTGCTCGCAGGCCTCTCCCCCTGCATCCCTCTTCCGCTGATCCCAGTGGCACAGAGAAGGGGCCCCGGGGCACTCACCCGGGTGTGCGCCGCTTCCACAGAGATACAGGCCCCGGAGGGGACAGCGGTAGCTGGAGTGCAGGGGCACAGGGCGGGCGAAGTAGAGCTGGTCCAGGGTCATGGCGCAGTGGAAGATATTCTGCGGGAGGCGGGGCCACAGTGGTTAACGTAGGAGTGTTAGGGGCTTTACAGCCTTTTCGATTTTCTCTACACCCACCCACCCCCCGCTTAGGAAGGTTCTTCTCCTTCCAGCATGTTCTCTTGGATTCTTATGAAGCAGAAAGGGGAGGGGAAGAGAGAGAACAGGTGCATATCCTTGCTCTGGGGATGTTTTCCAGAAGCAATTTTCAGGAGGAAAGAAAGGTGAGCATCTTCAGAGCAGAAAGGAACTGAAAGGGAAAAGAAGAGGGAGATTTTAAGGGTTTTGCTGAGAACTATAAATCCTCCTCACTGTGTTTGAAAGATGGGAGGTTTGACTTATTTTGGCAGCTGGCTCACCTTCCCTTGGCGCAGACACCCACTTGAGCCTGGGCCCTGGGTCGGGGGGGTTCATGTCCCAGAAGTCACTGTTGATGGCAGGCAAGGGGCAGGGGACTCCAGCTTGGTTCTGCTCCCCTAGCCTGTGTCAGAGCAGCCAGGAAGTGGGGAGCAAGGGCCGGGACGGGGTAGGAGGAGGTCAGACTTTCGGGACAGGTCTGGACTAGAAGACTGACACATGCTGGACATCACCACGAGGATGTCCTTCCCGCTAATGCTCTCAGCATGTCCCGAGCTGAGCTCTTGTCCTCCCCTGCCCTGTCTGCTTTCTCGCACCTTCCCCGCCTTGGTGCGCAGCATCACCTGCCCTGCCTGGGCCTCCAGGCAGACCCTTCCCCTCACCTCTGCCCTGACCTCTGCCTGCCTGCCTGATGCCTCCCCCATCCCTCTGCTCTGCCCCCTCACCCCCCAGTGCCTAGTCTCCTGTGCTCTATTTTCAGACCAGTGCTGTCCAATAAAAACATAACATGAGCCACATATGCAATTTTTATTTTCTAGGATCCACATTAAGATTTAAAAAGAAACCAGTGAAACGAATGTCAATAATATATTTTATTTAATCTTATAGATCCAAAACATTATCATTTCAACATGTGATCAATATAATAATTATTAATGAGATGAGTTTCATTTTCATTCATCCTAAGTCTCTGTGAGGTGCTGGGCGGGTTGCCTGTGTAGCCTGGCTCTGTTTGGTCTCACCCCACAGAAGCCACCAAGAGGAATACGAAGCTGGTGGCTGCCTTGTGGACTGACCTCCTAGCTGCTCCTTCTAACCCCAGTGTCAGCGAGGTTTTGCAATCAGAGAGGCAAGTCCAAGGACATATTGCCTTAAGAGGGGAGTTCCCTCTGAAGAAAGCCAGATGGGAGCGGTGGCCATGGGTGTCCAGACAGAGGGGGCCACGGTCTTGGTGACCTGCTCAGTGGGCACTGTCTCTCCTGTCTGATCTCCTTACTCCTCCCCAAATCCCCAGGTTGGACCACTTCTCTGTCCCCTTCCACTGCGGTCTCCGTACCATCCTGCCTTCCCAATTCAGGGCGGGTGTGGAGGGACAAGAGAAAGCTGAGCGGGCATGCCAAGGTGGGGGGCGTGGGGAGAAGAAGGTGAGAGAGACCCCTTGTCTTTTTTTTTTTTTCTTAAAGATTTTATTTATTTATTTATCAGAGAGAGAGAGAGCGAGCGAGCACACAAGCAGGCAGAGTGGCAGGGAGAGGCAGAGAGAAGCAGGCTCCCCACTGAGCAAGGAGCCTGATGCAGGACTCGATCCCAGGCCCCTGGGATCATGACCTGAGCCAAAGGCAGCGACTTAACCGACTGAGCCACCCAGGCGGCCCTGAGACCCCTGGTCTTAGACTCACCCCTCCAGGAAGCCCGAAGATTCTCTCCAAATCAGGTGGTGTGAGGATGTCCCTGCCTACCACTGAGCTCTTGAAGCCAGGGGCGTAGGCCTCGATGCAATCAAACACTGGGCACCAAAGAGCAGAGAAATGAGACAGCGTGAGGAGGAAGAAGAGGAGGCGCTAGGATTCTACAGCTTGGCAAATTTATGAAAATTCATTAAACTACACACTTAAAATGAACTTATTTTACCACATACAAATCATATCTCAATAAGCAAAAAATAAAAACAGTCCAGGGCAAATAAATAATCATTACAAAGTCCTATGGGTCTACCCCACTTTCCCACCTGCTCACCCCAAACCTAACTGCAAAGTTACTCGTCTCCCACAAGTGTGCAGAGCTTTCTTCACCTCCTTGGTTTGTTCAAGTTGTTTCTTTGCTTGGAATGCCCACCGGTGCCTGACCAACTCCTATTCATCCTTTAAAACCCAGCTCAAATGTCCCTTTCTTTGGAAAGCGCTCCTTGTCTGGTGAATATCTTCCTCCCTTGGTTCACACAGTATGTTGTCTTATAAGATTGGTTCCCCCAAACCCCGTCTGGGTTGTGAGCAACCTAAGGACAGGAACTGCATCTTTTAGGCTTTCTTGGCCCAGTGCCTGTTCCTGGCAGGCACTCACTGTGTTGACTCAGCTTCTGTTGGGTACTTCTCTCCCCCTGGGAAGGGACTGAACAGGTGTTAACCCTGAACGGGGCAGTCAGGAGGGGAGGGGTCCCAGCTGTCAGGAGACAGGACGGTCTGTCCTCTTTACCTTTGTCAGCATAGGCGCTTCTCTCCTGCTCATCCCACACCTTGCCTCCGGCCAGTGTGTAGGGAGTGTACTGAGTGAAGAGGGAGATGACATGGCAGCCGGGGGGAGCCAGGGTGGGATCCAGTGCGGAAGGGATGCAGAGTTCAATCATAGGCCTGCCGCAGGAGGAAGAGAGACCGTCAGGCGTGAAGAGCAGCAGCCGCCCTCAGGGAAGGGGCTGGGACTGGTGACAGGGACAAAAGGAAGGAAGGCCTAGGGTGAGATGATGGGCTTCTGCGAGGCTCTGGTGGCTGCTTGCCTGTGTGGGGTCCGTACCCCCTGGGACGGTCCAGACCAGCCGGCGCAGCTCCCAGCCCCTGATGAACCCCTACACCACCACTGCTCCCAGCAATCAGGTCCCTCCTAGCCTCCACCTGTGTGCCTGTCCCCACCAGCCTCCACCGCAGCCAGCACTCTGATAGTCTCAAACCTCTCCAGGGCTCAGCACACAGCGCCCTTGAGGGAAGGGGCCAGGCCCAGGGCAGCAGGTGCTCAGGTGGCCAGATTTCAACCCAGGTTAGCACTGTCTGCTCACCTTTCCCTGAGCAGCCTGAACAACCAGCTGCTGGGGCTGAAGCCCTCCAACAGAACCCCCACCTGTCCCGCCCCTCCTCTGCTTACAATGCTGCGTCTACTTGGAGCACACTTCCCCTCTCATCTCCAAATACGAGCACCTTCGAGGCCATGTGAAATGCCCTTCCTCCCTGCCTCTCTCACTTGTAATGTATCCTATGAACCTGGATGTCCCCTAGGGGTCTCCAAAGCAACTTGTCCAAACCCGAATGCCTAAAGCCTGCTCCTTCCCCTACACAACAGGTTCCCCCTTTTTATAAAGACGAACACCATCCTCCAGTGACACCTCTTTAGCTCAACCCCACTTCCCATCCAACAGCACATGCTGCCAGCTTCACCTTCAAATACCCAGTATCTGGCCACTTCTCGTCACTTCCACTGTCCCCACCCTGGTCCAGGCCATTGTTTTCTGTCCTTTGGATTCTGCAACAGTAATCAATTGCAACAGATGCCTTTTTTTTTTTTTTTTTCCCCTCCCAGCAGTGGCCAGAGGGGGAAAAAAATGGAAGTCAGGCTTGGCACAAACTTTCCAAGAGTAAAAGACAGGAGAGGCTGACAAGGGCCCGGCTGCCGCTCTGGGACCCTTCCTTTCCTTTCTTCCTTCCTTTCCTTGCTTCCTTCCTTTCTCTTTCTCCAGCCTCTCTGGCTACATTCCTGGGCCTCCAACACAGTAGTCCACTCCTGCCCCAGGGCATTTGCACATGGCTTGCCCTCTGTCTGAATGTTTTTCCTCAGATATAATGTATAAGACCTTTGTGCTCATTTACTTTGGGTCTCAGCTCAAATGCCATGCTGTCAGAGATGCCTTTCTTTCCTGACCTCCTTATGAAGACTAACGAAGCATCTGCTCCTCTGACCTATTTTTCGCCATACTATCAGTACGTGTTTGATTGTCTTGCCTTCCACCATAGGTCAGTGAACCGAGGGCAGAGGCCATGTGGACTTTGCTTGCTGCTCTGTGCTCAGGTCCCTGGACTAAGCCTGGCAGAGCAGAGGCTTGGAATATTTATGAATGAACAGGGCTCAATCCTCTGTATGTCATGCTATAAATATTTGCGTGCCTGCCCTAAGGTAAGTTTTGTGCCTTCCTGCCCCTGCCTGACCCCTGACTCCCCTAACCCACACTCAATATGGAGTCCCACAGAGAACAAGTTTTCAACAAGCTTTGGCAGACCATTGATAGTATGGAAAGGTACTTGCTCCTATAATATCCCTGCCTGTTCCCAGGATGGAGATACAACTGGGGTGGGAGGTAGGAAATGCTCTTAAAAGTTTTGCATGAAGGCAGCTTATCAGTGACAAGAAAATACAGAGCAGGGGGACCGGAGGAGTGTGTGCCCTCTGATGGGCTGCCGAGTCAGAGAGACCCCTTCTCTCCCAGTAAGCATTTTCTCTAATTCTCCCCAAATGCCAGTGCTCTTCTCTCTGCCATCCCTTGCCCCTTCTCCTGATCTGTGACACTTGGCCTCCCCGTGTCCTTCTCTTTACTCCCCACCTGCCCTGGCCCATGGATTTATCGCCTGAGATGAACTTCCTATCCGTAGAACTTAAGTATGGATTTAGGTAGATCTAAGACACTGACCGTTAAGACCCACGAAGAAGAGGCAACCTCACTTGGGTCTAGATAGTCACCCTCCCTTCCTCAGCCCATGTGTGTAGGAGAGTCACAGGGGACACAAAGCCCAGAGCACACCCACCTGTGGGAAGGCAGGCCATCCATGGCATCTTGGAAGGCCTGGTGGAGGAGGAGTGTGTCTTCACAGTTCAGGTGGATGGAGCACTGGTGATGGGGCCGTGGCTGGCCTCCGGGAGCATTGGGGGCCGCCAGGAAGTCAGGCAGCCTGTCGACAGCCACTGAGGGACCAAAGAGGAGGGTGAGGGCCCAAAGGCCTATGTCCTTGGCCTCCCGGATCTTCCTTCTCTACCCATCACCCTGCTCGCCCAAGTAGTGGATTGAGAAAAAAAAAAAAAAAAAAGTATGGGGGTGGAGGCAAAGGGGCTGGTCAGGGGATAGAGATGATGATGTAAGTCAGTTTTTCCCAAACTGGGAGATTTCTCACTCAGATAATGTCAAAAAAAAGACAGCTCTGCAATCTGTGTGCCTCTTACCGTTGATCTTGGTAACAGGTGACTTGGTGTCCAGCTGGGAGATCCTCTCCACGAACGCCTTAGGAAGCCATTCCTGGAAGAAGGTTCCATGGAAAGGCCTGGGGATGACCGAGACCCTCAGGGGGGGTGCCGCCTTCCTTCGGTGAGGATGGTCCCTCAACCTCCACTGCCAGAAATTCCTCCCATCGTTCAGAGCTCAGCCAAAACCCCTCCTCTGTGAAGCTCCCCTGCACCGCCCCCCCGCCCCCCTCCAGCTTATCACTGATCACTTCTTCCTTTGACTTCCCACAGCAAATGCAAATGGCGCACACCAACTCCTACTTTGGACATGGCCAGATGGCCGAAGGCCACCTTTCTCCTCTGGTCTGCAAGCTCTTGGATGTCTTGATTATCTCAGAATTATCTTTTTTTTTTTTTTTTTTAAAGATTTTATTTATTTATTTGTCAGAGATAGAGCACGAGCGAAAGCGAGCACAGGCAGACAGAGTGGGAGGCAGAGTCAGAGGGAGAAGCAGGCTCCCCATGGAGCAAGGAGCCCAATGTGGGACTCGATCCCAGGACGCTGGGATCATGACCTGAGCCGAAGGCAGCCGCTTAACCAACTGAGCCACCCAGGCGTCCCATCTCAGAATTATCTTGACCAGATGCTTTTGAACTGATGTTTGTTGAATTTTCCTAGTGGAATCACTCAGAAAACCTGATGTCTTGTGCCCTCAGATAGTCCCAAGAATGGTTGGGAGCTCCATACTCACAGACATATTATTATATGTTTTGGGGACAGGGAAGGTGCGATCGGTTGCAAAAATTGTCCCCAGTCCTCACCCCTTGCCGTATCCACACACCTTTGTAACATCTTCCCACTGTGACTCTGGGCTTGGGACAAGTAAAAGGCTTAGCCAGTAAAAGGCAAACAGAATCCTGAAAACCACCTGCATGAGTGAGTTTGCTCACTTTTGGCTTCTGCCAGACCCCGAGAACCTGCCTGGACTTATCATCCTGGAGAGTGAAAGACACGTAGAGCAGAGCTGGTCAACCTGGTTATTCCAGCAGAAATTGTCTTGGGCTAGTGCCAGCCAGCCAATCTGAGCACAGGAGTGAGGCCAGCCAAGACGAGCAGGCCCTACCAGCTGACCCACAGCTGATGGAATTTGCAAGAGCAAGCCCAGATCAGCCGAACTCAGCCAAGTTCAACTGAATTCTTGCATTCTGCGTGCCAAGGCAGGACTTCTTACTAAACATCCAGAAGCTGTGCTGTGGTTTCATGCAGCACTGATAGGCCCAGACAACCGACACAGAAGGAATCAGAGTTCGTGAGAGCGGTGAGTCAGGGGAGTAGGATAACTCCGAATTAAAAGTCAGACCTGGGTTCTAAATCTGGTTCTGCTAATTGCCAGCTGCATACCTCCTCCGCCTGGACCTTTCTCCCCACAGATGAGGCTTCTTCCCTGTTTGCTACCTGACTGTTGGGTCAGGGGGAGAAGGACTGGCTTCCCCCGGCGCAGAGACACCTGGCGCTTGCAATCTCAGCCTCATGAGGTCCTGGAGCCCTTGACCAACACCCCGCGCAGACGTCTTGCCTCCAGCCCCCAGGGCTCACCTGCGGCGTCAGCTTCAGGAAGGTGGCCTGCGGGGAAGCGTTGGACAGCACCACTCGGCTCCTCACCTCCGAGCCATCCTGCAGCACGACTCCTTGGGTGCGCCCTTCATTGCTTACCAGCACTTTCGTCACCGTCTAGAACCCACCAGAGCAAGGCCCCAGAATCCCCCCAGGAGGGAATATACAGGTTGGATCTTGGGGGGATTTCCATTGTCCGTGCTGCTCCGGGTGCTCCCAGCTTCCCCACCTGAATCCACCCTGCGGGGCTCTGCGGCAAAGCGCGGAAGCCTCAGTCCACCCACACCAACGCAGAGGCTCAGCTCTAATGGGCGTTAGGGGTTCCGGGGCATTCAAAGGGAGGTGGTCAGAAGAACTGGGACCTGACTGACAGCTGCTTAGCCAAGAACAGGCTGCATAAACTTAGCCCCTTGATTCCAAAGCCCACTTTGTGCATGGGTAAAATGAGCAACCTTCTGAATTTAGGATTTTGTTCTATGCTGGGATCCCTACAGATCATCAGGATAAGGGGTGGGCAGGGATTCACCTTTTCAGTGAAGACGCTTGCTCCGTGCGCCATGGCTGAGCTCATGATGGCTTCCGAGAGGGCACCCATGCCACCCTGGACATAGCCCCAGGCCCCCTGCACCCCCTCCAGGCCCCCCATCACGTGATGTAGCAGCACATACCTGAGGACAGACCAGTGGGGTCAGTGGTTGGAGGTGCAGTTTAACTCCCCAGAGCTCTCAGTGCAAACAGTCCTTTCCTTCTGGTACCTTTAGCCTCTCTGTCTCCCATGCTGCCTTTCTCATCAGCCTTAAAATGGGCTCTCGTCTCCTCTAAGGCCTGTTGCCTCACACCCTACATCCTCTCCCCAGGCAAATGCGTCTACAGGCAGAGCCATAGCCCCAACCACACGGCGGTGATCCCACACCCGCAGCCCTAACTCCCTCCTGAGCGCTGGCTACCCCAGATATCTCCACCGGAGTGGGCCCCCCCCCCCCCGCCAGGCAGCCGCAACTCATCTCTTTCCCCATTCCCCAACCTGTTTTTCCTTCATTCTCCCCATCCTGTGATGGCAGCTTCCGTTTCCCACAGGAAGCTGGGCACCAGTCGTGACTTGCACCTGTGCCTCACTCCCTCCATGCAGTCAGGCACCATCAACCTGCCTCCCAGAGAATGTTCCTGTTCCCGCCCCCTGAGGCCTCCTCCCTGGCCCAGGTCTCTCCTCCCTTCCTTCAACTCCCACAGTGATGTCCTCCTGGTTGGACCACCTTCTCCCACTCTTTCCTCCCTGCCGACCTGGAGCCCCATCACAAAACCTAGCGGAGTCCTGTCACTTCTCTCCGAGGATGCCTTCGCCGACTCAGCGTTGCCCTCGGTGGCATGGCCAGTCTCTGGCTCCAGCCTCCTCTCTCCCATACCCGTCCCTTGCAGTCTGCATTTGTGCCAAAGCAAACGTCCACATGGTCCTGGCTCAGCCCCCAGCGCTTGCACGGACTGATCTGGCCACCTTGAAGCCCCTTCCTCCCTCATGTCTGTCCTGAGAGTCTCAGATTAAATATCTCTTCCTCACGGAAGCCTTCCCTGACCCTGGACAGCATGGCTTCCCTGCTCCACCCCCTTCCCAGCCCTCACAGAACTCCACTCGCGTCACTCACCCTGTGTCTACCCCTCCTATGAGGATCTCAGTGCCCTCCACGCCCTGGCCCTGCACCTGGCACAGGTAAGGGCTCCATCAGTATTCACTGGAGGGGTTAATGAGGAAACAAATTACTTAAAGACACATTTCACACACTGGGCAGTAGCTTTGCCTCCAGGAGAGCCACAGAAAAGAGGCCAGGAGGCCCCAGTAGAAGATCCAAATTGGCGGGTGGATCATAGAGTTGGCCAAGGTGGGGCCGCCGTTGCCAACCCCCTTTTCCATGGCCCTGGGGAATTTGGACCTGGCTTAGTGTGTGCTGAAAAACCACTTCCAAGGGTGGTTCTTGTCCTTTGAGAGAAAAGCCACGTTGACAGCTTCTAGCTGCATCTTCTGATGTCCTGGAAATGGCCCAACACTTGGCAGCATCCTCTATCCTAACACACGCTTGCGCACACACCCTCCTCTCCTGCTCCTGAGAGGGGCTCCTTAAGTCACACCATAGGTACAGGCTTCACTGGGTCTTGCTGCCCCCTCTTGGCTCCGCTGTCAACACCCCCCCCCCCACAAAAAAGGGAAGGGCAGCACCCCACCCTGATGAAGGTGTCTGGTGTGCGTGTTCTGGAACCCAGGGAAAGGATCTGTGGGGGACAAAAGGGCAGTGGAACTTTGTGGGAGGAGAAGGGGTAGAAAGAGGAGAGAGAGAGAGAGAGAAGACGGGGTAGAAGGGAGAGAGAAAAAGAAGGAGGAAGAGGAGGGGGGGAAAGAGCTGTTCATGTTGGGCTCCTACAGTGGGAGAGAGGCTTTTCCCGCTGCAGCAGGAGAGAGAAGTGGCTACGAAGGAAGATTCTGGAGGGCCAGCTGCAAATCAGCTCTGCCACCACCAGCTGTGTGACCTGGGGCAAGACCTGTCCCTTCCCTGAACCATGGCTCCCAGGTGTTGCTTTGAGGGTTCGATGAGCGCTTGGCTTCCTGCCTGGTTCGCTGGCGGAGCAACAGCTGTTAGCACCCTTGTTGGGAGAGTCGCTTTGCGCCCGCTGCAGCCCATGGCCCCCGTCCCGCACTCACCCGCTCCCCGGAGTGTGGGGACTTGTCATGGCTCCGATCACAGCATCTGTGGCCAGAGTGGCTTTTAGGGGCTCGGACTCAAACCACTGATCCAGCACCTGGGACAGCAAAATGTCAAGGAGAAGGGCAGAGGGGCCTCAGGGGGAGCGTCTCCCTCCCTGTGAGGTCCAGCCCGAGGCTGGGGAGCCCCTTACCTTTGTAATTGGAGCTGTGAGGACCTGGTAATACTGGGGCAGCTGGGCTCCCAGCACGCGACCTAAAAGAGAAGACCCGTAAAACAGAAATCGAGACAGTCAAGGAGTCCTTCCCATCCACAATATCTCTGTTCCTATTTCTTTATCTGCAAAATGGGAGTGATATTTCATATCCCCAAGGGCTACTGTAAGGAATAAATGACATATGTACAGTGTTTGCAAGTTCACGGGCATGAATACATTTTAGTGCTTGGAATTATTTTTGCAAAGTGTTAACTTGTACCTTCGTCTCTTACTTTGAACTCTTTAAGGCCCGCCCCAGGGAGGTTGCCAGCTTGGCGGGTCCACTGCTCAGAAGCTGATTCACACCAGCTCAGGGACTAACTGGACAGTAAGGCCCCCAGGGCACGGATTGTGATCTCTAGCAAATGTCAGCCCCAGTGCCTGGCTTAGTGTCTGGCACTAGAACTTGCTTAATAAATTTCACCACATGAGGCTCTTTGGACAGGTCTTCTGAAAGGCAATGTCGACTTTTATATTTCGTGATAGATTCTACTGGCTCAGATCCTTCCCATAGCCACACACTTTTTCTTGCAGCTCCACAGCGCCTCCAACTGCAGCTGGGCTGATCTGCCCTGTTCCTTGACGCTGGGCTCACCCACGTGATTTACTTGGGCCAATGGGATGTTTGCAAACGGGATGCAAACAGATGCTTGAAACTGGCCTGCTCCTGCACCCTTGACCTCTATGCTTCTGCCATTGATGTCAGATGGCCAGGCCTGGACCAACTGACTGTTTCCAGGAAGAGGGTGGGAAGCCCCTGGAGTACAGGTAGGTTGACTGATGTGCCCCAGTCATAAACCCACATGTGAGACCAGTCCAGACCAGACTGCATGGACACGTGAGAAATAGATGTTTATTTTTATGTGCTACTTGAGTTTTGTAGCTGCTACATAGCAATTTTGTATGAGCTAACTCATTCAGGGCTTTTCCAGAATGCAGGAGCTAACCTGGCCTTCATATGGTGGAGGAATGGTAGAAAATAGCAGCATGTTTGGTGAAACGTCCCTTCTCAAACCTGTGGCAGACATCACTAGTTCATCACAGAATTTCTTCTTGCTGAGCCCAAATCTAGCATCCTTCGTGTATGGGGACATCCCTCCCTAGCATCCTTCATGTATAGGGACATCCCTTCAAACTCCCTTGGCTCCTGTCTCTCATTCTAGCCAAGACTGTGGTTACAAGCTCCATGCAGGCTTTAAGTCAGCTTTACGCCGTCAAACCTGACAGCATCTCACCTCAGATCTATAGGATGCGTCTCTTCATCTCATCCCGAGGGGGGTCTCTGGCACCATGACAGGACACACAGGAGAACCCACTTGGCAGAAGTTAATGCTCCAGGAGGGAGTTAAGCCCCGTGGAGCATTCTGGGACCAGTGGGGGCGTGAACCTGTTGGACCAATGTGTCCCCTTTTCTCTTGGGAATGGTCTTGAGGTGCCCCTTGTGAGGCTACGTGGGTGGTCCCCCTAAGAGCTAGCACCCGTCGCCTGCGGTGGTGACCACAGCAACAGCAGCGCCCCCCGTGATGGACTCTTCCTCCTTCCGCACCCGCCTTTCCCCTTGGGGTCCCCTTCCAGATGAACTGTGTGCACACCAGCCTCCGTCTCAGGCTTTCTATCTCGGGCAGCGAGGCTAGGACCCGCTCGGCACAGTGCTCCGGGCAGCCCCTATCCACTGCTGGTAGTGGGCAGGCGCCTAAAGGTTCAAGCTCATGTCCAATCATCCAGAAAACTCCCCAAAGGTCACTCATTAGACCTGATGCCTGCACCTTGGACTTACCTGCCTGCAGCAGGGGCTTGAGCGAGGAGAGCGCCTGGAGCCTTTGCAGCAGGGAACCTCTGTGGAAGGCCTCCGTGTCCATGGGCGCTGCGTCCAGCAGAGGTTCAATGGCTAATGCCATGCGATTCATGAACGCCTCATATTTGGGAAAGGCCTGGAACAGAGAGCTCTGAGTCAAGACCCCCTCGCTTAGCATCCCACAGGGACACTGCCCCCACGCTCCGGCCTCCATCCCACCCCCACGTGGCCTGCGGCTCCTAGCTGAGCCTCCGTGGCTCCTCAGGCCTCACGCCCAGCCTTGGCTCAGTTGGGCCGTGGTAAATTACTCCCAGTTCCAGGCCTGCGAGCTGATGTCAGCACTGGGGGAGGCCAGAGAGATCCCGAGCACACGAGCCACCAGGGTGCTGGGAGGGACAAGGGGTTGTGCTGGCTGAGACCAGCTGTCAGCCACAGAAAACTGGCGAGTGTCCTAGCCTGTGGGCTCCATGATAAACCAGAAAACCGCTGCAAGGTTTCTTCTCTCTGTCCTGTCTTTCCTTATATTGCTGGTGAGAGTAAGATCTCTCCCCCTGTATAGCAGCACGATGACTGTTCTTTCCTGGTCTGCAGATCTCCTCTGTTCTCTTGACATATGCAGAAATAGAAGCCTACACCGCTTCCCCCCACAAACCCCAATAACAGAATCCATTTCTTTTCTCCTCCTTCCTTCCTTCTTTGTTCCTTCTTTTTCTCCTTCCCTCCCTCCCTTCTTTCTTCCTTCCTTCGGAATCCATTTCAATAGTGTGGTTAGGACACACCCCGTTCCTTCACTGGGTGGGGGGCAGGAACAGGGATGGATGCCTGTGCCCTGGGGGCCCTAACTTGATCCTCAGACCCCAGCTTTCAATTTTTCATTCCTCTACACTCATGAATACATCCATGGAATTTTAATTAGGTTGCAGAAAGAAAAGCTCTGCACTGAAGTACGTTTGAGAAGTGTTGGTACAAATGATCTTAAATAGCCTTCTCTACAGCACGCCTTCAATGAGACAATGCGAGAAGACAAAGCCAGAAATATTTCCTTACTTTCCACAGTGGGAGGTGGCCCCTGCCTCCTCCTCCTGTGGTCACTAGCATGCCAGGCCACAGCCACTGTCCTCTAGGCCCAGCGACATAGCCTCGTCCTGTGCTCCTCTCTAGGGCAGCTGAGATGGTCAGGGTTTGGAGGAGGAGCTGGAGGCTCTGGTCCCTGACCCACTGCACAGAAAAGAAGCACTTTAAGAAAGCAGGCCCCCCAGGTGATTTGGATCATCACGGGCTTAGGAGAGATACTGAGTATCAGTGGTTCTCTTGGTTTTACCCAATACCAGAGTACAAAAAGCAACACAGGTGGATTGTGTTAATCTAGGTCTTCTTCTGGAAAAGTCCTCAGTGAGACAGGAGTTCATGCTATGCCGTCAGGTCATACCTAGGCTTGGTACTAATATCTGTTCCTTCAAAGGCACACCAAGCCCATAACATTATTCCATGGTTCGCATACGTGAAGCTACCCAACAAGTTCCTTATGATGCACTCCCAGGAAGAAAGTGTGCATTCTCCTTCAGACGTATGTCTGCCTTCCAGCAGACCTGTGTGCCATCCTGGACAATTTCTCGCCTTGGGCTGCCAGGGGAGTGATGCCAAATCCAATGAATATTTATTATAACTCTCTTGTCCTAAGTACCTGATCCAGTTCATTCCATCCTTAATTGTCTCTGATCCTCCCTTCTTTTTGGCTTTCGTGGGCTTTAACACTGATAAGCACCTGCAGTTCTTTCCAAAGGCAAGCGAGATGGAAAGCACATGCAGTATAAGTACATACCAGCGGATTCCCTTTTGAAATTCAGCTGGCAGAGACCACCTAACAGTGGCCTCATACTGAACACACACAGGTTTGAGGTTGTCCAGTGTCCACTGGTCTTTTTTTTTTTCTTTTTTAAAGATTTTATTTATTTGATAGAAAGTGAGCATGAGTGGATGGGGAGGGGTAGAGGGAGAAGCAGGCTCCCTGCTCAGGACCCTGGGATCATGACCTGAGATGAAGGAAGATGGTTAACCCACTGAGCCACCCAGGTGTCCCCAGTGCCCACTGGTCGTAATCCGTGTTCTCCATCCCCTCCTCTTTGAAAAATCTGAGATCAGAGGCTGCCACAGACTGGAGCCCTCCGAGGGCAGGAGAGATGGCCTGTCCAAGCCCTCATGGTCTTTGGACAACATGCTCTAGGATGATCCAACCAGGCCCAATTCCTTTCAAGAGCCACCTACAGGCTGGCGAGGGAGGAGGAGATCCGTCGCTGGTCCCTTTCCCTACCTGGGCATCTTTTCGTGAGAACTGGGCAATCTGCTTCTGGTTTTCCGCCATGTCCATGCCCAAAAGAAGGGACCTGGGCACCTTGTTCCCCAAGCCCTCTTCCAGCATTGGGGTGAAGGAGTAGGGGTCTCGAAGATGAACCTTCAGCCCGTGTTTCTGCAGAACACACACAGCATAGCAACAGTTGAAGGGGTCTGTGTCCTCTGCCCTTGACCCTTCGCTGATGGTTTGCAGCCTTTTGGGTACCTGAGTACGGTTCCCCAAGGCATGTGTTGCTGCTTCTTATTTTTTAATGCAAGTATACAAAAGCGCTCTCGCCCAAGCATCCTTTGGCAGGCCACATCATACCCCACCACACCACACCATACTACGCCACACCGAACCCCACCATGCCACATCGTAGCACACCATGCTACCCTGTGCCAGTGACTGTCCTGGGGTTTACAATGATCACCTCACAATGACAATGAAGTTAATGGTCCTCATTGCACAAATACAACAACAGAGGCTCAGAGCAGAGGAGGAAGTTGGCCAAGGTCACCTTGGGAGGTGGGTCTAGATTTCAAAACCACATCTCTGTGACTTCAAAGCTTTGTCTCTCAGCACTGGTCTATAACTACCCCCACTTCAGAAATAAATAATTAAAATGTAGAAAGACACAAGAAAGTAATGGTTATGTGAAAATCCATACTTATAAGGTAGATAAATTATTCACATCCAAAAATTTTATTTACTTTGCAGACTCATTTACTCCAGGGTCACTTTAAAGGGAAGTTCCCTCGAAGTATTTAAAATATGATTTGATTTACAAATATTTGACTGGCAAACAGAACTTTCCAAGAGCACAGCTATTTTTTTGATGGAGTATAGATAATACAAAAGGGACCTGTGCTATCCCCACAAATAAGACTTACTCTTCCCACCAGAGACGCCTTTTTTCTGAAACCACTCTATTGAGGGATGATTAGCATACTGAAAGCTGTACGTCTTTAACATGTTTAACCTGGTGAATCTGGCATCTAGAGACTTCTTTCCCAGACATGTGGCCAGCTCCCTCTCCCAGGGACTGCTATCACCCGACAGGCAAGACCTCCCTTCCACACCCCTCACTTCCGGTCCCCTCAGCCTGCTTTGTCTCTGAAACACTCTCTGTCACCTGGCTAACCGCATACTTAGTTTCCCCATGTCTCCCCCACCCCGCCCTGCCCCCCATAGACTGTAAGCTCTGTGGGCTCAGGGGTATAGTCCCTTTGCTCAGGGCTCTATCCCCAGCCCCTGAGGTACTGCAATGAACATGTATTCTGTTGATTGAATAAATGAATGCCATGTTTCAGACAGGGGACCTGTCCAGAAGCAGAAACAAGAGCTGTGAGGAGAAATTCTAGAAAATACAAAGAAACCAAAAGCCCTCTACAACAGTTACAACTGACGTTTACCCAAGCCGGAGATATTCCAGATGGTGGGATCGCCACAGATGGAGCATACTGTGGAGGTGAATCCAAAGGTTGGTAGGGGTTTGGGCTGGGAGACCTCCAGGGTCCTCCAGGGTCCTTCCTCACCCCACTTTGGGGAAATGTCTCTGATCTAAGCTGGAGGAAGTTCCAGCTTGGTTTCACTCTCTCGACTCAGTCAACTCTTTCTCACCCAGGAAGCATCCTTAGTGTCTCCGTTTCCTTCCTCTTCAGACCATCCATCACCACGTCTCACTGGCCCAGTCTCTCCGGAAGTCGCGTGCTTCTCTCCGCCTCCACCACCCCTCAGCCCAAGCCACCATCCTGTAGACCCCTGCAGCTGCTGCCTCGCCCGTCTCCTTGTGACCACAGCTGCTTCCACCACATTCCACAGCACCCAACAGGTGGACTGACCTTTCGCAACATTACAAATCCCATCTCTCCTTTTCCTCTGTCCGTGGCGCTCAGGATAAATTGCAGTCCCTCCCTCGCTGCCTACAAAGCCCTATCTCAGCTGGTCCCGGCCCCTCTCTCACACCATCTGCCGCCCCGTCCCTTGTCTGCTTTCTTCCACCATGGGCCTGTCCATCTCTACCTCTCTCTGACTGGAACACCCTCTGCTCAGGTGACCACAAGGCCGGTAACTCCTTAGTGTTTGCGTGTCAGCTTAAATGTCACCTCCTCAGGAAATCTGTCTTGGTCAGGCAACCCAGGCTGGATCTCTGGTCCCTCACTATGATATTGTCTTGTTTTCCTTTCTTCGGGTACTACTTGCTCTACCTGAAGTCCTCTTACTAAGGGCAGAAGCCTTGCTCCTTCCCTCACCATGGTATCCCCAAGGGCTTCTCCCAGCGAGGGACGCAAGGCAGGGCCTCAGAAGCATTTACTGAATGAACAAATCAATAGCCCACCCCAAATAAGGGACCCAAGATTGGCTTCCAGTATAACTAATTGAATAGGAGTAATTTTTTCATCGGATTCCAGGACTTTCTCATAAATTGGACCTTTGTCATTATTTTTTTTTAAGATTTTATTTATTTATTTGACAGAGAGAGATCACAAGTAGGCAGAGAGAGAGGAAGGGAAGCAGGCTCCCTGCTGAGCAGAGAGCCCGATGTGGGGCTCAATCCCAGGGTCCTGGGATCATGACCTGAGCCAAAGGCAAAGGCTTTAACCCACTGAGCCACCCATGTACCCTGACCTTTGTCATTCTTGATGGTTTTAGCTATGTGATGTCAGAATAAGAAGAGAGATGTTAAATCCCCATTAGATTTGCTTAGATCATGTAGTTTTCCTCTTATAACAACAGAACCCTTCTTCTGATTCCCCCAGGAGCATTCTCAGCTGGGTGGAAATTGCTAGGAAGGGGCAAGGTATATACGAGGGACCAGAGAGATCCCAAAGCTGTAGTCCCCAGCCCCTCCACAGTCCTGCAGAATCAGCTCTCGGGTCAGGGTCCCATCAATTTCCCAGGCTGTACTGATAGACTTGAAAGTTGGAGAGCCCTGACTTAGGTTTCTGGGAGTAAAGCAGGAGCACAGCGATCTGGCTGAGACCCAGAAGATTATTAGCGAAGGGAAGGGAAGACAAGGGGTTGCCACTTGAACGAGGTCCAGGCTGGCCCAGGAAGAGCTGGACAAGGTGGCTGCTTGCTGACGTGCGAGGAAAGACCCCACCAGGGCAGAACTCCACCCTCCCAGCCTGGAGTCCACTACTTAATGTGGGGCCATTTTTAAAGCAAACCCGTTATCTAGTGGACAGAACCAGGAGGTGATCGAATCAGATGCTCTCGGTGACAGCAATGGAAACCGAGACCCAGAAGACAGGCCCCATGAAGGCCCCATGTGGGTGGGGGAAACCATCCTCTAGCTCAAGGGTGGCAAGAGAGGCAGTGGCACCAAAGCCGAGACTCACACTTCAGGTGAGGACTTGGTCTAACTGGGGAGAGGCCCCAGGGATGCTGTCTTATCTTTCTGGAACCTCAGGTTCTCAAATGTGACACGGGAGTCATAATGCTAGCTGGCAATTTTGGGGTACACAGCATGCCCCAGACAAACCTATTAACCGCCACAATAGCCTTACCATCCTCATCTTGCTGACGAGGAAGACGAGGCACCATGTGGCAGCTAATAAAACCATCAGGGAGGGATTCAAGTTGGCCCGTTAGGTCTCAGAGTCTGTGAGCTCAGGCTGGGCTGCACGGGAAGCTCCCATCTGTGACCTTGTCCCCTGCAAACTGCAATGTGCTGGAAGGTGTGAGGCTGAGCAGGATGGCTCTAGGATGCCTGTGCTGGAACGTGGGAGCCCAAGAACAGGCAGCGGGAGGCAGCCAGGCCTGGTTCAAGTTCTCTATCATTTCCTAGTGTGTGAACCTAACATCCCAGAACCTTAGTTCCCTCGTCATAGAATGGGACACTAACATTCCTGCCTCATAGGTGAAGACCAGTAGCTAGAGCCTTAGAGCTCGTAGCCTGAGTTGTACACTGCTGAAATAACTGTTCTTTACTGTTGTTTGGAAACAGAACATTCCCAGAGTTTAGCTGCCCTCCTAGAAATGCTGTCCAGCCTGCCAGTGTCCTATTAGAGAAGGTGCTCCGTACTCCACATGGAGTTAGTTCTGTGTACCATGAAGTAGGACTGTTTTCTCCCTTGATTTGAGCACCATGTTCCTATTAATGCCGCCCAAGGCAGCAGGTCAAAGCATATACTCATTTCGGTGGTGGTGGTGGGGGGCTTCCTAGTTAAAGAAACCCTATGGAAGAAGCCATTTTCAAAGGAGTAACTTTTTTTTTTTTTTTTAAGATTTTGTTTATGTATTTGAGGGAGAGAGACAGTGAGCAAGAGAGAGAGAACACACGAGCAGGGGCAGAGGAAGAGGAAGAAGCAGACTCCCCACTGAGCAGAGAGCCCGACACGGGGCTCGATCCCAGGACCCTGGGATCATGACCTAAGCTGAAGGCAGACGCTTAACCGACTGAGCCACCCAGGCGCCCCTCAAGTGAGTAACTTATTTTTATAAAGAGAATATGCACGTAAAAATTTCTATTCTGTGATCCCGAGTTTTTGTAAGTTATATTTTTAAACAAAGAGGGTGTGCCCACAGTCCCCACCCACAGCCACGTCTGCCACTGTGTGTAACTGGTGTGTTTGCAAGCTGTCTTCAGCTGTGGTCTGACATGGGCTGAAGACTGAGACCCTGTCCCGGGCCTTGGCTGGACTTCATCCTGTCCTGCCTGGCGAGCGGCTCGCTCACGCGCTCTCTCTCAATCTCTCTCCCAGTAGGCAGCGGTGGCTGAATGTCTTATTAACTTCAAACTTTCAGTTTAGAGCAAAGTTGGTGCTCACATGCTCACAGCTTCTCACACGGAGACACACAGGACCCTTTTTCCCGAGTGGAGGTGACAGAGACACCCAGCGGGGAGAGGCTAAGAGGGCCCCAGGGATGTGGTCGCCCAGCTTCCGAAAGAGGCAGCAGGGGTGGCAGGAATCTGAAAGGACAGGGCCGAGCTGGGCCAGCCTGTGGACTGAGGTTAAGCTAACTAGAAGTCAGCAAGGGGCACTGAGCATTCTCGGGACTCCCTCAGAGCAGCCCGGGAGTCAGAGGAGGTGAAAGTCCCCGGGGGCCAGCTTTGGGCTCAAGCTGCCCACGGTGGTAACAGGACATAAAGTTGATCGGGCTTTTGTCGGAGGCCCAAGGGTTCAGGCAGATCATCAGCGAGGGCCAGGTGAGACGCCAGGCAGTGATGGGGCCCGGCAGAGCTGGAACCCCAGTCCCATGCAAGACACAAAGTCTCGTTCTTCAAAAGACATCCATTTTTTTCTGTGAAATTTCCCATTTGTAAGACCCTGGGTGGGCTAGACAAAGCCCATCTGTGGGCCCGCACTGAGGAGAGCATGTGGGGCAGACAGACCCTCCAATGGAAGAGACACCCCAGGTGCAGGGAACCATGTGGGCACAAAATAGGGAGGCCTCACCCAGGTTGGGAAGCTGGAGCTTCCCCCCCCCCCATCTTTGGGCCCTGGGGGGCTGTACCTTCAGCTCCAGGTCAGTGTAAATCTGCGGCCTCAGCAGGCTGAGAAGGTAGGATGCTCGAGAGAACTTAAACCCTGAAACAGAATCCAGTGAAGACAGTCACCAGCAGTCACCAGCGGTTCCCTCTGCCACCCCCACATCACCTTTCAGGGCTTACCTGGGATGATCTCCTCTGTGACAGCTGCACCCCCGATCACAGGACGTCTCTCGAAGACCGCTGTGTCTACCCCCAGTCTCTGCAGGTATGCCGCCTGAAGGGCACACAGGGCCCTCCTTTCATCCCGGGGACCAACTTGCTGGCTCAGGGGTCCCGCTATAGGGCCGGCCTGCTGGCCCTAGGCTCATGCTGTTCCTGCCTCTGGGAATGCCATTCCCTTGCTTCCTCCATGAATTCCCACTTGCCCAGATGTCTTGGGAGACGCGACGTGACTATTCCTGCCCCTCCGTGTCCCAGCGGTGACCTTCCCTCCTGCATGGCCTGGTTCTGTGAAGTCCTACTGCACCGTGCCCAGCCCTGCCCGGGCTGCCCAGCTCCCCCAGGTTGGGGCAAGCCTCATGCCTCCTCACAAGCACGGAGAGGCAGGAGCACCCGGGTGGCTCAGTTGGTTAAGCATCTGCCTTCGGTCATGATCACAGGGGCCTGGGATCCAGGCCCACACTGGGCGCCTGCTTCTCCCTTTCCCTCTGCCTCCTGCTCCCCCCTGCTGGTGCTCATTCTCTCTGTCAAATAAACAAAATCTTTAAAAAGTAAATTAATAAAAGTTCACTGCCAGACACTGTTTAATCCAGCTCACAACCCTAGAGGTGGGCACTATGGTTCTCTCCATCTCACAGATAAAGAAATGGAGGCCCAAGGAGGTTAACAGCTTGCCTCAGGCTCATGGAGCTCCTGAGGAGAGGTGTTGGGAATTGAACCCAGAGGGTCTGGACCGAGGACCTATACTCCTGACCCATCCCAGTGAGGAAGAAAGCAGAGCCGCCCTGGTACTGGGACATAGCCTGACCCTCAAAGGTAGGCTGTGTTGTTCTCACATTAGCCACGAACAGCCTCCCAGAATGATGGCACCTCGGACAAGCAGGTTCTGAGACCACTGAAGATTAGGCAGAGCAAGACCACTTCATGATTCTGTCTGAGTACACACAAGGGCTCTTAGTCACCCACAAAATACCTTACACCTCTTTCAGCCAGAATAAGTGGCTGCTACTTCCTTACCAGGCACCCTCTCCTCCTATAGGCCCCCCTCCCTGATAGGTAAGATTCATCGAGATGCCCAGTCACGGGGGTGTTTCCACTTTTCAATCTAGAGCAGACCCTGCATCCTCACACTGTCCCCCTAGTCATCCAACCAGAGGTCAAATTCTAGAACAGGTTCATCCAACCCCCTCCTTCCTGAGCTGCTTCACGGCCCCCCTACCTCCAAGCCCCCACAGCCAGTCACCCCCTGACTCCATGAACTGCAGGGCTGTGCTTGGGGGGCCCTGGGTCTTGGGCTGGGGGCACAGATACCAGCCTCCCCTGGGCTGAGTCCCCATCTGGGAGACCTTGGATAGCAGGTCCTTGAAGCATGTCCTCTGATCGCTTCACAGCAACTCTGAGATAGGCTGTTTTTTTTTTTTTTTTTTTCATCCTACCGTGGCTCAGAGAGCCTGAACGACTTGCCTTGACCTTCACAGATAGGAAGTGGCAGAGCTGGAGGATGAACCTGTGTTTCTATTAGCATAGAATCCATGTTTTAAATTACTGATCGGTTGAGTTACATAATGCTCCCTGTAAAACGTTCACGTAAAACTAGTATTTCAGGGGAAGTGTTCAGATTGATCACCGGTCTCGTAGCCCGCCCTCCCCAACATGCTGAGTTCCCCTGTATCGATATCCTGGAGCAGCCGTTGCTTCAGGGAGATGCTCCAAGTTTGTCTTGTGAACATCCTCTGGCACACACAGCGGCCTCGAAGGGGTGCCGGGACCAGAGTTTGAGAAGCACAGCCTTAGGCTACCCCTGCCTGGCCTGGCTCAGCTTTGGTTGGAGGAGCCATTGGTGTTGGGAGCAGGGCCCTGCCTCCTCTGCTAGGCTGGCTTCCTTGCTTTCTCCGGGATGCACTTGGGGCCATGTAGCTGCTGGGCACTTCAGCCTTGACCCAGCTGGGGAGCACGGGGGCTGCCCATAATCTGTAGTCAGAGGGCCCCACCTGGCCCCAGCATCCGAGGCTCTAACCTGTTTCCCTGGTTCTGCCAGTTACATACTTTCCCACCCTGTCATCGTCTTGTTTCTGAAAGCCCCCTGACTCTCCCAAAGTCATGGGGGAAATGCACATACATTAAGGAAAGGAAAGGGAGCCCCTGCTAGCCTCCTTAACTACTGTGGATACCCATTCGAAAGCCACTTGTGGGGGCCAGGGAGAGGAGACAAGCTGCCCGGGCTCCTATCCCCGGCCGGCACCCTGCAGGCTTTCTCGGTGCCAGCTTCCTTGCGTCTGGCTAGCAGCCACGTGTGCAGGGGCTAGGGAAGCCGGGCGCGGGGGGTGGGTACTCACAGCCACGAGCCCGTTGTGTCCTGCAATGAGACAAGGGGGAGGAGGAAAGCAACAGTGGTCAGTGGGCAGATAGACACGCTCCTTGGGGTCACCCACCCGTCCCCATGCTTGTGACGATTCTGTGGAGGTAGCAGGGAGTTCTACCTCCTGTACCTGAATGTGTTAACAGCATCTTGTTTGATGCCATAAGTCACCTGGTCTGTGGGGAGTCAGAAAACCCTGGCTCTTGCCCTAGCTTGAAAAAAAGCTGGCCTGGCCTGTGGCTCTAGGCTGGAGTGAGGGACAGGAGAAACCCACAGTCATCGGACAAAAGCTATCTCATGAAGCCTTGCGTTGCTGGACTTCCGTCACTTGGGAACAAGCAGGTGATGGGTAGAGAGTGCGTCACAGTTTCCTTGGCTGCTACGCTGGGGCTGGACCCCCTCACTGGGACAGATTCCCCGTCTAGGGGCCATGCTGGGTGCGCGGACGGCTGCCAGCAAACACAGCTGCTTCTGCCCAAGTGTGCTCCGCTCTAGTGCCCCAGAGGGCTTCAGGCACATGGCTTTGTCTTTGTCAGTCACCAATGTTCCCCGAATAAGAACAGTTCAAAGGAAGTCATTAAACACATACGGCTTCAGCATGTGCTAAAGGGGTGCCGGCTGACTAGGCAAATTTATCTGTCTTCTATGTGTTTCTTTTCCAAAATCTTAGGAGGGCCGCCCCTGGGTTGGGACCCCTGAACTTGACTTGAGGGTTCAGGTTGCACACTAGTGCCTCTCCTGCTCTGAGAAGCTTCAGGACATCCGAGAACTTGTGGGAACGAGGATTCAAAACCCTTCCCCAGAGTCTGCTGGGCAGGGACAGGGGATGGATTTCTCAGAAGCCCGAGGGGTCATTCTGATGCAGGTGGTCTAGCACGGCCAGGGGCTGGGAGTCTCTTGCCTCACTCTCAGGATAAATGTAGCTGCTTATGGGAAAGCCCTTGAGGGGCGGACAGCAGGCCTGGGTTGTTTTCAGGTAATGGGGACGGGTCTCATCTGCAACACGCGGCACGCGTTTCTCCTTGGTGACAGAAGGTCACTCTGAGTCTTCAAAGATGTCAGCAGAAGACTATGTTCTCGGAGCACCAGCCTGAACCTGGCGCTCACTCAAATCAAACTTTCAGCCATTAATTTGACAAACATCCATAAATAGGAGGCAGCGATGACCCACATGATGGATTTCTTCACGGCTGAGCTGACTTTGTTTTACATTTTCCACATGGAGACACCCAGAATTTTAGAGGTCATTGAGCCAACTTCTCTTCCATTGAAGGAATCTCCGAATCAGTCGTTCAATCCTCTTTGAGCACAAGCCACAGGGAGAGCGTGTCTTACTCCACGACCTGGCCCCCACCCCACATACACATGTATCCACAGAAACAAAAGTTTCACGAACTCATATTAACTCACCATGTGATAAGCAGGTGGTGATCTATTTGATTATATTTCCTTTAAAAGGAAATGGTTAATATGCTATTTTTATGTATTTTTGAAAAGTATTTTTTCTTTTTTTAAATTTGATTTTTATTTTTTCAGTGCTCCAAGACTCATTGTTTATGCCCCACACCCAGGGCTCTGGTTTAGAAGCTTTGCTGGATGGACTTGTGGGTTTGGAAAGCCCTGCTCTCAAATACATATATCAAATTAAAGGCCGACCATCCCGGGCTCAAGCTGGTTCCTATTTATAAGACATGGCCCTCAGAGAGTCTTTCTAATGGGCCATGAGCTTCAGGCTTCTTGCAGTGTTGGGGCGAGAATAACCAGTAATATATGCAGAGCACCTGACCCTCAGCAGCCCCGCGATAAATGGTAGCTATTCGTCTCTTAAATATGCTGATCATAAATCTTGGGAAATGAAGGCTTCAGGCAACTGGGTCCAGTTCCATCATCCCACATGAGCCCACAAAGGCACAAACAGACCTTAAATGACAAAGGTCAAGATTCCAGCAGCTCAGGACCCTTGGCCCTCCACCACCCCATCCCTAGTCCTGCCTGAGCCCTCCTTGGGCTTCCAGTGATCTGTCCTTTCCTCCTGAGGGGGTCTGAAGCTGCAGGCTCTGACTGTCTCCAGCCTGACTCCAGGGATCCGCAGACAGCCAGGCACGTGGGTCCTTAAGTGTGGCCTGCAGCCCCCTGCACCCAACCTGCTCCAAATTCTGGCCGGATGCGCTGACTTTCCCTGAATCTTAATCACCAGGGACAGGGGCCAGGAACTGCATTTTAATAAGCTCCTTGGGTCATTCTTGGGCATATTTAGTCAAGGGACTAATCAGGGCTCATCTTCAAGGCCCCTGGATACTGGTGTGACCTCAGGGAGCAGAGCTAACCCTTCTCTCCAAAGGTGCCACTCTGTTCCTCACTTGATCCCCAAATTCCCTTAATTAAACCAGGCTTCCCTGAATGCTTAGCAATGGCAGAAACAATGTCAAGGAAAAACTCACACCTGAGGCTCACAGACGTGCGGGCCAGTTACTCAGGCCTCTGGTAACCCGGAGTCAACCCTCCCTGCCAGGAGACATCGGGGTTGTGTTGTCACCAAGGGCAGGAAAGCAGGGGGTAGGGGGAACACCTTCCAGGTACGGAGCCCAGTCCAGTCACTGAAGTCTGGAGCTGGCTTTCCCTAGCTGGGATGTTTGTGATGGTCGTCAAAGGCCACCGTTGTTAAAACTGAGATTATTATAAACTTACAGTGAAATACATTATATTGAAAACAAAGGTAATCGATACTCAAAACTTGTCACTTCCTCATCGTTTCGCTACAGTTTACAATTACCTTCGTTCTAGTGGTTCTTTACCTCTGAGCAGCCGTGAGCTGCCGTGCCTCCTTCCCAGGAGCACACACAGCCCCTCACGGTGGCAACTTGCAAAAGGCCGTGGTGGGAGCCCTTGCACCAGGGAAGCCAGACGACCGTCCACCTCGGGGCTGGGTGGTGTGACTCTGTTGGTGGATCCACGCGAGAAAGTGACGGAGAAAACACTAACAGTGCGGATGAAACCCGGCTGTGGCTGCCACTGCTCTACGGCGAACAGCACAGACCTGGAAATAATGTTCTCCCAGTGCAGGAGAAAGGTCATCTGATGGAACTAAGCCCCTCCCATTACTGGACGAGTGAAGTTCAGAAAGGACTGTTGCTTCCCGTCGGTTCTACTCTTTTAAATTCAGTGCAAATGGCAAGCCTTGTTCCTTTCCAAGCTGGCCGGATTGGTGGAGGGTAACCACAGGTTTGCTGCTATGTTTAGCAAAAAGCACAGAAATTTGGTGAGAGCCAGTTGGCTACCTGGAACTTAGAGTACTATGTATCTTATTTGTAAATGTGTCTGCTCTACGTCTTTTATTTCAGTATTTATCATGAGCTTCCCTATGTATGTTCACAGACATTTTTCCCTGGAGGGGCCACTGGAATGTTCTCTGGCCGTGACTGCTCTCAGAGCACATATGAAGATCTGGCAGGATAGGACGCAGCTTTATAACAGTGATGAGCATCTTCTTTCGATCCTGCCATTGTCTGTCTGTCTAAGCCCAATGGGAGAGAATGCCAGAAGGTGACATTTGGGGCCCAGGAGTGTGAATGAAAGGCTCTGAGCAAAGACAACCTGGTCCAGGCCCTTTGGCCTCCCACAGTCACGGGGCAGAATTGGACACCCGCAGCCTGGGGGTGAGCAAAGGCAACAGGACCCTACGTGCCCGATATCCAAGACAACAGGGGTTGTCACCCTCCCCAGACATGTGCTAGTAACCCTGCAACTCATTTCTATTTTTTCCTAACTCCTCTTTAAGGAATCTCCCAGTTTCCTCAGGGAATGGGTAGTCCTAGTGGGGAGGTGGTGGTAACCAGAACTCAGGGCACTCGGGGTGGCGGGATTTCATGGGTCTTTTATGCTAAGGCTCTTTGTTCCCAACCCTTGTGTACCTTCTGCTTTCCAAGAATGTGGTGGCAACTAGCTAATTTTGCAAGAGATACGTGGGAACTCTTGAGCTCACCTATTCCTCCCTGGTCATTCTAGAAGGGAAGATCCAAGCCTGGAGAGGGCAAGAAACTACCCCAGACCACGGAGCAAGTTGATGGCAGAGCCAGCCCACAACCTTAGTGCCTGCTCACAGACTAAGCAGACTTTCCACCACCACCCCTGCTCTGGCCCAAATCCAGACCAGCTTGTGCCCAGAGCAGAGGGAAGTGTGGGGCCTGGGAATACCCCTCCCCCCTGTCCCCGGGACTCAGAGCAGGGCTGCCCTCCCCACCCCTCAGCTCGGGCACAGCCCTGTTACCTGCTCCTATCACCACGGCATTGTACTCAGGCTTCAGGCGTCCCTTGGGTCCCCAGTGAGCTCGCCTCCAGGCCGGGCAGGGAGAAGCACCCAAGGCCCTGCTGAGACCTGGGCCCCTTGCAGCCATTCCTGCCCAGCACCAGGCCAGGAATTTGCTTCTAGTCAGCTTTGTGCTGCCCAGGCAGGGGGAGGGGCAGAGCAAACAGGAAGAGAGGAGGAGCAGCAGTCCAGCTGCTGTACTTGGCTTTGGGCCATGAGGACAGGCAGTTCGCAGAGTCCACACGGGACAGAGTCTCAGGAGGCCGCCAGTTCACTAGGCGTAAGTCGGGTCCCCTCCAGGCTGCAGAGGACAGCCACTGTGCTGGTCACTCTAGGGCTCCCACGTGCGAGGCGCTATGCTCACGGGGGCCCCAGAACTCCCATTTCAAGGATGAGGGCCACTGAGGCTCAGAGAAGGGAGCGGGGAGGTCAGGCAGCCTGTGAGCATGCTGGTGGGGCCCCCTTCCCCAGCTCTGTCCTGCCTCTTATCAGGGAGTTTACTGCCGGGGGTGTGCAGGGAGCAAATCCTGAGGACAAACTGGTCAGACCCTGTACTAGCTCCCCATCCTTCTGCCAGCAGAACGGTGAGCGGCTCTATACCCCACAGGGTTGCCATGACTGGGGCCTCTGCAAAACTACGCGGTGGGGGAAGACACATCTATCGCTGTGGCCCCTGGAGAGCTGCTCGTGCTCCCCCAGACCCTGAAGCACCTTGCACTCAAGAGGCCATGGGAGACTGCAAGGGCTGGGGAACTTGGGGTTCGCTGCCTTCTTTTGAAGCCCTAGACATCCCTCTTCTGACTTTGGCGCCTTTCCCATTTCCTCAGAATGCTCAAGGATTAAAGATCACATCTGCCAGTCACATCTTCAGCTACCACACTTTCTTGCCATCCTCCAGCCTGCCTTGAGTTAGCAGCCCTTTTGTTCTCTACCCATTAGCTAGCAGGCCATTCCTCTTGTTGGAGGAAAAAAGCACCCAAGAGTTTCTGTGGTGCCATGACATGGGTCCATGTTCTAGAAACCCGCCATTAGAAATGCACCTTAACACTGGGAGAGTATGCAGAGAGTATCCATGTCCGAGCAGGAGAGCCTTCCGCGGATCCTCCTCCTGGGGACCGAGACACCCCACGCTCGCCAGGGTTGCACCGTGTGAATCTGTGCTAGAGTCTGAGGCAGGGTGTTTGCCCCGGTGTCACAGCATTGAAGAACTGGGGGGATTGGCTCACCTAGACATGTCAACATTATGCAGCTACTAAAAATTAAGGGACAATACTAAGTGACAGAATACTAGAGTACTAGGTGACAGAAGCGGCAGTGGGCTTCTAGACTTACTCCCCTCCTCCTTTGTGCTCTCCTGTGTTTTTCCCAATTGAGGTTAAATTTCCATTCATCAAGTCAAGATATTAAGGGGGAATGCAGTCCCCATCACCTCAGGTGACTCCCCCTCACTGCCACCTCTGAGGACATTCGTGTGAGGTGTGGTTCTGCCCCGCTTTTGCCTCCACCAGCTGTTTCCTTAACAGGAAAGAAGAGTCTTTGCTTGAATTTTGGCTCAAGACTGAAGACATGGAAGGCCCGGCTGCGGTCAGCAGGTCAGGAATGCTGCCCAGTGGCCTCTCCCTGATGGGGTGCTTCTCTCCTCCCCGCGGTGACGTGCCCCAGTCCCAGGGCTCAGGTGCTCTCCTGTCCTGGGGTGGGAGCTTCCAGGTGACAGGAGAGGGGCCGCCCTCCTCGGCAGCAGTTCTCAACCCAGGGCACACAGGGATCGGCTGGGATATAAGGTTTATAAACCACTGCCTGGGATGCAGAGGACCCAGTGACACGAGGGACACGGCTCTCTGAGGTGGGGCTGAGGCCGGAGGCCGGACGGAGTGGGGTGTGAAGGGGCCAGGACTTCTGCACACCAGGAAGATCCCAGGAGACCAGGCATGTTCGGCTGAACAGCAACAACCACGGGGGGTGTTTATTGAGCTCACACCGTGGCCCGGGCCGCCCACCCAGCCATGCTGAGAGGTCGGTGCTACCCCTCCGAAGGCGGGGAATGGGGTGCAGGTGTAGGAAACCCACCCCGAACTGCAGAGAGGAAGGGACCCAGTGGGAGCTCCCATCCAGCCAAGGCAGCACCCTGCATTTGGGGAGGGAACCGGCTTCCTGAGGAAGCTCTTTCTCCATTCCAAGGAGCCTAAAGGAGGGATCTTCGGACACCTGCAGGCACCGGGGACTCCCCGTCTCCTGGGGATACAGGGAGAGGCAGCTCTGAAAGCAGGTGCCCCAGGTCTACCTTCACAGCCACTGTTGTTTTAAGGAGAACAAAGGACCCTTCCCACCTCCCACCTCCTCCAAAGAGAATTTGGGGGTTTGGTACCTGGAGGGGAGCCTTAGTCTAGGTGGTTTCTTTAAGAGACCCAGGGGGCTGTCCCACCCCTGGTGGCTGTTCTGCGTGGGGACCAGGGGTGCACACCCGGGCTGCACCAGCCTACAGCACAGGGAGGCGGGAGGTCTCCCACAGGCGCCGGGCCAGCTCGCCAGCCTGCTGCACCAGCACGTCCGTGGGGATGACCGACAGGTGGAGAGCCAGCAGCTCGTGGCACTTGACGGCCTCAGCAGGGTGTCCCTTGCTATAGTAGCGCAGGAGCTTCCTAGAGAAAGGGGGAACAGGACTCAGGAATGAGGCCACAGCAGCCTTCCTGGACACAGGCGTCTCCCACACCCTCTGGCCCAGCATGGGCACTGTCACCTGGCGAGGCCCCAGCACCTGGCCAGGGAAGCCTTCCCACCCAACTGCACGAGGCATGGCCCCGGGGCTGCACACTCCACCCCTCTGGGTTCCCAGTCCTGCGCAGGGTCTGCCGACGGCCATGTCTGAGCCACGGGAAGCCACAGAGGTGGTGGGGAAGGCTGAAGGCCTAGCACGGACGCCGGCGGGTGCTGCCAACAGTGTGGCGGCCAGAGACAGGTAGAAACAGGGTGTGCGCCCACCCACCCACTCTCGCTGAACACGGGGCTGGGCCGCAAAGAGCTCCCACCTAGGACTTCCTGGGGGGCTTTCCTGAAGGATGAGCTGCTCCCCAGTAGGGGAGGGGCACTCGTCGGGGCACCCCCGTTCCCCGCAGCCTTGTGAACCGCGGTCACCTGTAGTAGTCTCCTCCCAGCACACCGAAGGACGCCGAGTCATCCGAGAGGACGGGCACCTCTATCAGCTGCAGTTTGTACCCCTGCGGGAGAGGAGGAAGCTCTTATGCAGGGCGGTGGTAGTGTGCTGCACAGATCACGAGCCCGAGTTGGACACGAAGTTCAAAGCCTGGCTCAGCCCGCGTGGTGGCTGCTTGCTGCTTGGGCCTCTTCCTACCTCGTTTTCTCATCTGTGAAGTGGGACTAAGAGTAACCTCCCAGCGGATACTGGAGGTGACGTATGTCAAGTTCTGAGTGTCCTGGCCGGTGCACGTGGGGAGGCTCTCACTCCCCTCAGTGCGCAGACCTAAGTCAGGGACCTGCACGAGCTCGGGATGGCTACTGGGAGCGTGACCCTGGGAGGTGGCCTTGCAGGGTTTTGAAGGGCTAGGCATTGTCAAAAGGCCCAAGTCTGTGCTGTGAAAGTGACCATAGCCTCCAGGGCAGGATGAGGAGGAGAAGGTAGCACCTGGGGGGCTCAGTCATTAAGCGTCTGCCTTCAGCTCAGGTCATGATCCCAGGGTCCTGGAGTTAAGCCCCACATCAGGCTCCCTGCTCAGTGGGGACTCTGCTTCCCCTCTGCACCCCACCCCCATTTATGCTCTCTTGCTCTGCTCCCTCTCACTCTACTCTCTCTCAAACAAATAAATATAATCTTAAAAAAAGGATGAGGAGGAGAAGGGAATTAAGATGCACTGGGCAGCCACTGTGTGTTGGGCACGGTCATGGAATCGTCTCCACGCTCACGTGGGCACCGCGGGGCCCATCCTGCAGGTGAGAAGGTGTGCTCAGAGCACCTGGTGGCTGCCCAGGATGGCACAGGTGCAGGCAGCCTCCACAGCTGGCTCTGCCCCCCATAGCCCTACTTCAGTCTGTCCCTCCGTCGGGCCAGCCACACACACAGAAGCTAAGGTAAAGGTTGTACACACATCCCAGGCTTGGAGCACAGATGGGAGCCTGTCGGCCAGGAGAGCTGAGCTTGGGTTCCAGCTGTTTCATCTATGGCCTTGGTGGCCCTGGCCATGGAGTTTGATCTCCACGCATCAGTGTCTCTCTCTGTAAAATGGGGCTAATAACCCAACCACAGCACGGGCTGGGGGGACGGGAGGTTGTGAAAGACCCAGGAAGCAGCCTGCACTCTCGAAGGTGCTGGCTGTCACTCTCATGGCAGAGTGAAGAAGGGCTGGTGCCAGGAGTGGGAGAGGGCAGGGTTCAGTGGGGGTGGAGGGGCGTGAGGGGCAGAAGGAATGGGGAGAGCTGGAACACTGACTCCGAGTGACCAGTGAGGAGACATCAAAGAGAAACAGGAAAGAAAGAGAAGAGAGAGAGAGAGAGAAATAGTCCTGTCCTTACACTGGGGTAACTGTGAGGGCTAGGGAGGGAAGTACTGGGCCAGGAGGCCGGACTGTCCTCTTCACCTTGGGCAGGTTGCTTAACTGCTCTGAACCCCGGTTTATTGGCCTCTCCAGCGGGAGCGACAGCATGCCATGCTCCCTAAGGGTGGCCGGAAGCATGCGTGAGCAGCCATTCTCACCGGGCACGCGTCCATGTGTTCATGTGCGACCTGGACGCTGCCTTGAGTGACAGCATGAGTCATTCAGACAGCTGCTGGAGGGTCACACAGCGCCCCTGAACATGGGACCTCTGAGGTCTGGGTCCCAACGGCTGTGGCTCCCTGTCAGCTCCACTAGGGATGAGAAGAGATGAAGAGACAGATTGAACACAGTGCAGAAGAAAGGGATCCTGGAGTGAACAGAGAGGAAAGCATTTTGGGAAAGTCCTGCCCCAGGACCTGGCTGCACCCACCATCTCGTTCTCGAACCACAGGAAGTAGGAGAAGCAGAAGTCACCCTCCCGGAAGAGCAGCGTGGTGTAGCCTTTCTGCAGGTATCTGCGTGCCAGCCGGATCAGAGCCCAGACCTGGGGACAGGGGGACAATGTGCTTGTGGCAGCCCCGACAGCCTCCCCAGGCCTGCGGGGTTGGCTCTCTCTTCACAGTGGGCCCGGGGCTCAGGCTCCTGCCGCGGGAAGAAAAGCACTCAGGAGGAGCTTCTGGAAGGCCAGTGGCTGCTCCAGCTCACCTGTTTCCTTAGTGCAGGGGCACGGCCTAGATCAAGAGTGCGAGCTCAAAAACAAATCATTATCGGGTGGGTGGGTGGACTACCCGCTCCCCCTGCCACCGTTACTACAACAATAAAATATACGTAAAAATACTTCACTTAACTTTACCATGCACAGAAGCCACAAACTAGTAAGCTGATCATTCAGCCCAGAAAACAGCCAAGCATGTGGTTAGTTAACAGGAGACGAGGGTATGGCCACCTGGAAACCCTTCCTGCTGTCCAGGACCACCTGCCCACCTGGTCCCCTCCAGGGCCAGGCATCTGGCATAGCTTCTATGCCAGGAAGGTGCTGCGGGGCATGTGAACACAGAGGAGCCTAAGCCAGGCATGTCCTCTGCTCCAGGGTAAAGTCCCAACCAGGACTCACCAAGAGATCTGACAGAAACACACAGAAGGGACCATGTGCATTGGATCCCCTGGGTGACATTCTCTTGCCTAATCAAGGACTTCCTGGTGCTACCTGTGACCTGCCCAAGGGAGGACAGTGGGGACAGCCTGACTCCTCCATTTCCCAGACTGGAAAAGGCCTGATGAGCTCTCGTACCAAAGAGCTTTGTGGAAAGCATGCATGATTCGCAGCCAACCTGACCACAGCGTCATGTCTAATTACATCTGCAAACACGTTTGGGGATTTGCTGTATTTTCAGGAAAACAATCTGACAATGTGTATCAATAACCTTGGAAACATTCCTCCCATTTGACTTAGTAATTCCATTTCTGGGAATCCATAGTGAGAAAATAATCAGACGAGGACAAAGATGGATGCACGAAGGTATGTGCTGCAGAATTATTTATGACTGCGAGAGCCTGGAAACACTCTAACTGTCCAACATTGGGGAAATGGCTAAGGAAATTATGTTACAGCCACATGATGGACTATTGTGGACTTGTTAAAAATCACGTTGATAAAGAATTAATGACATGAGGAAATGCATCAGATAGAAAGCAAAAACGTGGGTAAACACAATTGCACCTACGGAATGATGCATGACTATGACCGATGGCAAAAAACCGCACAGAAAAACAATGCAAAGAAATGCAGCCAGAGAACCACAAGGATCTCCCGACAGATGGCTGGGAGGCGGGTACCAGCAACTGTTCCCTGAGTTCTGTCTCTCTTCTGTGCCACGTACCGAGCTGAGTATTTAATCCGCAGCATCTCGCGCGTCTGTAATCATTGCCACGTGTGGACATCAACAGTGTCAGTAGCCTCCTTCACAGATGAGCACACGGACACTCAGACCACATAATGCCCCGGGCCACACGGCCAGGGAACAGCAGAGCCCAACCCACCTTCTGTCTTCCTCCTGACTTTACCTATTAGCATATGCTTTATCGAGATGAATCTATCTAATGTATGTTTATACCATGCTACCTACTACATAGAAATACACTAGTTTGCCACGAAAGAGTCTGTTAAAGAGAATACAAGAACCCCCAGAGAATGTTTCTTTAGTGCGAACCACCGAGTGTTAAATCCTGTATCCAAACTGAATGACCTTGCATTTCTTCTTTCCATTTGAATTCATGCAGCAAATACTTATTGGGATTTATTTATGCCAAGCACAATGTCAGGGCCTAGCTGCTGCCCCAACTGACCTCACTACCCAGACACGCTCCTTTGGGCACATTAGAAGACACCCAGGAAGGTGCCCCCACACCGACTGAGGCCCATGTGGCCCTGGGTGACAAGGCAGGAGCCTGCAGACCAGCTGGGTGCAGACACCGACAGAAGAGTACAGTAAGGGTTAAGGTGGGGTGGGCCCAAGGCCTCAGGGGAGCCTCTGGTGGGGAGGCATCAGTCTCTTCTGGATAGGGGTCAGACCAGCACATCTTGTCTGACAGGGGTGAAGAGTTACCTGGGCCAGGCAATGGTTACCTTGGTTCTGATGAACGTGGCCAACGGCCCCCTGCCCAGCTCCGACGAAATCCTCTTACTGCTGCTAAGGGAAGGGGCCACCATCTGGCCAGTCGTGCGGTCCACGTAGATGAAATGTACCAAGCCTGGGAAGTCTTCTAGGTAGGTGAAGGTCGGGGTTAAGGTGAAAGCCAGGGACCGGGGCAGGGGTAACTCTGCCCTCCACCTAGGCTTCTGGCAAGGCTAAGCAGTGGAGTCCAGAGAGCAGGCCTGCTGTGCCCACCTGTCCCCACAGCTGCCATGCCAGCCAACCCCCTAGGGTCCCTGTTTTCCCAGACCTCTTTACCTCTGAACCCCCAACACTGTGAAATTCTATGAAGCAAGTACAATGGATCCCTTGACACTAGCACATCTAACCTGTGGGTTTCTAGACCCAATAGGCATAGTGAGTGTTCCTATTTTATCATTTTCACGAGGGATGAGTTTACATCACATAAAAGGTGAGGCTGGTGGGGCAGCAGAGCTACCCCTCTGATAAATGAGCCTAGCTGACCGCCCAGGCGTGGTTTTGTTCATCTCTCCACACTTCACCTCGTGAACCTGGAAGGTTCCCACTGGAGGGGGAGCAGCCAACAGGGCAGGGTGGTGGCTAAAGAGGGCCTCTATTACCCTTTCACCTGCATACTGACCTCTCCACAAAGGAAAAGCTGCTTTATAAAAAGCTGCAGGGAAAATCAGTATTCAACAGAACTAGTATTACACGGTAAATGGTCAGATAGGTCTTGGACAGTGGTTTTTAAACAGATAAACATTTTTGGTGCAGGCCTTCTCAGAGCCTTCACGTCCCACTGTGTTCTGTGACTCCTAAGGAGGACATGGCCTCTCTAACCCACCTGACCCCAGGAACCTTGCCTCTCCTGATCCCAGGACCCCTGCCCCTCCTGGAATGTCCCAGGACCCCTGCCCCTCCTGTTACCACTTTGCTGGCCAGACAATGTCAACATAAACAATCTCCAAAGCCTTTAGGAAGTCCCTGTGGGACAGCAGGGATTTGGGAACTTTCAGTCCTGGAGCATTCCTACGGACAAGACACCCATGACAGTATCTTCTATTCTTCAGAGAAAAGATGCTGAGCTGGTGGAACATATCTGTTACTTCCTGAAAGCCCGCACTCTGACATAGTGGGCAGGTGCGGGGGACAGACGGACCCAAGGGGCTCAGGCAGGAGGATATGACACCATGGTGATGTTCCTCCTACTCTTCACCAACAAGAAATCCTTCCAGTCCATCAGCTTCTCTCTGTCAGGGAAGCAGGGAGGTGGGTGTGGTGTGGCTCCTGGTCCAGCTACGGGGGCGGGGGGGGGGGGGGTGCCCACACTTACTGCATGATGGTCTGGACCTGGTCCTGTAGTTGCTGGGGCAGATGGGGCCCCCCCCGGCCTGGAGCCGTGCTCAGGAAGCTGAGACGGTAGATGGCACAGAGCTGTCGCTTCACCTTGCCGCAGGCCTGGAGCAGCCTGGTGCCAGGAGAAGAGAGCATGACAGTGGGAAGGGCCCTGGAGGGGGCTGTCTGCATGTGTGCTGAAGACACATCCCTACAACCCACTGGACTTCATCCTCTGGGTCAGGGTCACCTGACCGGTAACAGACACAGCTGCTGAAGCACACCCTTGCCCTCAGAGATTGAGGAGGAAGCTTCCCGGTTTTCCCCCACCATGGGATATAGTACTTGGGTGGAAGCTCCTGAAATCTTGCCCCTCCCCACCAACGGTTTATTTTACAGGGAAATGAGGGAAAGTGCACCCTTCAGGGCTGAGGCTGGGTGGGAACTTAAGCCCCTATCCCACGTTAAGTCCTCAAGGCCCCCTCTTCCACCTGCAGCCCCCCTGCCTCCCAGCCCCTCTCCAGTGTCTGCAGGCGGGACTCTGCTCTCTGGGAGGCCCCTGGCCCTCCTGAGCACCTTCCTGAGCATCCTTTCCCTCTTGGCCTGGAGGAACCTGCCCCTCTGTCCAAATGACTCCCCCACCCCACCATCCTCAGGGCCCACCACTCACTCCCGGGACGATCCGGGTTCGCTCCTGGAGAAAGCCTTGCTCTTGAACTCCAGCCAGGTGCTCTGTAGGACATGGGACATGTTGGCTTTGCGCTGACGGCCCCATAGTGAGGTCTCGGGGAGAAGCCTGTGATGTCGGGCTCTGGGAAGGACCCACACCTCTCATCTGCTTCAGTATTTAGTCTCAGCATGCAGCTGCCCTCACACAGTCCGAGCTGGCTCTCTGGCAAGTCCCCCAGCTCTCTGCGCCCCACCACACACCCCACCATACACACCAGTGGGCATTTCTTTAAAGAGCAGGCTCACTGCCTAGTGGCACAGACACGTGAACTAAAGCTGTCAGGGGACAGGCGAGCGCCCTGAACAGGAGCGGACATGGGGCAGGCACTGGCGAGCGCCGTAAAGGGGGACTGTGCGCCCCACCCCCACGCTCACTGCACAGTCTGGGTCCATCTGGGTCTGAGCTTCACTCACTTCCTCCGTCTCCTCCAACCCTTCTTCTCATTTTCAGACGCCCATGTACAGCAGCCACAGTGAATTTCAGGTCCTCAGACGGACCCAAGCACCACCAGCTGCTTCCCAGGTGACCCACCCCTCCTGAACTCCTGCTAGGCTCCTGGCAGAGACTGGGCGTTTCTACCGTCTAGGCCTCTCCCGGTCTCATCTCCCACCTGAGGTGGGGGTGGGTGTCCCGCACGCCGGCATGAGCTGCCACACAGGAGGGACGCCGGGGACAGGCCGCTGGCCTTCACGGTGGCCTAGAGTCAGGCTCTGGTCCTGCCATCTGCCTGCCAGTAACCTCAGCTCTGGTTTCCTCACATAAAGCACAGGAAATCCAACTCGTGTTCTACCAAACTCACATCAAAATGCTCTGAAAATACTGTCACGTTTCTGTTATCAGTTCCTGATGCGGAAAACAAGGATCACGGGCCCACGGTGGGGCTCCCTTCCCAGTGTGAGCAGAACAGACCCTGCCGCCCCGGCCCTGCCTCCTCTCCCAGAGGCCACCATACCTGGGACCCAGGTCTCACCTGAATCTCCTGCCCCCCACGATTCTTGACAAACTTGTCCATCCTCTGACGCAGGTCCCCCATGAGGGGGTGGGACCGCAGGGTGCTCCCGGTCTCCTGCGCCTCCTTGAGCTTCTTCTCCAGCAGGGAAAACCCCTCCAGCAGCTGGTATAGGACAAGAGCCAGGGGGGTGCTGGGGCCCTACGGGAAGCAGCACAGAGCGGGATGAACAGTGGAAGCCTGCGGTGAGGTGTCCCGGCTGCGGCACTGCTGAGGGAGGTGAGGGTCACTCCCACCTTGGTCAGGAGCACCATGTTGATGCCTGGCCACAGGGGCAGAAAGTATGCAGTGTGGGGCACCATGGGGCAGTGGCTCTCCTTGATGCTGGCATCCAGGAAGATCCTTCTGGGACCGGAAGCGACTGGGGAGGGTGAGTCCAGCACCTGGAGGGTGTCTTCAGCTATCTGTGCAGAAGAAGAAGAGCTGTCTGTGGGAGGGCTCCGGTCGGGGGGGCCACTGAGCCTCTGCCTCATGCACCCACCATAGCCGCCCATTTGTTGTCTTCCCTGTGAATCATGGGGGTAGACACTTTCACTCCAAGAGACCCAGCTCTTCAACCCCTGTGCTCTGTTACCACGGCCCCAGCAGCTCCAGGACTGCCCCTGCTGGTCTCCCTGTGTCCTCGGAGCCATTCAACCCAGAGTCAGGACTGGATGGCAAGCAGGGGCCGTGGGGAACAGGACCTGGGGTGGGAGGCAGAAAAGAGACTAAAAGGGCAGGAACGATTGGGGGTGGGGGGAGCTCCCTCCCAGGCCTTCACTGGGGCGAAGGCCTGTCAATAAAGCCGTCATTCTACCCATCCTCAGAGTATCTGGACTGCTGGTCTCGGGGGGAGACTGAGGCGTGAGAGGACTAACTGAGCAAGAATCCAGCCTTACTAAATAAGTAAGAAAGGCTTTAGTGGGAAAAAGTAGAGAACTGAGGAAATCACCAGAGATGCCACGAGAACTTGGCACTGCAGTCTTACTGTTCTAGAATAGCCCCAAACCTAGGTAGTTGTTTGGGAATCCGCTAAAATAATTAATAGAGGCATGTGATGGACTCTTAACCCTTGAAGACCAGCACGGAGTAAACGGGAAAACGCTTAAGGAAAACAGCGTAATGAAGGACATTAGGACTCAAACTTGGTAAAAGAAAAAAAACCAACCATGTAGTGTGTAAATATACATACACACGTGTATATGTCCATATGTGAACAAGTCAGAGGGAAGACAGAAGGAAACATCCCAAAATATTAATAGAAATTAACATCTGAATGAAGGATTAAGACTGATTGAGTTATTTTCATTGCTTTTCATACTTTCATATTTCCCAATTTTTCTACAACGAATATACTTACTTTCTAATTGAAAAGGTCAACACCAATTAAGCTGGACTTTCAGTCCCAGCAACAGTGAGGAGGGTGGAAGTCCTCCGGAGTTGAGGTCACCTTTCGCCCACCACCTGCCCCTCCGGGGCCGCCCACCACCCGGCCCCAGCCTCTGGGATGAGCTCTGTCCCCACACTGACCAGCCCCAAGGTGGCAGCAGGAGGGCTGGCCCTGTGTGGAGTTACAGGGAGGAGACACCTCGGAGTCCCCAGGGCCCACCATAGCGTCTCAAATCAGCCGGTGCCTATGGACCCTCCCTCTCGCAGGAGAAGCTCACCTGGACCTGGAGAGCATCCGTGGGTGGGGTGCCCTCATCCAGCCAGACAGTGCTACCTACAGGACACGGGCCATAAGAGAACAAAAATACCGTGAATGCCTGAACAATGGCTCAGCAGCGGGTCAGAAGGGGAGGGTGCGGCAGAGAACGTGGCTGGAGCCGCACTGCCCTGCTCATCGGACCCCAGGCTGGAAGTGCAGGGTGTACTCTGCAGTCCCCAAGCAGCCTGTGGAAGACACACTCCCCCCAAGGCCAGCTGCTGGGTGTGGGCTCCTGACGATGTACCCGGCAGGGGCGGGGGGTGGGGCATGGCCCTTCTTGGCCCTCCTGAATACCCTCTCACGCCTTCTGTTTCTTCCTGTATACCACAGTGCCTCTACCCCAGGAGGCAGCACACTTACTCAATCAGCAAACTTCTACTGAGCACCCACTATGCGCAGGGAACGCAGCAGCCTCCCTTTCCCAGAAAACCTACTGAGCCCACTACGGATCTGAAATATTACCTGTTTGTAATAATACAGTGCTCCCTTATATTTCATTGCAGATAGCTATCATTTGTAATCATGTTTCTGTAGGGAAGCCCGTTTTCATGTTTTGAACACCCGATTTACAAATGAACGAGTCCGACTCAAGCCATTTGTAAGTGGGGAGTTCCAGGCACTGTGAAATGGCATTATTTACAGCTCGGAGGCATAGAAACTAACCACTGAGAAAGAGGCCAGGAGGAAGACTGTGATGGATGAGGAGAGCGAGTAGTTACAAGAAAAAGGAACTTTGGTGACGACCCCAAAGCGGTGTCTCCTGATGTGTTCTGGACTCACGGGGAATTTAGAGACCAAAGGGTAGCTATGGACCCTGGGCCCAGAGGAATGTGCAAGGCTACAGGAGCTGGTGTGGGCTCTCGGGGATCCCAGGCTGCTTGAAGCCCATCCACGGAATTACTGTTAAGAACATCTAACCCACTGGTTTCGAGCTGTAGCGGCACATGAGACCTTTTGAAAATCCTGATGCCCAGGCCACATTTCCAGATCAATTAAGTCCAAATCCCTGGCAGGCCTGGTTTCAGTAGTTTTTAAAGATCCCTAAGTAAGCCCACAGTGTAACAGGGCTTCGAACCACTGTGCTAACCTGAATCTGTGTACAGGGTTGGTTCCCACTCTGATGCTCGCCGGCCTCACGGGGCCAGTTTCTAGAAGCATTCACACCTGGGTCCCAGCCTGCAGACTGTAGCTTCACCGTTCTGGCTGAAGCCACCTGGTGGGCTCCCACGTGTAGCCAGGGTTAAGAACTGGCTTAAGGACGCCACACAGTAAACTCCTTTCAAAACTCAGTTCCTGAGAAGTGTCTTCTAAAATCTTGGCCTTCCTCTGTTAGGTGATGGGATCCTTCCTTCTCCCTAAGAACTTCAGAGGTCAACCTGATGCTCACCCAGAGGGACGTCAACAGTACAGATTCTGGCTTATCTTTGTTCTTGGCAATGTTGTCTATTCATTAGCAAGATTTTGAATATTTTCCATTTCTTTTTACTGTTTACCCACTCACATCTTCCAGAAAAACAAGTAAGGTATAGAAATTGAATATGTACATTTTAAATCATTATACTTGAAAGGAAATGATTATTAATTTTAGTTACTATTAATTAATTACCAAAAAAGGGGCAGAAATTACACTTATGGGAGATGAAATTTTAAATGAAATCTGCTTGTCACACAGAATCATTTCCGTGGCCGTGCTTCATCCAGGCTGGAGCTGGGAGTGGTGCAGGGCAGCACCCTGCGCTCTGGGAATCCCGGTGGGTGTCTGTGTCTGGGCTCCTCCCACCCACCCCTGCCGCCTTCCTGCTCCTCCCCAGGTCTCACCTGAGCTCTGCTCTCCAGGAGAAGGTGCGGGCGTGAAGTACTCCTCAGGGAGGGAGAAGCTGTCGGTCTCCTGGAAGGGATAAGAGGGCATCTTGGGCTGAGGGCTGGGAGAGCCTCTCCTGAGGGGCTCGACCCTGGGCCCCCCACCCCTCCACGCAGCAGGCAGACAGCACACACAGTTGCCGTGGAGCTCCTCCTGGCCTGGGCTGTGGAGGCAGGGCTCCTGGCCTGCTGCATGGGGATGCTCTGGCTGCTCCTGGGCTTCCGGGGAGAAGGCTGCCATGGGCAAGGGAAACCTAGTTAGAGCCCCTCTGATCTGCTCCTCCCCTCCCCCATCGGAGCCCAGCTCTTCCACCCGCAGCCCTCCCACCCTGGTGCCTCCCGCCACCACGCATCCATGGGTGGGCGTCCTCACTTCCCACCGGGTTTCAGTTCCAGGTGGCCTAGTCTTTCTCCAGAACCACTGAAATGTCCGAACTTCCAACACAGTGGTAACCAAACTGCCACTGACAGTGGGGTCAGCGTGGGCGAAGACAGTGGCTAGCACCCACCAAGCACCCCAGGCATGGCTGGGCTCTAGGTAAGCTGTCCCCTTTACTCCTCCAAACAACCCTTGTCCCAGTGCACAGAGAAGGGAATTCAGGTCTAGAGCGGCAAGGACTCCAAAAGACTGTTCTTTTCACTGACTAAACCACATCATTCTAGAATTCCTCTTACACCTGAAAACAGCAGGAAGTCAAGGCCTATAGCACCCCCGCTGGCCCAGAACTGTGATGCAGAAACATAGCCTCCCCAGGTGGCCTGCCCAGCACACTCCAGACTGGGTTTGGGAGCTTCCCCCGTGAGCCGGCCCAAGACCTGAGGGTCGTCATCGTCCGCTGTGCTCTCGCTGGGGTAGAGATCCTGGACCAGGAGGATGAGGGCAAGAAGGTCAGCCGGGCGCAGGGAGCTGGCACTGTGGCTACAGAGAGAGCAGGCGGCTGTCAGCGCACACTGGCGCCCCCTGCAGGTAATAGTGGGCGCGGGGCAGGCAGGTTAAGGGAGTTTGGAGCAGAGTCCCTGCTCTCAAGGAATTTATGAACGTGTCAGCTGGCTTCATCCTTCTTGAAGAAAGGCAAGGTACAAATAAAATTAATCAGTTCATTATTTTTTTAAATAAAGCTTGTGTTAAAGAAAAAAAAAAACCACCCATGAGAAACCACCTGGGACCAGTTATAGCCCATGGGGAAGTTCTGGAATTCAGATTCGGAGACGGTGTTCCAGGAAGACCTAACTCAGAGAAGGGAATAAGCTGAGAGGGCTAAGAACGAAAGAGTTAAGGAGGCTTCAGGGAAGAGACACATCTTGAAGGTCTTCTTGGCTGGGGAGGTGGTGCTTTTTCAGCTGGGGGTTGGGGGAAAGTTAGGGTTCTGGGCCTCTGCTGCCGGGACCAGGGCTCACCTGGAGTAGAAGGCCAGCAGCTTGGAGTGCACGAGCAGAAAGGCGTGCAGGGCCTCCTCGCCGGCCCTCTCAGGGCTGGAGTTGACAGCCTGGATGACATGCCGTTCCAGGGCCTCTATGCACAGCTCACAGAGCTGAGGATGAATCAGCCGTTCCACAGCCTAGAGGGCAGGGAAAGGAAGCCATGTCACTGACCATCCACCCCTGCTCCAGGCCCAGGCTGGTGGGTCTCCTCACTCCGTCTATGCTGAACGCACACTACGTGCCAGACACTAGGGGATAGGGTGACTCGGGTCAGCCTTCCTGGGCATATGGTCCGGTCACTAGACTCTAGGGGGCGAGACAGACAATATGCAAGGAAAGAGACAAGAGAAACGTCAACTCTAGTTAAGTGCTGTGTAGGAAACACCTGGTACCTACTTGGGTAGGGTGTCCTCGGAAAGTGTCCTTGAGGAAGTGACCTCTAAACTGATCTCTAAAGAACTAGAAATCCTAACAGACAGAGTGGAGGGGGAGAATCCTGTAAGCCGAGAAAAGAGCATATGCAAAGGCCCTGAGGTGGGAAGTCTGGAGCAGTGCTGTCCAGCTAATATAGAAGGAAAGCCCTAGGAATAATTTAATATTTGCTAGTAGCTACATTTAAAAAGTAGAAAGAAATAGGTGAAATTAATTTTAATGATTTATTTTACCTAATATACTTAAAATCTTATCATTTCAACATACAATATAGAAGCATTATTAAAGGCATGTTTGACACTCTGTTTTTATACTAAAAGTCACCCAAATTCAGAGTGTATTCTACATGTGTAGCATAACTCAATTTGGGCAAACTAGACTTCAAATGTTCAATAGCCAAATGTAGCTAATGACTACCGAACTGCACAGAATTAAATGTCCAGTGCACCTGAAAGAAAAAGAAGTCCCGGGGGGCCAGGCCACAGTGAGAAAGGGCAGAAGGGCATGAGACGAGGTGGGGGTGAGTCCCACAGTGGCAGGTCATCCAGGGCCTGGTCGGTTCTGGAAGAATTGTGGATTTTATCTTAACTGCACAGGCCATCTCCTACAATCAGACTTTCCTGATGTCTCAAAGAGAGCTTGCACCACCATGGATTTGGATGGAAAACCAATATGGCAGCACCCAGGATGCTTGATTGTATTTTCAGGCATATGTGTACAGCTGACTTCCTCTCAAAGGCAGCGACAGTGTCTTTACTCTCTGTTCCCGGGGCTTGGCACACTCTTCGCATGTAGTAGGAACTGTACATTTCTCAGAGGAGTAAGTGAGCAGGGTGTGAACACGAATCCTTCAGATTTATCTTCCAGTTCACTAATTCTCTTTGAAGTTATGTCTCATCCACGATTTAACCCATCCCTTGAGGTTTTTATTTTAATAATTGTTTTTATTTCTAAAATACCTATATGGGTTCTCAACTAGCTTTAAAATCTTTAAATATTTCAGAGTTATTTTACATTCTGGACCGATAATCCAAGTATATCAAGCTCCTAGGGGTCTAAATCTATTGGTGATTGGTTTTCCTCTCACTCGTGCTGGCTTGTGTCCTGGTGCATCTGTCAGTTGTGAGCTGCTGTTTGCTGCTCCGAACCTGTCCTCTAAGGCAGGAGCTTTCAAAGTACAGTTCCGGGATCAGCATCATCAGCTCACCAGCGAACTCATCAGAAATGCAAATTGTAGAATCTCCACCCCACCCCACCATGGGAAAAGTGAGGCCCTGAAACCCTTCTCTCACAAGCCCTCCAGATGATTCGGATATACCCTGAGGGTGAGAACCGCCCCAAAGGAGGAAATCTGTGTTTGTCTCCACAGGGAGCCAGAAGCGGTACTGCAGGGACCCCTTGAGCTCCTCCGTGGGAGCTTGACCTGGGAGTCTCCGGCTCAGCTCCGCAGCTGCTGAGGGCCTAAGTCAGTGTTCTGGTGGCGGTGTTACCACCATCTGCACTTGGCATCTTCTCTGTAGGGCTGTTTATTTTTCACTACTTTCCACGCTAGTTTTGATTCAATATAATTTCTTGGGGAGAAGGGGGCGGTCAGAATGGAGGGAGCTAGCTTCAGAATTTCCATAATTTACTGTGACCCCAAATTGTGTTAAAATGAACCCCACCAGAGCATCTAACCCACCATGCGGCCACAGACAGCAACCTTCTAAAGGTAAGAGTCTGAGGGTCTGTCATAACCTCACTCATGATGGGGCCGTGGTGTGTCTCCTCTGCCCTCTGACCCGGCACCCCTGGGGCCTGAGGCCTCCCGCGCCCAGTAGTCACCTCCACGGCAAAGCACTGCTCCTGCTCCCTCAGGCGCCCGTACGTCCACAGCAGGCTCTGGAAGTGCTCCCACACCCGGACTCGCTGCTCAAGGTCAGGGGGCCGCAGCCTGGGGGCAGAGCAGGAGAGACCCTGAGAAAGTTGCCCGTGCCCACCATCCACCAAAGGAGCAGAGTTACCACCAGGGCTGGGCAGGCACCTGCCACTCGAGACGACAAGTGGGAGAGCCCTCTGAGCATGGAAGGGCTGGTCCAGGCGGCGCCGTGGCCCTGGAGTGGGATGGGCACAGAACCGGGAGGCAGGCGCCCGAGTAAACCACTACACGTCTCGGTTTCCCTCACACATGGACACAGGACACAAAGTCAGCCAGAGTGGACTCACTCCTTTCGGATGAGCTGGCCGTCCACGGTGACCAGCCCGAAGTGCACCTCGAACAGGTACTTGAGCACACACAGCTTCTGCCGCAGGTCGCCCTCGCCCTCCGTGCGGTCTCCGTTGATGGCAATGAAAAGGCATTCTCCAAACTGCGGGCCAAGGGGGCTGGGGTCAGCCAGCTTCAGAGACCCCTCACCTGGCCTGATCCCGGAGGAGAGCGAGGGGAGGCCTAGATCCCCGGGGGGGAATCTGACAGGCTGGTTTCTGCTTTCTAAGAGAATCTGAAGTTCAAGGGAAAGGCTCATGGATGGCCCGTGGCACTGAGGGAAGAGGAACATGGGCCCCGGGGCTACACACTCACCAGGTGAAGGACGTACAGATAGTTGCCATTTTCCGTTGAAAAGCAGGTGTATGTATCTGAGAGCTTCTCCAGCATGGTCATGGAGGAGATGATGATTGGGGCCAGGAGGGTGCTGAGCTGGTCCTCCAGGGCGGGAAGCTGCAAGAGGGCAGAAAGTAACACCTCTTAGAGTGCCAGACCCTGGCGACAAAAGGAATGGACAAGACCCAGGCCTTGCTAGCAAGGGTGTCCCTTGTTTTAGACCTGCCTGGAAGGTACCACCATCCTGACAGGGAAGCGGGGCAAGAGGAGACTGCCCCCAGCACCCGGGTGCTAGTTAGAAGAGGCTGGGGTACCTGTGCCCTTCTGGCTCTGAATCCAGAAGGAAACATTAAGGACTCAGGCCATCTCCACAGTGCAATGTGGGGGGCATTTAATGGAGAACTGACCAACTCTGAGGAAGTTCCCTATGTGTCCCTGAGTTTGTGCTTTTTGTTACACTTGGTCGGCCTCGGGGGAACATATCCTAAGGACAACAATCAGGGATAGGGCAAAGGCAAGCGCACAAAGATGCTCACTACAGCATAATTTACAGCAGCAAGGGACTGTAAGAACCGGAAATGCCCAGTGCCAGGTCAACAGTTAAATAAGTAACAGCTCAGCTAAATGAAGGAAGAATGTGAAGCCACCTAAAATGCTGGAAGTTTCAAGGACATGGAAAATTCCTCTGATGTTACCTTAAAAAAAAAAAAATCGCTGAGAACAGTATTTTAAAATACATAGAAAAAACAAAGTATTGAAATAATATTTAAAAAGTCAGTGTAACGCTGTTAACGGTATTCCTTCTGGCCGAGAGAGTAGGAGAGACGCCCCCCCCACCCCATTTTTTTATGCTTCTGTACCGTCCCGTATTCCAAAACAAGCCAGCCTTCACTTTTCCAAGCTCTTCCTCCAGCCATTTTCTCTGCCCTCCAAAATCAGGAGAAAAACAAAGAAAGCCAAAGAGAAACTGGACAAAGCTGCTGAAAATCTGCAGAAAAAACTGGCATAAAGCCAGCAGAATGGGCACCCCCAAACCCTCCTCACTGGAAGGGGAAGAAAGGAGAACAGCTGCCCTTCCCCACGCTAATCTGCACAGACTTGACCGAAACATGGAGCGCGCCAAATCCTGACTTTGAGCTTGTGAAATCTGAAAGGAGAAGAGTCTGACATGAGGAAGTGGAGATGCAACGTGGGGAGCTTGGGGGGCAGGAAAAGAATAAAGGAAACAAGATGGGATCGGGAGGGAGACAAACCATAAGAGACTCTTCATCTCACAAAACAAACTGAGGGTGGCCAGGGGGAGGGGGGTGTGGAGAGGGTGATGGGGGGTGTGGTGATGGACATTGGGGAAGGTATGTGCTATAGTGAGGGCTGTGAAGTGTAAACCTGCTGATTCACAGACCTGCACCCCTGGGGCTAATAATACATTATATGTTTATAAGAAAATAAAAAAAATTAAAAAAAAAAAAAAGAAAGAAAGAAAGGAGAGGAAGTAAGACCTTGCTTTGAAAAGAAAAACAGGCACCTAACCACGGGCAATGAGCAGCATTTACAAACAGGAGCGGGAGGCAGCACTGCAGGATGGATTTCCTTCCAGCTCTGCTCAGGAGCAGAGGTGGGTCCCGCTAGCGGTGGTTCGTGGGCCCCAGCTCAGATGGCCCCTTTTCTGACCATCTTGGCCACCCTGCCCCTATCACTTCCCACCCCACATGGTCTAACTTCTTTGGTGCATTTAACATTCCCTGAACTCATGTGTTTCTTTGCACCCCGTTCACTCTCTGTCCTCCCTCTGTAGCCCTAACTTCCACGAGAGCAGGATCCTGTCGCTGTGTTCACTGCTTCACCCCAAGAGGCTGGCGCATAGTAGGTTCTCAATTAATATTCGTTGAATGAATATCCCTCCACAGAGCCAAACGTTTGTTGAATTACTCATGTGCCACAATTTTCTTGAACTGCCACGAATAGATTATGGTAAGAGAAAGTTGCTTAAAAATCTGGATTGTGTACAGCAACTCGTTTTTAAAGGAGTGGCTTTTCCTGCAGGTGTTGTGAGATTTTTTTTTTTTAAAAGGTTGGGGAAGACAAAAATACTTGGTGTAGGCAGAGTGCAAAGGAATTACTATTACTTGGAATTATAAAGTGGTGCATTATTATCTTTGAATGGCTTTTGAATCAACGTTTCTATTTATAGGAAATTATCTGAAGGAAATAATGAGATGTGGGATCAAACTCAAGCATAAGTGTTCCCTGCAGCAACAGTTTTAGCCAACTAGAAGCAATATATGTGCCCAGTATGGGAAAAATGGTCGGATAAATGATACATTTATTTATACACTGGGATATAATGCTTCCACTAAGATTTATGCTTTTGAGAATATTTAACAAAAAAGAATAATGCTTTTGATGTAATGGAAAGTGGAAAAACAGAAAATAAAACTGTAAATGTGGTATGATCCCAACTACATATAAAAGATAAAGACCCAAAGGAAATATATAGAAGAGCTAATGGCTCTGGTACTAGAATTATGGGTCATTTAAAAACGATTTCTCTGTATTTCCAAATTTCCTACAATTAATTCATGTTATTTATAGAATCAGGAAAAAAAATAGCGTTGTGTACATAAAAATAAAACTTTAAAGGCATTTTTTTCTTTACAGTAATCACTTAGGAAGTGAAAAAAAATTGGGATTTTGTTCCCTTACAAGGTTTTTAATAAAGAGGAAGATAAACACAATCAGATAACTTGCTTCTTTTGTTTTATCCATTCATTCACTGATATACCGAGTGCCTTTCTGTTCATGTTATGGCAGGTTCTGGGGATACAGAGGTCTATTGACAGCTGGCTTCTTCAGCTAACCTGATTGAAATAGTAGGTTAAGAACAAAAATATTTAAAAATTCTTTAAAAAACTATATGCATTGGGGCACCTGGGTGGCTCAGTCGGTTAAGCATTTGACTCTTGATTTCGGCTCAGATCATGATCTCAGGGTCCCGAGATCGAGCTCCATGTCAGGCTCTGCCTGAGATTCTCTCCATCTTCCTCTCCCTCTGTCCCCTCCCGACCTGCATTCTCTCTCTCTTCAAAAAAGAAAAATACTGTACATATTGACTGCTAAAAATAAAAGAGCCTAATAGACCAGTTTTTTAGCTTAAAGGAAACCACTAAAACGTCATGATCTCTGATATCTTTATTCCTAAAGATGGGGACAAGAATATTGGGGATGTTGGGCGGATTAAGCTGCTGAAGTGGAACTGGCTGAGCGGTGATTACGCCCAGCAGAGCGAGAAGGGGGCAGGCAAGCCACCTGTCGGGGCTGCTGCAGAAGTGCTGGGATGCTTTCTCTGCAAATATGTTTAACCCCATATTCATCTGGAAAAAGTTTTCAAAATTAATCACTCCTTTCAAATGTAGAGTAGAAATTATGAGTGAAAATGACAACTATCTCCATGCTGTAATATTTCAGGATTACCCTGGATGTCTCCATGCAGAAGATAAACCTTAATCCACACTTGACATCATATACAAAAATTCAAAGCGGATCATTAGACCTAGTATAAAAGCTAAAAAAAAGAGACCTAATATAAAAAAGAAAGCTTAAAAAAAGCATATATATATATATATATATATATATATATGTATGTAACTTCTAGAAGAAAATACAGAGAAAACTCTCGGATCTTGGGTTGGACAAAGATTATCAGAATGAAAAACATCTGCTCTTTATAAAATACTGGTTAATGGATGTGAAGACAACACACAGACTGGAAAAAAATATTTGTAAAATACTTACTGAATAAAGGACTTGCACCCAAACTATGTAACACTCTCAAAACTCATTAAGAATAGTAAGAAATAACATACCCAATAAAAAGACGGGCAAAATGGGAACCAACTTCAACTCAAGAAGACATAGAGGGAAAGTAAGTACATGAAATGATGTCAAAATCATCAGCCAACAGGACATGAAAATTATGATGAGACCCAGGAGATGCCTATTAAAATGGCTAAAATTATAAAGACCACAGCAAGTGTTAGCAAGGATATGGAAGTAGAACTCTCGTACTGAGTAGTGGGCTCTGATGTGCTGCGACCCCTCTGGCAAAATCTGGCAGTTTCTTACAAAGTTTCACATGCACCTCATGATCTAGTCCTTCTGTGCTAGGTATTTCCCTAAGAAAAGTGAAAGGTAAAGTCCACAGAGAGACTGCACATGAATGTTCACACCTGCTTTATCGGGAAAAGTCAAAAGTGGGACACAGTTACCATCAACAGATATCCAGATACACAAGCCATGGCTTGTCGATACCCAACGACCCCCTGCTCAACAGTCAGAAGGACCACACTACCGACACACGCTACAACATGGGTAAATCTCAAAATTATGCTGACAGAAAGAAGCTACCCCAAAACCACTTGGAGTAAATACTACATGACTTCATTTACATAAAAACCTACAGAACACAAACTCCTCCATTGGGACAGAAAGCACACTGGTGATGGCCCAGGCTGGGGGAGGCGAGGGTGTGGTCACAAACTTCTGTGATGACCAATATGTATACTTTATTGATTGTGACAGAATCACAGGTGTGTGTGTGTGTGTCTGCAAGCGCATGTGCACGCACTTATCTCCAACTGCCCTTTGAGAGCGTTCGGTGTACAGTAAGTCCATTATACCTTAATGTACGCTTTAAAAAACTGATGGGTTAAGTTTATGCTACACTTTTTAGGGAGAGGAAATGAGGACACCAAATTTCTCTGTTGGGTGATTAAAACTCTATGGTAGAGGAGGGGTGAGGTCACCAACTCAAGAGGACCAAGAGGCCAACTGCTGACGATGAGCAGCTGGATGTGCAGGAGCCTAGACCTCACGTACAGCCCCGGGGGAGGGGCAGGTTCTCCTGCCACCTGGTACTTCTGGCTGTTGTTCCCTCCCATGCCCCGCTGGCCCGGCACTCACCTCCTCTCCCTCAAACCCAAACTTCCGCCGCAGACTGTCTGCAAACCCCTCATCTGTCCAGTAGAAGAGAACCTCTGCACCTTCTGTGGCCACCAAGACACACTTCATCTGCCAGGGAGAAGCAAAGGCAAGGTCACCTCCCAGCCTCTTTATCCAGAAGCTCAGCCTGAGTAACGAAGAGATGAGAACCCCAGCCAGTACCCACTGAGCTCTCGCAGGGCACCAGGTCCCACAGCAGGGGCCTTCCTGCTGTTATTTTGTCACACCCTCAGAACCACCTAAGGATGTAGGAATCTTTAGTTACTCCCACTTTCTAGAGCAGGACTCAGCACGGTTCAGAGGCCCTGGGATCAAAAACTAGGCCGAAGGCTGGGGCTCTTGCTTCTGTGTTTTCCCGCACCTCTCGCCAGAGCGTCAGACGCATAGGGGCCTACCTGCACCAAACCTACGGAAGGACCCCGCTCCTGACCGGGACGGAGGATCAACCGCCCAGGAGGACAGGCAGTGTGGTGGCTCGTGGCCGTCGGTACCTGGTCTAGATGAAGGGAGGCTAGCGCACCTCCCTTCGGGCAGTTCAGAAATGTGTTTCTCCTCGAGACAAAAACAGCCCCAGAAGACAAGCTTCAAAGCCCCCAGGAGTGGGTTCAGCATGACATAACTTCCTTCGTGAGCTCCTTTTGCTCTGGGGGAAACAGGCTGCCTAACCTTGTCCACAGCTCATTCTCACACTCCCGTAGCTGCTGCTTCCTCAGCCACACCCACCAGTGCCTTTGGCCCCCCAAAACTGCCCGTCCCACCACCCACACGTTCTGTGTCACACATATTAATACCTGATTATACAAAATATGTTTCATTATTCCTCAGTGGGAAGCTTCTTGAGCCAGAGTGTCCCACACTGTGCTTTTCATTTCGGGGGCCGGCAGGACATCCATCCTCTCAACCCTGGGGAAGCCTGACCAAGCCAGGGGAGGCCAGAGCTCTCCAGCCATCTGCTTGTAGCCGAATAAAGGGCAGGCAGGGGCTTCTCATCTTCACATGCCCCTTGGTGTGCCACGTGGACAAGATCATGTTGTATGTGTGCCCAGATGTGACCATGACCAGAAAACTCTGCTCCGACTGCCCCATGAGTGGATGTCCAGTTTCAAGCAGGATCATAGCATCTTGAGGTCTTGGACTCAGTGACACTCTTCAGAATCCCCTAGCTCCCAGCTTGGTGGCACTTACTGAATTCCTCCCCAGTTTCCTGTGGGTTTATCAACTCTACTCCGAGCCCCTGGCCTCAAGGTGGTTCCTCCACAGTGAACAAAGAAGGCAGCCTATTCCCATGGAACCGCTAAACCCCAGGCGGAGAAGGGGGAGAGCAAGAGTGTGAAGTGGTCCACTGCCTGCTCTGGTGGGTACCGCCCGCTGCCCCCAAGCAGCCCTGGATGGGGTACTGTGGGCCTCTGTTCTGCCCTCAGGTCAGGCAGGATCACCTACCTTGGCAAGGAGCACCGCGAAGCTCCCAGCCAGCCAGAGGTTCTGAAAGGGCCGCAGCAGACTCGATGACCAGCTCACGCAGAGCAGCGCAGCATCTCTTTGGGTCCTGCAAATGCTTATAACACACAGAAGTCATGAGGGCCAGCAGAGCCTCTCATCTGCCTGCTGCCCATTTCTGGTGAAGGGCTCAGAGGTCAAACGTCTCTCTCTGGCCCCTAGGGAGTCTCCTCAGAACATACACTCCACAGCCAGGAGGTGCGGGGTGCCCTGTATCCCATCCACCCCCATCCTCTCGCCACTGAGAACACGAACCTGGCCAGCACAGTCCTCTGGGCATAGCAGGGACCCACAACCATTAATTCCTGCCTAATGTTTCCTTCTAGGCACCCTCATTTTACCACGGGTCACTCAGACCTCTGGTGTGGTCTGCAAACCCACTCTGAGCAGCCCCAAGGGGCTTGCCAGGAGTGACTGGAGACCGCACAGCACATCCAGCCCCACAGGGAACCGGTCCCAGGAGAAGGGAGGGGACATCCTGGGATTATGAAGTAAACCAAAACAGAAGGCACCAGAGACCTGGTTCTAGTTTTGAGTTGGCCGAGGCACTTAAACGCCTGCGTCTCAAACCCCTGCTCTACCTCCCTACAAGGTTGTAGGGGAAGACAGAATAACCAGGCTGGAAGCCCTTAGCAAACTCTGCTTTCTTACATGAAGTGGGCTTCCCTTCCCTTGTTCCCCAGCTTCCCTTTGTCAAATAACAGGGTGAACTAAACTGGCTCCAGAATTATTCACATTGGGATGATGAAAGGCAGAACAGCATAAAGCTGTAAACTAACTAGGAAACTGAACACTGTAAGCAAGTAAGAGGCAAGAAAGGAAAGCGGGAGCTCAGCTTCTTCTGGAGCGTAACTGAGACTTGCTAATCACCGGCATAACTGGCCTTAATGACATATTCACAGAAAAGTGGAAATGCTTTTCAGCGGACATGAGGTTCTACTGTTTTATTCCAAATGAGTGTTGGAAAGCGAACCTCGCCGGTGTCATTTCGTGCTTTCCCTGTTCCCCTTTCTATGCTGCTCCGAAGTGGTAACACAGGCCTCACTGGAGCTCCAGATGGGGCGGGCCCAATGTGGGGAAGAGCCCCGGCCCCATTTTCACCGCCTTCCCCAGCAAACCGCCCTCGGGCCGCCGCGCTGGTCTCCCAGCAGCTCTGTCCCGGGGTGCTCCCCTCCGACCGGGACCCGCGTGGCCCCTGCTGGGCTGGAGGACCCGGGAGAGACTCCGCGGGGCGCCCGCGCAACGGCAGCCTTCCGTGCGCCCCGCACTCCACAGTGTCTGCGGCCCCCCGCAAGCCCCCGCAAAGCTCACAGCTGCCCTGGGAAGCGGGCCCGGCTGGGGGTGCACGCCCCACTCCGTGGCTGCAGAAACCTAGGCTCGGAGAGGTGAGGCAGCGGGACCCAGGCCAGAAGGGCGGGGTCCGTGCGGCCGGGGTGTGGTCGGCCTCCACTTTCCGGAGGGCCGCGCGGGCCGGGGGGGTGCTCAAGAAGTCCCGCCGCCCACGGAGGGGCCGCGGGGAGCCGCGCTCGGAAAGAGGGCGAGGACCACGTACCGGCGGCAGCAGCACACCCCCTAGCAGCCTGTGCCCCGGGAGCGCTTCCGGGTGCGATCACGTGACCTCTCGCGTCACCGCCCCGCCCGGGGAGGGGCTGGGAGCGGGTGCGAGGTCCGCGGGTTCGAGCCCAGCCTCTGTCCGGCGTCGCGCGTTCCTGCGGGGGCCCTTCGCTCCGCTCGACCTCCCGGCCCTGTGAGCAGGGGCTCCTGCAGTTCTTCGGCCGCATTCTTCCGGTCGTCCAGGAGCTCGCGGAAGCCTGTGGAGTTGGGGGCTGCTACCCGCAGCGGTCAGGGACACCAGCCTGGGCTCCACCCCCACCTCCCCTCAGCCACGACACCGGCGATTCCCCACCGAGGCACTAGGAACATGTCGGTTTTCACCGCGCTTCACACAGGGGGAAAGTAAGGCCCAGGAAGAAGAAATAATTTGCAGAGGGCCCGAGCCGGGATCAGAACCCGGGCTCTTTCCCACCCTTTGGCTTTACCTGCTGAACCGCAGTTCCCCTTCGAGAGCTGCCCCAAGGTGACTTGATTTCTGTGGCCTGGGCAGAAGACAGCCCGCAGAAGGGCCGGCTTGGCCCCACAGTGCCAACGCTGGAATTCTCTATAAAGATTCTCAATCCATCTAGGAGGCGGGCTGCACATTAGGGTCTTTGTTTAGAACCTGTGCTTTAAAGATTTTCTTTAAATTGTGTTATTTAGAGTGGCTGAAGTGTGGGGTTGCTGATGAAGGACATGGAAGGGAGTAGATTCCCTCCCAGGTCACCCCCTTGGTGACTTGGTGCTGCCTGGGGGCTTTGGGCGAGGCTCAGCAGGGGATGAGTTGTGGGGACTGGTGGGACCCGGCAGATTGCACACCCCCCTGGGGAAAGACGGGGGTCCCAGAATTCATGCCCCCACCACCTGCAGACAAAGCAAGCAACCCCTCCAACTGGTCCCTCCCTTCCTTAGGGCTCACCTTCCAAGGACCCATCTGTTCCACAGGCCTGCTGTAGGCATCGCTCTCTGCAGCCCACACTTGTGATTGGTCTGTCTGTCCGCTCTTCATCCTGATGTTTTCATTCACCTTGCTTCCTCTGTCGGACTCTTCATAAGCACGAGTTTTCAGTGGTTGAATAAATTCCATCAGATGGGTATGCCGCCATTCTTCCCTCCGACTGCTAGTAGTTGCCAGTTCCCACCATCATAGTAGGAAGGTCCCAAGGCTCCACATCTGCGCCAACACTTGTTATTGTCTGTTTCTATTTAGCCATCCTAGTGAGTGTGAAGTGATAGCTCCTGATTTCGATTTGTGTTTTCCTAAGGACCTATGGTGTTCAGCATCTGTTCATGTGCTTTTTGGCCATTTGTATATCTTCTTTCAAGAAACAGCCATTCAATTCATTTGTCCATTTTAAATTAATTGTCTTTTTATTATCAAATTGTAAGAATTTTTATATATTCTGGATACAAGTCCCTTAGTAGATCTATGGTTTACAAATTTTTTCTTCCATTATGTGGTTTGGTTTTTTGCTCTCTAAATGGTATCACTTCTGGCACAATTGTTTTCCATTATAATTTAACCCAATATATCCATTTATAATTCTATCCAGGCTTTTGTATCAACATAAGTTTTTATTTTCCTTGGGTAAATATTTAGGAGTAGGAGAGTGGGGCTGTATGAGAGGTAGCTCTATGGTATGAGCTGTAGGGTAAAGTGCCTGCACCTATCCCCCCACCTCCCCAGCACTGAGAATTTTTGCTGCCCTATAGCCTCCTTAGCACTTGACGTCCTTTTATAATTTTAGACATTCTAGTACGTCTGTTGTAGTATCCCCCTGGGGTTTGAATGTTCATTTTCCTAATGACTAATGACGTTGAACTTCTTTTCATGTTGTTATATGCCATGTGTAAAGTGTTCAAATCATTTACCCATTTTAAAATTGGATTTTTTAGTTATTATCACTTATATGGTTTCTTTAACAGGTATCTTTTTCCTTTTTTTTTTTTTTTTTTTTTGCCAGCCTATGGCTTTGTCTTTTCATTTTCTTTACAATGACTTTTGAAGAACAGAAATTTTTGTGCTTTTTGTGCCATTGCCTAAATCATCTTTGCCTAAACTCAGGGTCACGAGGATTTCCTCCTGTTTCCCTCCAAAAGTTTTATAGTTTGTTTTACACTTTAAGTCTATGATCCATTTCATTTGATTTTTGTAGAAAGTGTGAGAGAAATGTTTCTTTTTTTGCATATAGATATCTAATTTTTCTAGCACCATTTGTTGAAAAAAATATCCTTCCTTCATTGAATTTCTTTGACACATTTGTCTCGAATAAATTGACTATAAGTAAGTGGATCTATTTCTGGATTCTCCATTCTGTTCAATAAATTTAGAAGGATTCAGGTCACAGTAAGGATTTTATTGATTTTCTCAAACAGCTTTTGGTTTCGATAATTTTCACTGGTTTTTCTGTTTTTTACTTCACCAGTTTCTGCACTATTTACTATTTCCTTCTGTTTACTTTGGATTTAATTTGCTCTTTTTTTTGTTTGTTTGTTTTTGGTTTCTTAAGGTAGAAACTGACCCATTGATTTGAGACCTTTTGCCTTTTTTTTTTTTTTTCCCTAACAAGGGATTTGCTGCTATAAATTCCCGCAAGGTACTGGTTTTTCAGGACCCACAACTTTTGATATGTTGTATTTTCATTTTCAGTGAGTTCAAAATGCTTTCTAATTTTTCCTTTGATCATTTCTTGACCTATGGATTATTTAGAAATATGGTATTAATTTCCAACTATTTGATGGTTTTCCAGGTATCTTCCTGTAATTTGTTTCTATTTCACTGCCTGTTGGCCAGAGAATATGCTCTGTGTGGCTTGAGTCCTTTTATATTTATTGATGGTCTAGGATATGGTCAATCTTGGTGAATGTTCCAGGGGTACTTGAAAATAATATATATTTTTCTTTTGGTGGGTTGAGTGATCTATAAATGTCAATGAGGCCAAGTTGATTGATACCCACATTTTAGTCTTCTCTTCTTCATGAATTTTTGTGTACTATCCTATCAAATATTGAGATAGTGATATTGAATTCCCTAACTGTAATTTTGAATTTGACTAGTTCTCTTCATGGTTCTGCCAGGTTTTGCTTCATAAATTTTGAAGCTCTATTATTTGCTGCATAAACATTATGATTGTTATATTCTCTTAATGAATTAGCACCTATGTCATTATAAAATTACCTTTTAATCTTTGACCCTATTCATTGCATTGACTCTACTTTGAGAACAGTGTCACCACTACAGCTTTATTTTGATTAGTTAACATGGCATGCGGAAGAGTTCAGGACATGCAACCCCAAAATACGCCACTTTGGCGTATTGATTATTGTGAGCCAAGGCACCTGAAACACAGCGGGCGCAAGAAGGGCCTGCTGACCTTCCCTTTTCTTTCTGCAAGCGGGAGATGAAACTCCCATGGGAAAAATGCCCTCCCTTTTCTAAGAGGAAAGGAACTTTCTTCTCCAGAGAAGAGGAGTCTAGGCAGAGCGAAATCTGTACAAATAGATTGGGTTAAAATAACTTCTCTTTCTGTAGTCTCCCCATATGGTTCAGTTGCTTTTCCACAATTGCCACTCTTTCTTTAACCTAGTATATAAGTACTTAGGCCTGGCCAGTTCTTTGGATCTTCATTCTTGTGGGGGTTCCCCTGGACTTGTTAAAAATTACTAAATAATATCTCTGTGCTTTTCTCCAGTGACTCTGTTTTGTATCAGCCTTAGCTGGAAAGCCCGAGAGGGTCGAGGAGACATATTATTTCCCCTGCATATTTAATCTTTCATCCTTTCTCTTAACCCACTTGAGTCTTCATATGTAAAACACTTTTTTTTTTTTTTTGTAGGCAGCATACAGTTGGGTCTGATTTTTTATCCAGACTGACAATCTGTGCCAGATGGAATTGTCAGATCGTGTGTGAACAACTCAGGTGTAATGTGCTGATTATTATGGTTTAAAGTCTATCAGTCATTATCTTGCTATTTGTTTTGCATTTGTCCTATCTTTTCTTTGTCCCTTTATTTCTCTTTTTATGCCTCTAAAAACATTTATTGGGTACTTCCTTGATTCCTTTTTATCTTCTTTATGGCTTCAGGACCAGGACTGGGGTGGGGGTGGATGAGATACTCATCTTGAGTGTAGAGTTTAAAGGGATGTCAAAAAACTTGGTAATCAACACTATTTTAATTAGTGTTTTTAAAAGTCAAAACTAATGCAAAATATCTGTAATGAACAAAATATCAAAGTTTTCAATAATAAACATGTCAGTATTTCTGATTTTTCTTTTGGCCTCAGGCTCCAGTATAGCTTGGCATAACATTACTGACTGTAGGTCACAGTTTCCTGCTTCATATATATTTATATGATTAAAATGTCATTTTAAAATTTATCTATCAAATTTCATTTAGGTGAAATTTGTTGATTTTCTAGTCTCCTGAAATTTTCTCTTCTTTCTGATTTGGGCTGCCTTTTCTGTCATTTTCTGAAAGAAATGTATTTAGAATCTCCTATTACAATTGTGAATTTCTCCTTTCCCCTTTTATTTCTGTGAGGCTTTACTTTACAGATGGGGTTTGTCAGTAGGTGCATGGAAATTTAGAAGTTTTACTGTTAAAAATTCTTTATGAAATTCCCTCTCCATTATTCACAGTGCTTTTTGTTCTACAAAAGTATTTATTATCTCTTATTAACATTACCTTTTGTTGCATGGCATATCTTTTTTTAATCCTTTTACCGTTTAATATTTTAGATGTTTCTTTTTAAATGGCATTCAGTTGGGCTTTGTTTCTTTTTATCTCATCTGACAATCTTTGTATTTTAATTGGAGCGTTCTGTTTACATTTTATAACATTACAAATAAATTTGTGTTCAAATCTTTCATCTTACACTTCTCTTTCTATTCATCCTACACATTCTTTGTTATCTTTCTTTTCTTTCTAGCTTTCTTTTAGATCAGTTATTTTCTATTTTGATTCCACTCACTCCCCTGCCCCCACTCACTTAGAAATAATACACTTTTAATATTCTTTTAGCGGTTACCCTAGAGATTAAGACATTCATCCTTGACTTATCAAAGTTTAATATAAATTGGTACTTTTGCCTCTTCCTTGAAAATGGAAGGATATTAGAATACTTTCCATTTGTCTGCTTTTAAAATGTATACTATTGTAATGCATTTCTAATTGTGAGACATTATTATTGTTTTATATTTATTTAATTTGCCCATATATTTACCACTTATGTTGCTCTTCTTTTCTGCAATTCCCTTAGCATTATTTTGATTATTCATTCTTTTTGCTGTCCACCCCCCGTCTTTCATTGCCCCTTCAATTTCTTCACCTCTCCATGGCCCACCTATAAATAGTGGATTTCTAGGATATCGGGTGTACGCATGATAAAATTCTGCTGTGTTACATTTCAGATGCTGCTGTAGCAATGCCATGTACATGTCTTAAAGTTCAATTTAATTTCTCAAAAGTGAGGTTTTTTTTTCTTTCAAAAACCCAATAACAAGGTGAATATACTTCAAGGCATGCTTCATTTACATTAAATTTGCTCTAAATCGCTGCTTGGAAGACATTTGGATGGGAATAGTCAAGTCATTAACTCAAAGAAAACCATGACATCACCTCTAGAAACAAAAATCGCCAAATTGTGTTGTCTGTGTTAATTTTTGTGTGCATGCATCCTGAAAGGCACATTGCATTTATGTAGAAACAGTGACAAAAAATTTGAGGCTAACTTTGAAACTTATCTAAAAGGTGTATCTAAGTGTGTGTGTGTGTGTGTGTGTGTGTGTGTGTTTATGGACCATCTGATACAGGCTCAGACAGTGGAGAGTCTCAGGTGATGCTAGAGCTCACTTAATCCAAAGCTCTCATTGTAGAGATAAGGGCTCTGAGCTCCAGGGAGACTCAATGACTGGTATAACATCACACAGTGGATGGAGAGTCAGGACTAGAATCAAGGTCTCTGGACAGAGCAGCCTCCTTCAACTGCCTAAAAGTATAGTCTCCTGCCCAACCCCCCAGGTGCAGTCAACCAGTGAAATCATGTTATCTCCAGGCGTGGGTACCCATTTGGTCTGTAGCCATTGGCTCTAGGATTCTCTAGCAATCTGTTAAACCACTTTGTTATTTGATGTTATCAATTAGATTTCAGATGTGTCTGGTAGAGGGTACAGTGAGTGTCCAGTACTAACTAGATGCTTCCTAACTGGACAGCAGTGGAACAACACAAAGATTGTTTTTTGCTAAAATTCAGTTAAGTACCAGGAGTGGCAGGACTTAAGGGAAGGGAAAGGGGCAGAATAAAGCTCCTTGAGGTCATTCTGAAGTATGTAAAAACAATCCTTGGAATTTAGATATCACCACACACGATCTGTTTCTAACACTCACTTGTCAAATTAAAGAGAGACCCAATATCATTGATACATTTTTCTGGTCTCCTAGCTGTCCATCAATGTTTTGTGTTCCTTTTTCATGAATGTCTTAGTTTGTTCAGGCTACTATATAAAAATATCATAGCCAGAATACCTTACAAACAAAAGAAATTTATTCCTCACAGTTCTAGAAGCTGAGAAGTCCCAAGATTGAGGTTCAGGCAGCTTCAGTGTCTGATGAGAGCCCACTTTCTTGCTCATAAGAACCTTTCAGTTGTGTCCTCACAGGGTGGAAGGGGCCAAGGAGCCCTTACAGTCTCTTTTCTAATCCCATCCATGAAGGGATCATGCTCCTCCCTCATGATCTCATTACTGTCAAAGGCCCCACCTCCAAACACTGTCACACTGGGAATCCATCACATAGTGTTAGGTTTGAAGGTATGAATCTGGTGGCGGTGGGGGCGGAGATCAAAGACATTCCATTTAGAGCAATGAAATGTAATTGTTGAGAAGTGACTGTCCCACCATGGACTTCATTTCTGAAACCCCTGCATCTAGATGGCACCACGTGACTGACTTATGGCTGGTGGAATTGAGTGAAAGGAATTCATGCCAGTTCTAGGTGAGCCCCTACACTACCACATACGGTTCTGCACACTCTCTGTCCTTGTCTGCCAGCCCATAGCAACCTTGGAGGCCAAGTGCTGAAATGGCAGACCACCTACCAGTCTGGGTCCCTGAAGGGCTATGGAGAATGGAACCACTTCTCCATGGACCATGAACTGAACTTTGCATGATCTGTTAGCAAGAAATAAATATTGATTATGTTAGGCCATTGAGATTCTGGGGTTTATCTGTTATTGCAGTTAACAGTTACTTTAACATAGTCAATGACCTCTAACTTGAACAATAACATTTAATTTCCGATTAGAGTGCTGGAGGCAAAGCTTGTGGGGAAGAGGAAAGAGGGAGAGGGCAGCACATCACAAAATCAACGATCCCCACCATGTATTAGTTCATCGGGTCACAGTGTAGTGTGGACAACGGTGGCCCCCATCCTCCACAGAACACCCTGAGAACAGAAAGTTAGAATATTCACATTTTATTACTTACAGAATATTACCTCAAAATATAAACTACCTCATAGGCTCTAACTCTCTGCAATTGCCAAGCTCATATAAACCTTAATATGATCTGATTTTGGAAGCAAATATTAACACCTGTTCAAATCCTCTGCAGAGAAGAGACTTTCCCTGGGAGGTGTTCCTGTACTCATTTTGCCAACTTCAGATGAATAAAGCTTGGGTTTCTTTTTGCTTCTTCCCAAAATATAATTTATTATATAACATTTACAACTTGAAAAAGGATCCTAGGATATTTTCATGAATAATAATTAGAAGAGTAGTTCATCCCCTTTTCTCTCCTGAGTGCATAGGATAGTGGGATTTATTTGTGAGCCATCATTAGGAACTTGTTCTGCTCCTCCTGAGTGCTGGGGGGCCGCTCTGGTGTTTGGAAGGAAGTAGGTGCCAAAGAGGTATAAAAGAAATATAATTTCTTATATTTTAGCTTTTCTGTTTTAGAGTGATCTTTGCAAAATACTGCCTCTCTGGCAATAGTTAATGGATTTATTATTTAGTCTGGAAGACAAAGAGAAACTTCCAGATCTGTTAGTGGTGGGGACAGGAGGAGCAGTGCCCTCAGAGCCAATGCATGCCTGGGTGCTGCCTGGCTCTCCAGAACTTGGAAATGTCAAGACTCATCACCTGTGGTGGGTGGTGGGAGGGGTCCTTTAAATTATTCTATAGAAGAACACAGGAACGAATGGCCAGGAGGGTCACTGGTGGGCCCAGGGGAGGCTGGATTCCAAATGTTGCAGCCAAAGTTGGTTGGTCACAACCCTATTCACAACTCATCAGAACAGCTAGTCCACTTGACTGCAGACTGGTTCATCTCGGCTTCTGTAGAGTTTAGACACTGCCCTTTTGTTTTCAGAAATAAAGCCACTCTCAGTGGATTTCCAAGGTAAATCCAGCAGCAGCATCCCTCCCAAACATGGCCTGCAGTGCACTTGAGGAGCACACCTGCAGGTGTGGGGCGTGGCCAGGACCATTCTAGCCCCATTCTAGCCCCTCATCAGTTCATAGCCCCTCTGGGTCCTTCCCCGGGCTGCCTCAAGGAGGCCTCAGCACCTCCTGGTGCTCAGGGCCATGTGGAATCCACCAACATGCTCTGCCATTTTAGATGGTGCAGGGCTTGGGCCCAACTGCTGGGGAGGGGATGGGGCTACCAGGGTGATGGGCCATAAGCAACTGCGGTTCTAGGGGTCTCAGGCCTTAGTCTCATTGTAGCTCAGTTCTGGAATTTTCAAGCTTTTCTCCATCAAGAGATAAGCTAATATCTCACAGTGGCAGCTTTTTCAGGGCACGAGAAGAATTGAGACTTTTTCTTCAGATAACAATGAGAATTTGTTCTGAGCCTTTGTGATAAGAAAGGAGAAAGAAAATCATTCCTAGAGGCAGGAAGAACAGAAAATTGTCTCAACAAAAGGCACAGACTTCTCATTATACCTTATTATGCTTTCAAATAAGCATTTTTGCAAGTCCATTCTTCAGTTTAAAGTAAAGTGGCTCAAAAGTCTTAGATGATCTCAGCCATGTCTTGTCTTGGGAGGAAAAGTCTCGTGGGAAGCTGGTGGATGAACTCTTTTGTCCCAGGGCCCAGCCTGGCAATCCGCTCCCCTGGTGTGCACTGTGAGGCTGTTTTGCCACCGGCTGTCTTGGGTGGGGAGTGCCATAGGGGAATCCCTCGCAGGAAGTGGTCCCTACTGATTCAGTAATTATCATCCACCCCAAAATGAAAAAGCCAGGACAGATACCTGGCACCCAAATCCCTAAAGAATGTGATATTATCATGAGTTTCTCAGTATCCTTTGAATAATGCAACTATTTCTTTCATGAGACAGTTGCAAAGTTAGAACTGCAGGACCCCAAATATAAATTTCAATGATTCCCTCTCCTCCCTTTTTATTAACTAACAAAAAATAAAAAATTAAAAACAAACAAACAAACAAACAAAACCTTAAACCTCTTGGGAGCATTTAATACAGAAAGAAAGATCAAAGAAGCAGAAATGGCCTATCTTCTGCAGGCTGGGAAGCTTAGGGAAGAACCAGCACTTGTGTACAAGAAGCGTGCTTGCGCGGAGCTCTGAAGGCTGGGTGGCACTCAAGCAGCAGGGGAGGGGGTGAGGCTGGGAAGTGGGCAACCCTGGGCTTGGTGGTTAAATGAACAGGCACTGGATTATTCCACGCTCAGGCGCCCACTGCCCTGGGTGACCCTGGGCGAGCTCCGAACCCTCTCCCCGCCTCTCAGGAAGGCGGGGGTAGAACCAGCGACTCCTTCATGGGGAAGCAAATTGGCCTGGGTCAGGTCAGCGGTACCACTGCCTACTTGTGTTCTCATCGGGGGCCTGCAGCTCTGCCTGCACCTCTGTAGAGAGGAGATTTTGCTATCTGCACGCCTTTTTCGAAGTCTGGGGAGACAACTTCATTGTCTCTCTTTTCCTCACGTGGGCTGTCCTCTGCCACTTCTCTCCCTGCTTTCTACCCCAGTCTGGGCACTTCTTACTCCTCGCCTCGCAGAGCTGAGGCTTTACTCCTCGCCTCGCAGAGCTGAGGCTTCAGCAGAAGCTCCGGGCTTCCCAGCTTCCCGAGGAGGCCGCCGGGGTAGCCTGGGGCGTGGTGGTGCTGGGGGTCTGCGCCCCTCTCTCCATAAACCTCCAGGCTGGGCATGCCCACTGATCAGGTCCAGCCCAGTCCTTGCCCCCGCCTTTTGATGACCATAGCACACACCTCCGGACCCGCTGACCCACACAGCAAAACCGAGTCCGCTCTCTTCCTCAAGCACAGAGCGGAGCTGCTGGCTTCCCTCTCCCTGATTCCCTGTTCTCCGTGCGGAGTCCGGAACTTCCTCCCTTACCTCATCTTCCTCCTGTGTCTCACCTCACACCCGGCCCTGTCCTTAGGCCCTGTCCTTCATGTCCTTTATCCTGAGAAAGAAAATCAACCCCACGGGAGAATCTTTTCAGCGGTAGCTTGTCTCTTACCCCTTGAATCATACAGGTTTATCGTAATCTTTAAATCAGTCCACTCCGCCCTGCCCGATTCAGGGACTTCCCACCCACCACCCCACAGTTCTCCATCAGACCTCAGTTTCCAGACTCCCCCAACCCCCAGGCAGTACATGGAAAGCTTTGTTCTGGGCTCACACTGGCTGGTCTGGGAAAGCGCGGACCTGGTCAGCTTTCACTAACATTAGATTTCTGCCTAGTAAATGCCTGGAGAAGCACACAGCTCCTTGGGGAACAGGAAGGACTGCTAGATTCGGTTGTGTCTTACAGGGATGACTTTCGATTTACACTTTTTTTTTTTTTTTTAATAACTTTGGTCAAACAAGCCATTAGGGGCCTGACTGACAAGCCCTTAAGATTCCTTCAGATTTGATGCAAGTCTGATTATTTGCTTGTTCAGTTGGGGTGTGTGTGTGTGTGTGTGTGTCTGCGTTCCTTTGGTGGTTCAGTGTGCTTTCTCTTTGTGCTGAAACGCTCTCCCTCCCAGCCACATGACGGATGATGATTGCTTTTTGTGGTGCCTAATACATTGTTCTCCACTCCATGAATATTGTTACCTGACTCCCATTCCAACCCAAGGGGAATCCGGATTCACAGAGGAATAGAACCCTCTTACAAATCTGGAGTACGATTACAATTTTACTTCTGAAGCACCCGTCTCCCAGAGGAATAGCCAGTGATCGATGCCACTGCCAGAAACCCAGATGCACACACTCATACATCAGCCAGGAAATGACATAAACAGCTCACCCAGCAGGCCGGTGCTGACCCACCCACTTGCTCCTCGGTGAGAAGAGAGGTGACAGGAAACCCGGGGCAACAGCAGGGAACAGACAAGGAGAGGAGTTTGAAGAGGACTGGGCTCCTGAAGGCCCACTTGGTGGTTTCCTTCCTCATCTCGTACTGCGGGAAGCAGTCCCAGGCTAAGGTCTATAGTGACACTGCTGTGTGACCCGGATGATGGAGAGCTGTTTCATGGGTCCTGCGAGCGCACCGCCGGCTTCTCTTCCTGGTGTGTGCACATGGGTACATACAGCTCCACACACATACCTTCATCCTTATATAGGCACAGGTGATGGGTACACTTTCCTTTGGGGTGCATGTGGCCTCCCTAGGCAAAGCTCGTGCTATGGCATTTGTCTCTTTAGAGAGCAAGTCTGTGCTGATTCCAGCAGGATGGGGCAGCAGACTGGTTTGTTGCTAAGAAGATGTCTGAAAGATCAGGATACGATTAGGGCAGGAGAGTGGAAAGCAGTCCAGCAGGCCTGCAGGTGGCTTGTGGGCGTGAGGGTGGTTTATCGGTAGCGGCAGGCCAAGGCGTTGACATTCTTGACCACATAGAAGCCCATGGTGACTGGAGGGATGACCAATGTCCGGCCGGCCCGCAGGGGGCGGGGCTTCAGTTCGGGGAGGGTCCCATCGTCCACCATCACTAAGGGTTGGCCGTTCAGCTGCACTGACCTACAGCGAAGACAAATAGCGTGGGACTTGTCAGTGCCTCATCACAGCCAAGCCTGGGCAGCCCTGGACTGCCTGCCAGTCTGTCTGGGACTGGCCCTTACTGACACTTCCTATGCCCAAACTCTCAGCTCCATGTTTTACTTTTGAAAAACTCATTAAAAAGCTCCAGCCATGCTCCAAAAAAGAAATTGCCATGATTCCATTTTACCTAGAGTGGCTAAGTGACCGGTCCAAGGTCCAGCTTGTGGATCTGGGAGCCAGGATGTGAATACAGGCTGTCTAGTTCCAGAGACACATCATTTAGACAAGTGAAAAGTATGATGCAGAAGCTGAGAAGTGTATTATACCTACTTTTTAAAATCATAATAGCAGTTCGGTTTGATTGTATACCTGAAGAATTTTTCCCTGTGGAGTGATGCACAGGCTTAAGATGATTTCAGAAGTCTCCTTTTTAAAAGATCTCTTTAATTTATTTGAGAGATTTGAGAATGAACATCATGTAACTTGTCTAGGTTTGTTCTGAAGGGGGAGAGAGACACTTAATGATTCTCCTTTTTCTGAGAATGAGTTTTCAAATCTTTTTTTTTTTTTTTTTTTTTTTTTTTTAAGGAGAGAGAGATTGCGAGCGGGGGTGGAGGGTCGGAGGGAGAGGGGGAGAGGGAATCTTAAGCAGGCTCCATAACCAGTGTGGAGACCAACTCGGGGCTCGATCTCATGACCCTGAGATCATGACTAAGAGTTGGACTCTCTACTGACTAAGCCACTTAGGTGTCCTTTATATCTCGTATTTTAAGGATGTTTGTGTTCCAGCAACATGGTGGAGTAGGTGATAAAGTAGGGGTTTTCTAACTCCTGCTCACCCATCCTGCTTGCTTTTCTTCTTCCTGTGTACCAGCCGTCTTCAATCCTGAGAAGAGGGCCACATACAGAGTACACTGAGGAGAAAGGGAAGTAGCTCATCACCCATCCTTGGCCTGTGGTACAGAATCCAAAAAACTTCCCAGCTGTTCCTGGAATGACTTGTACAGCCATGTATCCAGATTGAAGCTCAGTTTTCTGGGTCAGAAGAAAAGGCCAGAGCCAGACCACCCTAGAAACAAGGCCGTGAGTCACCCTCAGAAAATCAATGTTGCATAGTGATGACTATTTTGGGGTCCTGCCCGACCTCCAATGTGATGACAATGCAGTGATATTATCTGAGCTGTAAAGAGAATGAAATGTTACACACTGATATAAAGGTCTTTGTTCCGTGTTCCTGCTGTTCTGTGAGTGGTAACCAGGTTTGGAGAGAGGTGGTCAGCACAGCAGACCGGAGAATTCCCAGAGATAAGTGAGCTGTGAGTTGCTCCCACAGAGGGCAAGGCAGGGAGGCAGGTTCAGGCCTGGTCCCACATGGATAAGTTTGGGTCTGATCCAGATCCAACAGGCCAGAGGGACAGCCACCCTCCTCTTATTGGTGCGACTAAGGAATGACAGAGTGAGCAGGGGACGCCTGTGTGGAGAGCCAGACCTGCCTCTGGAAAAGTACAGAAGTAGGAGAATTGAGATCTGGTAAGTATTGACCTTATCAAACCTGGAAGGAGCTTTTTGCTCCAAATTTAAGTGACTACCTCTGGTGAAGAGAGCCTATTCACTGGAGTAGGAGGTAGGATAGGAGAAAGGGTCCAATTGCAAAAGACAAAAAAAAAAAAAAAAAAAAAAAAAAAAGCCAGAACAGGTCTTCAAGGCGTACTTTCATTATTTTGTTTCAGGTGGTGTGAATATCCAACAACCAGACATATACATGCACCATCAAATACAAGTTCAATAATACTAATTAATCTTTCCAATGCATCCTCAGTTAATATCACTGCTCTACTTGAAGACCTTCAATGATCCCTCTTGCATACGGAACTGCGAGCAAGCCCTCCCCATAAGGAATGAGGTAATGTCCTTTTAGCATCACACCATCCCAGAGCATTGCTCTATGTCTGGGTTCTGGGAAGTGTGATAAGCAAGCCTTTGAATGCCTATATTGTTATTCTCTAATAGGACCCATTCTGCTTTCCTTGTTGGTTATTTGTAAAAAGCTAACCCAAGTGTGGGTTGAGCCAGGGAGCATGGTTGAGATTCTGGGGACAGATCTCTAATTCCAGTCACTCACTCACTTAGACAGTCACCTCCTTTCCAGAGCTTTCCTGTCTGTGCAATTGCTATAGGCTCCAGGCCCAGGGACGTGAAGTACAAAGCATGGGACGCCCTGACAGCATAACCAGTCCCGTAAGTAGGAGATGGGATTTTGTTATTAATTCTTTTCACCATAGCTGCGGGTAAACTTACTGGTCCTTGTACTTGGCTGTTCTCAGGACTGACAAGTTTCAGTCCTCTCTTCCCTTGGTTCCCGTGGTGTCTCTGTCTCTCTCTCACCCCCATTCTCCTCCTCCTTCATTTCTGCAAGTGGTTGCCTGTTAAGAGGGACTTTTCACTTCTACCTGTCTCATATTTTGGGGTTCTTGGTGCCTTGTCCTTGGACCTCTTCTCCCACTCCATACTCCCACTGAGTGCTGTCACCCACACCCAGGACTTTGTTATCCATGTCAATTCTCCTCAAACATAGCCTAAATCCTTCTTCTAACTAATGTCATCTCCACTTGGCTGTCCCACAGGAACCACAAAGCCACTATGTCCAAAGTAAAAATGGTCTCCTCAAACCCTGTCCTTTTCTTAGCCTTTTCTGTGTGGGGACCACCATCTACCCAATGACCTAAGCCAGAAAGCTGGCCATCTGGGACTTCTCCCTCAATGCCCACGTCGGGTGTCACAAAGTCAATTCTACCTTTTAATATTTTTCATATCTGCTTCTTTCTCTCTACTACTGCTACTACCTAAGTTCAGAACTTGCCATGTAACCGATCTCTTTGCCCCCTGCCTTGCCTTCCGCCTGCTGCTTGCCACACTGCTGACAGAGCAATCAATTTCTGTCACTGCTTTTAACTCTTCAGCATCTCCCCATGCTTCCACTTTCACATGGACAGTGAAGCCCCATTCTGGCTAGCTCTCCAGTCTTGGGTCCTGCCAGTACCCCCGACCCCAATGCTAACTACGGCTCCCTGGCCTCTGGGGGTGAGCTTGGGCTGATTGGCTGTTCTTTTCAGGTCATCACCAACATATGCACAAAGATTATTTCACAATGAAAAGCTAGTTAAATCTTACTGATAAATGAAATAAATAGTTCTCAAATGACAACGTAAGTAGATATTGTTGGAAATGAAGTATGAAAGTTCATTTAAAAGTATAGTAAATATTTTTCAAGTACCAGTAGACACTGTTGGGATTAATAAGACACAAGTTCACTTAAAACTGTTATAAAATTCCTAATAGCTTTTTTGGGAGGAGAAGGGCATCATGTGCGTTTTTCAAGCAAGAGATTTTAAAGATTTATTTATTTATTTGAGAGAGATAGAGAGAGAGATTGAGAGAGCGAGCAGAGGTGGGAGGAGCAGAGCCTGACATGGGGCCAGGTGCTCAACCTCAGGACCCTGAAATCATACCCTGAGCTGAAACCAAGAGTCAGACACTTAACTGACTGAGCCACCCAAGTGCCCCTCAAACAAGAGATTTTTTAAAAAAATATTTTATTTATTTGAGAGAGAAAGAGAGAGAGAGAGAGCATGAGAGGGCAGAAGGTCAGAGGGAGAAACAGACTCCCCATGGAGTTGGAAGCCTGATGCGGGACTCAATCCCAGAACTCTGGGATCACGACCTGAGCCGAAGGCAGTCTCCTAACCAACTGAGCCACCCAGGCGCCCTCAAGCAAGAGATTTTAAAAGGACAATTACTGTAATGTGGGAGGATGGTGACATAAGCTGACATCACTAAGGAACCCTGGTCCTTTTACAGGCCTGGCCCCCTTGCCCTGCAGGACCAAAGTAAATAACGTGCAGTTCCACTTCACAACTCACCCTTCTCCCCTGTCGGACTAACCACACTGTGTCCTTGCAGAATCTGCTCAGGTGTTGTCCTCTCTGGAGAAACTTCTCTGATCTCTGGGCTGGGCTAGGAGCTCCAACTCTGGATTCTCTTGTATCCCAAACTTATCTATGACTACCTCACTGAATTGTAGTGACTTACTCACGATCCCCCTCACTGGGCTGTGAGCTTGATCAGGAAAGGGATCACGTCTTTCATCCCTAACTCCTCGGTGCCTAACAAAGTGCTCGGCCTGGAGGAAGGATGAAATATCTTTGAACAAGTGAATGAGCTTTGAGGTTCTTTTGCACTACTTCTTATCTTTGAGGTGGAGTTTCTCCAGTTTCGGAGAGGCTCCCCGGAGGTTCGCTGAGTGTCTTTACGGATTTCATTAACCTACCAATTACTCTCTTGCTCTCAGTGGCTCTGGAGATATGAGATAAGACCTGAATTATTGCTGATTCTCAGTCACTTACCAGATACCTGACACGAGGCCATTGATTACGGATAGTATTTTTCTTCCTAAAAAAAAGATCCATTTGATCATCTCTTAACTAAGCCAACATGAGTTAATTCAGGGAGACCCTGAGTCTCCACACATCCTCATCTATAAATTCCCTCCATTATAGACAGGCCACATACTTCACCACCTCCATTCTATTTTTCTGCTTACATTTTTATTTTAATATTCATCCTGTTACCCAGTAAAGTCATATCATGCTAAATATTACAATAGTCTTTCATTTTTATGAACAATTTGTAAGTTTGAAAACATAGTCAGTCACACTGATGATAAAAATCATTGATTAGTAATGGCGATGACTATTTTGTACACAAAGGCATTTTGTAATGATTTCATTTGACTATCGCATTTAGTCCTTCCAACAACCAGCTGAGGCAGGGCTTAGCAACCCTATATTACGGATGAGGAAATCAAAGTTTAGAGGGGTCTCACCTAAGTCACACAGCCAGTAAGTGATATGGGTGAGATTTGCAACACTGCCCTTCACCATGGTCCTGTCTGGCCTCCCTTATGATCGCTAAAGAGGCCTGTGAGGTAAATGAGGTGATTATTATTATTATTTTTGTAACCTTACGTCTGAGATGAGGTCAGAGAGGTTAAGTGGTCTGGGCAAGGTCACACAGCTAATAGATGGCTTAGCTGGGTCTTGAATTCAGTCCTTTCTGACACCTCTTTCTACTATTTATGTTATTCTCCAATTCCAGATGGCACTCACCAGGATCGTGTTTCTTTATTTTAAAACCCTTCCTAATCATATTTCCATCATATTTTGGGACCTCCTTACTTACTGTGACTTTTCACACCAAATGCTAAATGACCCAGCCTATGTTGAACTATTTCTTTTAAATCCCTAGCTGCTGGGAGCATTTAAATTGTCCAAATATTAGGACAACTGCATTTTATCACCATCTGTTTTTACAAAGTCTGAGTTAATTTTTCAATTCCTAAACTCGTTTTCTTTATTTTGCATGCTATCTGAAATGAGATTCAATGTGTCATTGTGGAGTCAAGCCTTCTGTTCTCCTGGTCTCTATGGGAGCCCCTTGCCTAGGTCACCCTCCTTCCCCCACCACCTGTCTACAGTCTCTGGTCCTCATGGTTTACCCTGGTTCTTGCTAGCCGTGGATCCTGAAGCAAGCTTTCGACTATCCTGAGGGCTCAGAGAAGCAGGTGTAGTGCACCAATCTTGAAGATAATTTGCTGGACTCTGGTCTGGCCCTGGGTGGATTTTTGTGGGGCAGAGGCTGGGGAAGACTGTATTATTGGGAGAAGTCCTAGGAGCTCTGTCTGCTTCAGGCTGGCATATTTGGGACCTTGAGTGGGAGGTAAAGGGACTTAGAGATAATCACTCCGCCTCAGCTACTTTGAGGAAGTGATTTGCGTTCTCTGAACTTGGGTTTCTCTATGTGTAAAACAGGCTAGATGAAACCTCAGAGTCCTTCTGTCCTGAACATTTTTTAAGTGGGTTGTCCAAAGTCTAACAACTAACTTGAGGCATTTAATGCCAAACTCAAGAGTCATCCTGCACAAACAAGAATCTGATCACAATATTCACCTACCTACCTAATGTTCAGTCGCTCCCTGCTGATCTTAGAACACTGTCCAAAGCCTTTACAAGACCCAATAGGCAAAGCCTTCTTACCTATGTCTCCAGCCCTCTAGCGGCTCACCCTAGTTCCTGTCCATTCCTGCTCCCCACTACTCACCACCTCCTCCCATTCCATGCTACAGTGTCGCCAAGCGCAATCTCTGACCCCAGAGTTTTTGTACATGTTCCTGCTGCTTGGGACCTTCTCCACATTCCCTCCCCCTTCCAGCTTCCTTTCCCTGGCTAAGTCCTATCTGTCCTTTAGGTCAGATGCCCCTCCAAAGTGTTTCCATATTACCCCACACTTCTGAGATCTCTGCACTCATCACCGGGTACTGGCATTGCTGACCTACTGTCTGTGTCTTCACTAGGCAGGAAGACCATGTGTCTGTCTTGTTCATTCTTGCACTCTCCCTCCACCAGCTCACATAGCAGGTGAGCAATAAGAGGAGGACTGGTTATAAATATGCAGGGAGATGAATCCAGAAGGAAGAGACATTGGATTGGAAGTCCAGAGACTTGAGTTTTAGTCCAGACTCCCAACATGAAATGTGCTGGCCTGGACATGACACCCGTCTGTTCTAGTGTCTGTTTGTGTATGGTTAAACCATGAGAGGGGGAGAAGAAGGGAGGCAGCGGAGGGAGGAAGGAGAATGTCTAAGAATCTGAGTGTGTGTGTTGGGGAAGGGGCGTTAGCTCCCTTTGCTCCCTGTAATCCCACACATCCAAGTCTCTCATTCCAGAGTGCTGTCCCGTGCGCCACTAGAGGGCACTCTTGTTCTACACAACAGCACGGGACAGCATTTTCCACCCACCCACCCCCGCCCCACCCCGCGACCCCTCCGGCGCGGGCTCCCCGGAAGCCAGAGCGCGTGCGCCGCCCCCACACACGCACTCGGTCCCCGCCACACTGCACTGCGCTCGGCCTCCCGGAGGAACCGAAGGGTCAGTCATTCAGAGCCCAGCAAAACGGCCTTGCGGTACACTTAGCAGCACCCCCCCTCTCCCCCGCCCCAAATGTGGCCAATATTAAGGAAAGGAGCGCAGCCCGGCTTCGATTCCCGCCGGGGTGCGGGCTTCTCGGCCCGCGTGCAGGGAGGGGGTCGGCGCAGGTGCGGGGCTGGCGGCGCCCGCGCGACCCGGCCTCCCAGTCCTCCGCGCCGGCCGCGCACCTGTGTACGCTTTACAGGCCCTCCAGGCCCCGCTGCCCCGTGTGGCCCCCTCGCTGAGTTAAGAAGCCAGTCTCTGCAGCTGCCCTGCCCTTCGCCAGGTCAGGGGCAGGTTAGAGCCTGGAGGGTTTGAGGACAGAGGGGCCTTCCTCCTCTCCCCTGCTCCGGGAGAGGCTGTGCATCTGGGGTAGCTTAGAAAGGAAATTCCTTTGAAATGGCCAGGAGTGATCGCCATCCCGCTGACCAGGGCCCCTCTGGAGTGGCCTCGGGTTAGTGTCGCCCTTCTCACTAACCTAGCTGGACCAGAGGCTTAAGGATGCTCATTACCCTCTCAGGGGGTACTCCTGCGTCTGGGGTTGTGGGGAGGATGACTTCCAGGTGTGCCCTGAAACTTTCCTGGAATCTGGTAGATTCTGTCAAAAAGTCTCCCCTTGACTCCAGGCCCCTGTGGCCTCCTTCATAGGGTCTTATCGGATAGCCCCAGCTGGAAGGCAAGCATATTAGCCGCAGCTCCCCCTTTAGTTAGCACCGGTCCTGCTCAGCTTTATTTTATCTGTGCGCTGGAGTCATTTTGCCTGCTAGACCAAACTGTTTGCATTTCTTAATTTTCAAGAGCATGCGGTTCTGTCCCTTCTTTCTTTCAAGACTAATTCTAATTAATGTTGGTCAACCTCGCTAGGACTTCTCCTGATTGGATACTCTGACCCCTTCCTCTTTTAAAGAGAAGAGACTGTGCAAGAGAGGGCAAACGGAGATGAAGGCTTCCTGTTCCCCTCTCTCCTCCGGGAGCCCACATCATGTGTGAGGTTCCTGGCCACGGAGACCCTTTGAGGCTGATAAGATCATATGCCCTTCATCCTATTCTTTGAGGGGCATATTGAAACAATGAGGAGTTTTGATCTAGCTTCTGTATCACGGAGCAAACCCTAGGATTCCTTCATCCAAGCAGAGCTGGGGGGATTTTATAGGCAAGTTGTTAGAGATATAGACTTTTCCTGTTTGCAGTTAGGTTTGGGGTCATGATTTGATCTGTGTTCTAGCCAAGTGGTGTAATAATGGTCCAAGCCATAATGGGATTCTATCATGTGTCTCTAATGGCTTAAAGTAACTTAGCACATTTGGCAGACAAGATGAGAGCCCAGCTACGGAACCTGGATTTATACTGATATTGTTAATTCCCAACAGATGAGGAAATCATCTGGGGGCAGTTTAGGGAGAAAATTTGATTCTGTGACCATCTGAAAGCTCCATGTCATAGGCATATCACACTCAAACCACAGGACACAATAGGAGCCAGCTATAAAAACCATGGAGAGACTTTAACATGTGGTTAACTCTGCTCCCTTCCCATTGTAAAGACTTGGTGCCATGCTCTCCAACACTCATGAGTGGTGTAGAAGGGCATTACTCATATTCCTCCTATTCTTTGTGTTGTACAAACTCAGTTGTAGCAGTCCTTACCCATGTAGATAGAAACCCAGAAACACGCAAATGTGTGGTCAGACACAGTATAATTAAAATTATACAAAGAGAGAGACAAAAGGAAAATCACACCTCTCAGCCTGAATTTTGAGGTCTTCTGTTCTGGCTCTAGTATATTTTTGTGGCCTTTCCCCCTCACCCTACAAAGCATCTTATATTCCAATCATGTAAAATGATTTGCCACTACTCACTCCCTCCTTGAACTTTTGTTACTTCTGAACACTCAGTAAGCTCATCCCACTGCTTGGAATCTCCTTTGGTCTAGCGTTTCCTAGGTGTATCTCTCATGCTTCCAGCTCCTGCTCAATGGCCCTCAGCCCAAGGACCTCCCAGACTCCCAGGTTAGAATTCATCTCTTCCCTCCTTACACTTCCTTCTCCCATATATACCCTCTGTGGTCTGTCTTGTCTTGTCTTCAGGTATCCTCCATGATGAGAGATCAGGTCCCCAGCCCTAATTGTATGGGGCTGGAAGATGCAGTGTGGGTTGAGAAGCATCTCCCTGGGGCGCCTGGGTAGCTCAGTTGTTAAGCATCTTCCTTCGGCTCAGGTCTTGATATCCAGCCCAACATCGGGCTCCCTGCTTGGCAGGAAGCCTGCTTCTCCCTCTCCTACTCCCCCAGCTTGTGTTCCCTCTCTTGCTGTCTCTTTCTCTGTCAAATAAATAAATAAAAACTTAAAAAAAATTTTTTTTAAAAGAAACATTTTTTTTATGGGCAGTCTGCAGGTGGGATGAAGAGAGTCCGGCACAAGGGTAGGAGTGTGTGCACGCACGCACGTGGGCAGGTGTGCAGATGGGTTTTCCGTATGTAAAAGTATGAGATAAAGTCCAGAAACCACACCCAAAATTAGCTCTTTCATTTTAAAGTCATGGCTCCCTGGACACCTATTCAAATATGTTAAATCAAAGGGATAAACATCTCGGTTTTACAGGATTTTGAGAAAGTGTTCCCTGTGATACCAGGTGCACTGGTGCACCTTCAAAAGTGAAAAGTAAGACATCCCAGGTGGCACAGGCTCTCTTCCAGGGTCTATGGATGTCAACAGCCTCGGGAGGGTGTGGAGGAGGAAGAAGACAAGGGCCATTTCTTCCCAGTCCTGCAGAGCCGCGTATTCTGCGTCCTTGCCCCTCAGTTTAGAGGGGCTGCTGCGAAGCCCGTGAGCTTTAGCCTTAGGTGCCCATTTACCAGTGTTTCATCAGGGCGATCTGGAACAGAATGGAAATCTCTGCCTGCAGCGAGAGTCCCCAAGTGAGTGAAGGGAGGGAGGGGAGACCACAGCCTTGATGGACAGCTGTGCAGAGAGATTCCAGCTGCTGGAGCGAGCTGCAAGGAAATGTATTCCAAAGCCGAGAGCAAATGAAAAACTCTCAGAAAACAACCCCGAGTGCAGAGTGAAAACCCTGAATTCCTAAACATCTTGGTTTAAGATGTCAAGTCTCTGTAAAGTATAAAAGCATTTTATAATCCTCTAATCTGCACAGCGATCTGTACATTACTAATCTGGGAGTTAAAACAAAACAACAATAAACCCTTTGAGGAGCTGTACACATCCTTCCACTTAGTCATAGAGAAGGCCCAGGGGCTCATGGCATGTTCGCACCTTTGGCAAAATGGCTTAGTGCCTAAATGAAGGTTAGGATCCGGGTGAAACAGAAGATGAAAATCAGAAAATCAGCTGGGATATTGTTCCAGCATTTTCTGGAGCCACAGTTGTTCGCAACCTTGGCCACATATTTGAATCATCTGGGGAGCTTTAAAAATACTGGTGCCTGGGTCCCAGCCTGGAGAATTTTGGTTTAATTGGTCTGGGGTGTGGCTTGGGCATGGGGCTTTTTAAAGGTCGCAGGTGATTCATCTCGAAGCCATGGTTGAGCCCCAGGGGTAGGAGAGGGAGTGGGAAGGTGTTCGCAGTTGGGTAAGAGGAGATGCAAACAGCTTTCTAACCATCACATTCTGAAGTCATTTTGAATAAAAAGAGCCTTTCTCTCTGTTTTGGAGTACCATGTCAAGAGGCCACTTTTTTTTTTTTTTAATCTAAAAGTAAGATGTGAACTTTCCAAAGGCAAGTTTTTTTGGCTAGTCTGAAGTGAGCATTTTTGCTCTTTCAAGAGAACTGCTTCCCTTCATGCCTCCCCTCCCGTTCATCCACCAGGGAGATAAGCATTCTCCTCAGTCCCTACAGGCAAGCATGTGTGTAGCACATCCCAGGAGGAATTAAGACTCGAATCTTAAATCTGGATGAAGTATTTGCATAGATAACGAACTCTGCATTTCTTTAACATTAAAAAGGAAAACTCGGTGCTTTTTTTGAAGAGCAAGTTCTCAAAGACATTTCAGTTTCTCTCAGGTCACAGGCTGTGGCACAGAGTTCCCTACAAACCAAAGGTGGTTCAAGCTCTTTCCAAGCAAGAGACACCCAAGAGGATTAAATATGTCATTCAGTACTTTCACGGCATTTTCCAGATAGGTCTATAATTATTTACTCAGATCACCCTGTATACGTTGGTTCTGGCTACTGTCTCTTTTTGAACCACAGAACCACAGAACACCCTGAAATGAGCACAAGGGTGAAAAGAGTCCAAATTCTCTATGTCTCAATGAGTAGTTAAGCTTACATTAACCAGAGATGTGTAAGGCTCATCTCTGTGTAGTTACTTCTTTGTAGTTTTTCTACAGATTGACTCAGAGCCTTGTGCAAGTATTTTTATAAATATGCATACTCATATATATTTACATTTCTACTTTCACAGTGTCTGTTTCAGACTTTCTCACCAGGAACTCTAGCTTGAACGCTGCTGTGAGCCTAAATATGACCATCCCGCTCACTTGCCACCGGGCCTCTGGCTCGTCTTTCCTCCTGGAGGGCTCTCAAGTGCCCTAACAGGGCTGCCAATGAGGTGGTGGCATCGGCACAGCAGGGCCTTTACCTTCAGGTAAAAGAGGTCTCCATTCTAATGTCTGCTTTTAAAAAAGGGATCCTCTTGGGGTGCCTGGGTGGCTCAGTGGGTTAAAGCCTCTCTGCCTTCGGCTTGGGTCATGATCCTGGGGTCTTGGGATGGAGCCCTGCATCCCTGCATCGGGCTCTCTGCTCAGCGGGGAACCTGCTTCCTCCTCTCATTCTGCCTGCCTCCCTGCCTATCTGTGATCTCTGTCAAATAAATAAATAAAATCTTAAAAAAAAAAAAAAAGGATCCTCTTTTTCCTGACTTTTTAGAACCAGCACCTGATGCCCTGTATGGATGGACAACTTCCGCACCCACTTTCAGCTCCAATAGTACTACGGACAGCCCTTACCTCTTACAGAATATCAAAACGCATTCCAGAGGGCACTGAAGAAATAAACATAAAAAATGAAACAAAAAGGAAACTAGAAGAAAATAAAGATACATATTTATCTGATTTCAGGACTATAAATACATAGACATATGAGTGGGATGGAAGAAACCACAAAGCAAAAGATATATAGACTTGGGGCGCCTGGGTGGCTCAGTGGGTTAAAGCCTCTGCCTTTGGCTCAGGTCATGATCCCAGAGTCCTGGGATGGAGCCCCATGTCAGGCTCTCTGCTCTGTGGGGAGCATGCTTCCTCCTCTCTGCCTCTCTGCCTACTTGTGATTTCTCCTGCTCTGTCAAATAAAATCTTTAAAAAAAATTTAAAAAAAAGATATATAGGCTTAACTATATCTTATTTATCATATATATATATATATATATATATATATATACACCTTATTTTATATCTTATATAAAAAGGGAATACTTCTGTATGTCAAGATAATATCCTAAAAATGAAACAGTTGGAAAAACAGCAAATAAAATACTGGGGAAAATATTTTAACACATCTGATAGGTAGCAAAGCAGAAATTGCCTCATGTTAGAAAAAACTTACAAATCATTAAGAAAACAGATAACAACCCAATTGAAAAATAAGCAAAAGACATAGAAAATGCCTAAAAGCAATACTAAGAGACATGAAAAAATTTTCAACCTCACTAATACTCAAAGAATACAAATTAAGATGACAGCATTATTTTTCATTATGAAGTTGGCAGAGATTTAAAAATGTTACGTTTCTGTGTGATGAGGCAAACTGAAATAAGAAAATGCTCACACTTCCTACTCCTTCTCAGACCTCCACCACTGAGCTTGTCTGAGGTGAGAAAATTGAGCAGTTAATCATAGGAGATAAGGTTCTATAGCTCAGTGGATTCCAAGGTGAACAGAATAGTGAGCAATCTGGAAACCAGGCCATTTGAGGAATGGCTGAAGGAGTTAAGTGTTTAGCTTGGAGAGTACAACTCTACAGGGAGACACTGAAAAATTATTATGAAGAAGGTATAGATTTACTCTGCTTAATTTTCCTAAAGCAAGGGGAGAAATGGAAGAAAACACCCTTTGGCCACATACAAGGAGGCTCTTTCCTACCATCAGAGCTGTCAAGTCCCAGAGTGGGCTGACTCAGGACAGAAGCAGTCTCATCAAACAGAAGCTGACAGGCTTTCTATCAGGGATGCTCTAGAGGAAACTCCTTCTTTTTTTTTTTTTAATATTTTATTTATTTATTTGACAGACAGAGATCACAAGTAGGCAGAGAGGCAGGCAGAGAGAGAGGAGGAAGCAGGCTCCCCACTGAGCAGAGAGCCCGACATGGGGCTGGATCCATGGACCCTGGGAGCATGACCCAAGCTGAAGGCAGAGAGGCTTAACCCACTGAGCCCACCCAGGTGCCCCTAGAGGAAACTTCTTGATTGCTAAGAGTACTCTCAAACTTATTTCTCCTCTATAAAGTCATCTTTTAATAACTGCAGAACTTTTATAACATGGTTTATTTTAAGAAGAAACTAATTTAAATGATCCCAGACAAGTGAGAGAATGGAAACCTGCACAGAGTGGGTCTGGTTACACGGAATTCATAAACCCCACCATCATCATCAGAAGCTAGTATCAGCAGTGGAGAACTTACACACTTATGTGTCTGGAGTCTACTGAGGTAAGTTGTTTCTAAGTGTGTGAGTGAGATGTCCCAGTATAGAATTCTGAGGGTTAAGACTTTTCCCCAAGCTCCTTTTCCCAGATCTGTCCATGCCCCAAAATAAATGTGGCACTTCTAGTCATCTTTAGAGGCTGTGGTAGGTCAGGTGGTGGCCAGTTCTGCCCTCACACTCTCCAAACTCTGAATCTGGAGATGAAGTATCATAATGTGGTCTATTCCAATAGGGTCATGAAGATATTTTTAAACTCTTAGCACCTGGGTGTTAACTTGTGTATTTTCAGAACTATTCTGTTTGGCTAACATCAAATGACACCCTTCTAAAGGCATGCAGTTAGATGCCACTGTTTTTCTTTGATATAGGATTTAATGAATATGAAATCAAAGCAAAAGTCATATCCCAGAGAGATGGAAAAAATAAGCAGTATTCAGAAAAGAAAAAAATATGTTCATTTCTTCACAGAACAGGCAATAAGATTCTAGGTTCATAGGAACCTTAAGTTTCTTTCAGCTAACATCACCACAGCTATGCAGATATGAATATGAAGATACAGATATGAATATGAATATGCATCATACAGATATGAAATACAAACATTTAATATGGAACCTATTAGCCCTGAAGCAGAAATTCTCCACACCTCTCTCATGTACCATCCACAAGCCACTTCCTGTTAGCTGTTTGTTTCTAATAGCAGATGAACTCCTCCTCGAGGACAGGGACCTCAGAATCCCGTTCCCCCTTTCCCCTAAATACTCTATACTGAATAGCTTTTGAAGGCTATTGATGGCGTGGGTTGGCATGAGGAAGATCAAGAGACATTCTGAGATGAAGCATTCACATTGAACTTCATGTTCAGACATTTTCCCCTAGTTTATCTACTTGGGATTCCTGAGCTCTTTGTAGTTACTGGACTATAGTTCATTGAAAATTTCAGCTGCGTTACTGGCCACTGCACAATAGACTGCTGAAGGGGAACAAGTCATGTCTGGCACAAAGTAGAATCTCAATAAAAGGTGATGAATGGATGAAGAAATATGAGACGGCTCATGTGCCAGCATCTTTCCCTCAGAGATGTAACTCTGGGCTTGAGCTCCAGTAGGGGAAGGAGAGTTAGCTAGCAGTGCTTATGTGTATAAGGTCAGAATGTCCTATGTCAAAATTGATTTTTATAGGTTTCAAATTAAACCAATTTATAGTAAGTGCTGGCATTGAATAATCCTTTTGTCCGAGAAGAGCATAGAAGAAACAGAAGGGAAAACACCAATTTTGCAAAGAAAAAAACCTTTTTATTAACATTCTATATGACTGGGAAAAAGAATCTTAGAAGCAGTTCACAGAAGACTTTTTAAGAAGGATCTGGAATTAGGACTTCTGAAGAAAAGTTAATGGAACAGAGGTGAGTTGGCGTAGAGGAGAGAACATTGCTGAGTACCCTGATACTCTTGAATGTGAAGACATTGCTGAGTACCCTGATACTCTTCACATTCATTCTGTGAAAAGCTTATGATGAAATGAAAGCAGACAGTATCGTGATAGCATTCAGTGATCCGTACTGTATGTTTGTCAATATGTCACTATAATTTTATATTGCTGGACTACTGGGGTAGCACAGTATTGAGGAGAGTGCACTGGATTTGGGGCCAGGAAAATTGGGTGCTAGATACTTTCTAACTCTATCACTTAATAGTTGTGTGACTCTTGAGGAAGTCACTTAATGCTCTAAGATTTCATTTCTCCAACTCTAAAGTGTGAGGGAGGCAGGGATTGTTCTACTTTCTTCTTGGTGCTATTCAGAGGGTCAAATGAGATAATGGCTCTTAAAGTCCTTTATTATCTATAAAGTCCCAGCCACAGTGGGTCACAGTGTTCTTATAAAATTGAGTGTTTGGACAAGATTGAAATTGTGGGCACTCATTCCCCAGAGGTCTTTAAACCTAGAGCATCGTCTAGTCCAGGTGGCTTTGCCGTAGACTATTTAAGGGTAGGGAGAATGAAGCAGATCACTTCAAAATGTCATTCTGCCCTGGGATTCTTAGTAGCTGCTCATTCCCTCGAGTCAGAATAGAACAGTCAGTGTGATGAAGGTTGTTTCCTTCTTTTCTAATTTTTGGATAGCTTTCCCTTCAAATGGAATTGAATTAGACATATAGGGCAGGACACTGGGATGTGAGCAAACACCTGCTCTTGGTTTGACTTTTCCCTAAAAAAGTGAGTTCTGTTTTTTTATGTAAGTTGACTTCTTTGGCCCAGCTTCCTGTTGTTTCCCTGTTTGTTGAAAGACACTGGAGATATTTATGTCTTGGATGGAATCGATTCCCTAGAGGACAATGCTCACTGATTTGTGATCGCATCAGGCATTGGGAAGATTCTTTCCTTTGTGGATACAGAGATGCCCCCAATGTTCTCTTTGACTTCTCCAGAATGGGAACTATTATTGTCTTGGATATAAATGGTCAGTCTTCCTCCCAGACAGGTGAGAAACCAGGGAACAGGACAGAGAATGGACCTGCAGCTTGGAGATTTTCTGGAGAAAAACTAGCCCAATATTACTGCCACATCCTCTTACAGCACAGCCTCTTTGTGTGGCCTTTTAGTGGCCTGAAGAAGCTACTTGGCTGGTGACCATCGGCTCCAAAAGTGAAGTGGAAGTGGGGGATGGAGAATAGAAGAGAAAAATCGAATTTTACAGTTCAATGGGAAGCAGAACTCTTTTAGCTCACCCTCCCACTGAGTGAGAATCTTGGAGCCCCTCTGGGTTGGCCATGGCCGCTCACTCTCTGAATAATAGGCTACCTCCTAACAACCCTGTCCTCAGTCACACCAGATGAGTCTTTGGAAAATGAGCTCTTTTTGTGGTGAAATCTTTCTCTTTTAAATTATACTCCCTGGTTTGCCGTCACTTTAGAGGATTCTAGGCTAAATCTGTTTTCTTTCACTTCACAGTCCCTGAGTATCTAAGGAAAGTCCTTATGATTTGTGTTATTTTTCCTCTCGGAATGAAATCTCCCTATTTCCTTCAGCCATCCTTACAGAATATGTATTCTAGACACAGAACCCCCTCCTCTTGTATACACTATAGTTTTTGAAACTTCCATTCTCCTATCCTATAGGGTATAGGGCACCCACCTTTTGTCTGATTCCAAGAATGAGAACTATTTCTCACATAGAGAGTTGAGACTTGACGGGTGGGTCTTATGATGGGCTCACTCACTGAAATGACAAACAGGAACCTTCATTTGTGGGCTCGGATTCCCAGACTGTGCCTGATTAGCCCCTTAGGGAGGCTTCATGTGCAAAGTCTGACATTCTTAAGCCCCAGGATCTTTCCAGAGATTTCAAATATACCCAGCCCTGCTGACCACTCCAAGAGAATGAGAATTACCTCCTTGTTCTCAACCAGTCATAAATGTTTGCTGGCATCTCTCTACTCCTGAAACGCCAGGCTACAGCGCCTAACTGGTGGCTTGAATGGCACACTGACTTGCTCTGTATCCTCTTTCTGGTTCCTCCAGACAAGAGCAATTACAGGTTCCTCAGCTCCCAGAGCTTTCCATTTTTTTCTGAATTAATATGGCTCCAGGCTACAGCAAGGAATTAGCAGACACAGAACACAGAATCTGGCCCCAGAGGCTTATAAAACAGAGAAGGAGACACCAAAGGCTGAAATCACTTCCTTGCATTTCCTTTCATCCTTTCCTGCAGAGTCTGCTTCACCAAAACCACACCCTTCCTGTGAGACCCCCATCTCAGAACCACCTAGGGCTCCTGCATGCATTAGTAGTTACCGAGCAGAGCCCTGGGGGCACTGAACATATACACGACAGCCCCTGCTGGCAGCTAACAGTCCAAGATGGCGGGGCACAGGGTCAGAGTCACTGAGGTCAAGAATGGGAGCGGTGTCAAATTAGCAGTAGTTTACAGGAGAGAAATAGGCTTAGAGAATTAAGTGAAGGGCTCAAAGCTCCACAGTGAAGTAATGGCAGGATTAGGGCTAGAATCCAGTTCTCCTGACTTCCAATCCAAAACTCTCTTTAAAATGATATACGTAAAATCATATGTGCCTGACTGTATTTCTATACTTCTATACATATGTGTATGCATGGGTGTGCGAAATTTTCGTTTGTAGAGAGCTCACATGCTCTAGCTCCCCCACATGCTCTAACCTGGTTCTCACAATCACCCCATCTGACAGGTATGGGAGCCGAGATTTGCCCACACGAGTAAATGGTAATAACTGGATTCATAGCCAGGCCTTCTGATTCTAGCTCCCTCCTCTTCTGACTGCGTAACATTGTTAGTTTGATCTCAGTGTCCATTACTGAATCCCTCTTCAGGACCCCCATGGAATGAAATTCTCTTTTACCCTGTCCCCCTCTAACATTCTCAACAAAACCCCTAACACAAATTGTCACTGAGATGGTGACGAGGTGAGGTACAAGAAAGCATAACAGGAGCACAGAGCACATCAGTAGCAAATGGGAGTCACCTCAGTCATTCTGCAGGACAGGTATAGGCAGGAGGGTCCGAGGTGTGGCCAGGTTCAAGCATCGGGAATAATCCTGGAGTAAACAGGGTTGGAGGCCCATATCCTTGGTTGGTGGGGGAAACAAACTCATAAAATGATGCTATGCTCTGACTACATTTCCTCTTGTTCCATGGTTTTGCATTTATACCATCTTTATTATAATCTTAACAAGCATCTTAGCAACACATTATCTTAAAAATCTGAGAAGACTCTGCTTTGGAAGAACATTTTAGAGATGTTAGAAAGAGAGCAATTGTTTCCTTCATCCCGGCCAGCTAGAGTCCCGAGCTGAGGAAAAAGAAGGCAATGGGTATTTCCCACACACCTCCTATGTGGCAGGAACTTTACATAGACTCCTGTGTTTACTCCTCTCCCCATGAGATGAAGAAACCGAGACCATATTATAGAAATTACATAACTTGCTTAAGGACACAGTCAGCAAATGGCCTGTTAGACTTAGGCATTTGGCTAGTTCCTTCCACGCAGTACACATGGTTTTCCCAGTTTTGGGCAGGCTCAGCTCCTAACCTCTGCTCCAGAGGACCAGGAGCGATCACAATCACAATCACTGCTTGAGGTGTCAGCCCTTCTGCAAGAAGCGACTTTGCAGGTCACTGGTGAATGGCAGTGGAAACTTGAACACACTCATGATCCTCAGAAAATCAGCCCCAGGATGAGAACTTTAGAGCTGGAAGAGACCTTACCAAACATACAGCAACTCTTGAATTTTGCAGATGAGAACACTGAGGCCAAAGAATTAGGATTAACTGATCGGCCAAGGTCAAACGATTTAGTGACTCTGGGACAAAAACTCATTTTCCTGCCTAGGATAAAGACCAGGAATTCAGCATATTAGTCATGAATGACTGGGAAATAGAAAGAGAAGGGATAAAATACTTGAGTGTCTCCTAATACAGGTAGGATTGCGAGGAAAGAAAAGTAGAAGCAATGTACATGTAGCTGGAGAAAAGAGCCCGTATATGAACCAAAATTGAAAATACAGATCTAGGGTGGGCTAAAGAGACTCAGTAAGTGACTTCCCAGATTGTGTTTTGTTCCCATTGCACATACAGTTGGAAGCCAAATGCAAGCCACCAAGGTTGCAGTGAAACAGCGAACAATTATAGCACAAATAGTTGTGGGCAGCTGTGGGAGTGCAAGCCACCTGCTCCAAGTTTACAGCTTTGTTAAACTTGGTAAACATTAAAAATGTAATAGGAATGCTCCCAGTCTGTACAGCATCCCATACTCTTCCTGGGAGGCCTTACTCAGGGAGCTGAGGTGGCCTTGTCTTCGACGAGGCTCTTCTCCCTGTGGCCTAGAGCTGCTTTCTTTTGGTGGAGGTCAGGGTTGGCAACAGTCTCTGGTAGAGTCGAAGGGAGGTAGGGAGTATCACAGAATCATAAATTTTTAGAGTTTGAGGGAATCACAGAGCCCCAGAATATAATGTCTCTCCTAACATTCTGATAAGGAAACTTGAGATCCAAGAGGTGATGTGTCCAAAGTTATAAGTTTAGGGGCAGAACAAACTCTTGATCTCTGAAATTTTGACCCTTTGTCCTCATGAGGTTCATAGATGCCCACAACAAGGGAGTTCTAGCATTACCTATTCATTACAGCTGAAAGGGGCATGGCTTTCAAGCCCCAGGGTTTTCACTTGTCACGTGACTAGGGGGTGCTATTGGCATTTAGTAGGCAGGGGCCCAGGATGTGAATAAGTAACTTGAAATGAGATCATCCTTCATAACGAATTGTCTTGCCCAAATAACAAAAAATGCCCTTGTTGAGAAATATTTTGTCTACCATTTGACTTTACAGTTGAGGAATCTAAGCCTAGAGACAGGGACAGGCTTGACAAGGGTCTCAGAGGGAGTCAGCAGTCCCCTGACTCCATCCCACTGAGACCCTGAGTGAAATAGCAGCAGGAAAATGACAGTGCTAGATCCTTCCCTTTCCAATTCCTGCTGCACTTGCTCTTAAGCTATTTCTAGGTCTGCACTTACTTGGACTTGAGCCCCTCCTGTCCATAGGGCTGCAGCAGATACTGGTGCACGAGCTTGTCCCTGAGAGTCCCAGCCAGTTTGATTTTCTTTCTTGATCGGTGCAGGTTGATGATAAAAAGTGTAATAGACCCTCGAACATAGTTGTGGCTGAGATGGAGAAGGAGAAGGGTAAGATGGAAATAAGGTGGTCAGTCAGATGCTGCTAAATAATTTATAGACTGCACCAAACAGGACTTCCCCAGGAAAGGACACTTATTTTATGATTCTTGACCACCGATGACCATCAAAGATAGAAGGCCTTGTTATTGTTTGTGGTTTCTTGCAGAGAAGATACCCGGTTCCCACCACACTTCTTTCGTTTTTGTTTAAATATATTACAATGACTTTAGAAAATAAAATATCTTTTTCTGAGAATGAAAATAAAACATGCTGACTACATGGGGAAAAAGGGAAAAATACAGAGAAATACAAAGAAAAAGAATTCTCTTATAATCCAAGTATCTTGAGATATGATAAAATTTTGGTAAACATCCTTCCAGTATTTTTTGTTTATTAATTCAACATTAATTCACGTATTTACTGAGTACTTTGACATATATATATATATATATATATATATATATATATTTCCCAGTTTTCATCTAATTGAGACCACATTGTTTTTTCAGTTCATGAACATCTTAAACATATTCCCATCTTATTATGTTAGTGTATTTTCTTCTACTTACAGAAGAATGCTAAATTCTTCACTTATATAAATGTACCATAATTTATTTAGTTAACCCCCTACCTTTGGGGACTTACATTTTTTCAAAATTTGCCATAACAAAATTACATATGCTAGTATATAAATTTTTTGCATGTCACCATTATTTCAAATAAAGTCCTGGAAGCTGGACACATTAAGACTAGGGGAAGGCACATGGCATGATTCCTAACCAAATCTTCTGGTTCATTCCCAGTGAAGCCTCTCCTTGTGGGAAGATTTTCTGTCCCTACTGTGTTGAACCCTAGGGTTCACACGATTGGTTTTGGCCAATGAAATGTGGGTAGATGTGTTCAAATTTCTGTGCAGAAGTTTTATAAGACAGCCTGTGTTTTGCCATGTCTCTTTTCCCTGTGCCAGAAGACCAATGATGTTCTCAAGAGAGGCTACTCTATTGACCTGCAACCCAGAATGAAGATGATGTAGAGCAGAGCCACAGTTGAGCCATGACAGACAGGTAGTATGCATGAGAAATACACTTTTTTATTGAAAGCCATGGAGATTTGTTGGTCCTCCATTATCATGGCATAACCTCACCTATCCTGACTGATACACACATTTTGCTAACACTGATGTTAACTGCCTAGAAAGCTTCTACCAATTTGCTCTCTTCAACTACCTACAAGAGCACCCGTTTCCTCATACCCTTAAGAATAATGGATATTTCCTTTGCCTTTGGGGGCATGTCTTGAAAGAAGTGACTTCTTGGACAGGATAGGATGGATAGGACTGGAAGAGATTATGCTGAGTGAAATAGTCAAGCAGAGAGAGTCAATTATCATATGGCTACACTTACTTGTGGAGCATAAGGAATAACACAGAGGACATTGGGAGATGGAGAGGAGAAGTGAGTTTGGGGAAATTGGAGGGGAAGACAAACCATGAGAGACTGTGGATTCTGAGAAACAAACTGAGGGTTTTGGAGGGAAGGCAAGTGGGGGGATTGGGTAAGTCCCGTGGTGGGTATTAAGTAGGGCACGTATTGCATGGAGCACTGGGTGTGGTACATAAACAGTGAATTTTGGAACACTGAGAAAAAGATAAATTAAATTAAATTTTAAAAAAGAGTAAAGGATATTAACCTTTTAAAATACTCTTATCAATCTAAGAGGTGATAGTAGGATTTTGTGTTGTACTAATTTGCATTTTTAAAAAAATTCACGCTGAGGGGCAGCATTGTTTTCATTTGCCTGTTTGCCATTTTATCTCTTCTTTTGTGAACTGGCTATTCATGTCCTTTGCCCATTTTCTTATTGATTTATAAAAACTATTTATTAAAGATAGTGAACCTTTGTCTGTATGTATGTTGCAAAATTTCCCCCAGGTTTCTTTGATCACTTCAGTTTGTTGACATTGTATTTTGATGTATGAAACTTTAAAACTCTTAGATAGCCAAATTTATTGATCTTTTTGATTTCAGCTTTTGCTGTTTTACCTACACCAAAATTATAAAACTATTCACATTTTGGAATCCTTTTAAACCAGCACAGGATGTTCAGAAGCCTGGAAGAACTATATGCCTACATGCAAGAGCCTTTCAGCATGTATCAACAAAACTATAATGATTTCCTTCTTTCTTGTAGGAAAAAAGACTTTGTTTCTAAGGGGTCCCCTAGGGCCCCATCTGGATGGGTTAATGAGAGGAAACAGAAGAAATGACCCAGTCCTGCCTTCAAAGGAGGAGTTTAGAGAAACTCTAAGTCAACTTTGCCCAGAGGAAAATATCATTCTTTGCAGAAACAGCATCCCTTAGCCTCTGGGTCACTCACCTCTGCTTCTAAAGGTGCTAATTAAGAGTAGAGTGACTAAGGACAGGTCAACTGATAACTTGGGTTGTTTCTGTTTTTTAATAAAACAGTTGCTAGGGCTCATCCTGAAGACTTTGATTCCATCTGTTTGTGATGGAAGCTAAGAATGTGTGTGTGTGTGTGTGTGTGTGTTGTGTGTGTGTATAAGTCTTTCTAGGATATTTGGCAGATAACTTGAGTTTGGGAACCATTTGCCTAGAACAATCCATTAAGGTTAGAAGAAGAATTCCCAAAGTATATTCCATTGACTTTGTGTCAGATAATTTTCCTTACATCTGTAGGAGGGCACATTACTGTGTTCGAAGGCTTTCTGAACGCCTGCACTGATACTCTGATAAATTATTATATGACTTTTCTCCCTGGTTCCTTCTCTGGTGCTTCTTAATCTTCTGAAGCATGTGAAGTAGTTTTTGGAGCCAGCTGAGTTAGGTCAGAAAAGAATGCCCATTTACTGTGCAGACTTGTGTCACTGGAGCTCAGAAGATGCTGCTAGCTGGCGTCCTGCATTTGCTGTCATTAAAAGAACACCAACTATATTCCATTGGTGGGCTTTAAGCATAGCTTTGCTGAAGAAATTGAATGAAACACCATTAACTACAGGTACTCTGGGCCTCAGTGTGAGCAAAAGTAGGCATGCCTGGGCACCAGTTGTGCCAGACTGCGGTAAACTCTTTTGCTAACTACCATCAGATAACCTCAAAGGTCATCAGTGGAGGAGGGAGAGCCTCATGCTTGCATTTACGAGTTTTTCCTCTGCAGAGCTGGGGCAGGATGAGCCCTCGGAGACTGAAGAGAAGGGTGGGATGCTGGGAAGTGGTGGGTGGGAGGGAGACCTGAAATCACAGCATTGCTGCAGGGAAAGCTGTCTTTTCAAGCGCTTGGCAATGGTCTGATTTCCATTTACATAGTTCCCCTGGGGGAGACAAAGCAGTACCGAAAGCCAGCCCAGAGACCCCTGAGCAGAGGCTTTCACAGAATCCATGGACCGTCCTCAGGTAGGAACTAGCATTGAAGATTGCCTCAGCCATCCCTTCCGCTTGGCTGAGGGGCAGGGATTTAAGCAGAGGTCATTTGGCTGTGAAAATACATTCTTGGCTGGGGAGTGTAGCACCAACCTGAAAGTACTGTGTCGAGAATCCAGAGTCCTAAAGAATATATATTCTCTGCCCACAGAAAAATAATCTGGAGGAGTATCTATTGCCCATGAAGATAGGGTCTGACTGGTGGCTTTTGGTTCTCTTAGTGAATGTCCTTTTCTGCTTGGTAGAACATCTACTTTACCCCATGTCTCTCTCATGGTGAGACTTCTTCCTCAGCAGGGAATCCATGCATCTGGAGTTCATCTTTCTGGCTGTTCCTTTGCTGCTTGACATCTTCTCTGTGATGCCATGGGGGTAAGAGGAAGTGAATCGGGGAAGGGAGGCTCAAAGTGGGGTATCCTGAATGTAAGAGGTGGGGGACATCATAGGGAGAGGTGCATTTTGACTTCCAGATAAAAAATAGTCACTGTTCTAGAAATGTCTCCAGTGAAGCTGGGAGGCAAGAAAAGGAAAGAGAAGATGGTGCTTTGGACTCCATGGTTATTTCCAGTGAAAGTCCATGGTTTGAGAACCGGGTTGGTCCATTGACTCCAAATCTAACTCAAAGTTTTTGGGTTCGGTAAAAGTCAGGCCATGTTTTGCCAAACATTTTTTTCCCCTAATTTCAAAGCCCCTGTGTATTTTAAGGGAAATTTAATCCACATGTTTCTGATTCATTTACACTTAACTCATCAAAATATTGTTTTGTAAGAGTCATTTGATGTCCAAGAAGCCTCAGGAACCTTTTTTATGAGCCTTTAAAAAAGTTTCTTCTAAAAAACAGGAAGTCATGTTTTGCCAATAATAAACAAACTTGAACCCCAAAAGGCTCAATTTTGCTTCAATATCCACCAGGTTCCAATTGGTTCTGAACTTGGCTTAAGACCTCAACTCCTCCCCAGAAACATACATTGTTTCAGCCGAATGGTTTATAAAAAAACAACGTTTCCCAGTCAAAATGTATTTGTTCTCTGAACAAGAAGATCTAAGGTGAGAACTGCCATACTGCGGGGCTCCTGATCTATTGACTCTAGAACAGAAGGCAGCAGAGCACCTGCTGGTATTGGTGTGCATATGGAACTTTTGGTTCTCAACTGATCATAAAACACACCACTCTCCTAGGTCAGAAACAAACCACAATGTAAGAGAGTGCCATGAAAGGCAGTGAGGTATTCAAATAGAGGTTGCAAAACTGCCAAGGAGGTTGCAAAAGGAAATTCTGCTGTACAGGACATTGGGCCCAAAGATCTCTGAGGGTTCTTCCCAAGTGTAAAATTCTTTGCATTATTAATGGTATTATTATTTGCATAGAGGGGTGATACCATAAGACTTCTGGAATTCAGTCTGATAATATAAGTGCAGATATCTGGCAAGATGCTTGGCACACAGCAAGTGCCCAGTCTACACTGGAGTGCAGGAGTTGTTTCAATGTCTCTCTGGATTGTTCTACTGCTAAGTTTATACTTTCTCACCCAATCCCTGTTTTGACCAAGGATATATATTTTCAGAGTATTGGTCAGGAGTGGCTAGTGTGAACATGCCCACTCTGGGACATTTCTGTGACCTTAAGTTGTTGACCATGAATAAACCAAGTGAATCAGTAGTGCTTCCTCATGACTGTCGTGGAATATGAGGGGCGCAGGCACGGTACATGGCTTCCCAGGGAGAAGGAGCAGACACACTTGTCCTACCTTTGTGCTTACCTATCTGGGGTACCTGACACCCACAGACATGGAGGATATCTACAAACCCAGCCATCTTGTGCATCCATCGTGGGCTTACTTTCTAATAGGAACAAAAAGACCTTCCACCCTGTTATTCTCATTGCAGCCATATGTGCAAGAGATCACTCAAACATCATCTTCCTTTTTTAATGCGGAAGAGGGGTGGTACTGACAGAAGCACAGTGGCACTGTTTCCCCAGAGAGGTTCTGAAGTGGATTCCCACAGAAAGCAGAGGAGAGCTGGTGATTAGAGAGAATATTAAATCCAGATGATTTTAGTGACTGGTTTGAGGTGTCCTGCTAGTGAATGGTAGAATTCTTAGCCATTCTAGTACACCACCACGTTCTGGATGATATGCTGATATCAAAGGGGAAGATGTAAATCATCCATGATGTCTTGATGCCCTGATTCTGCATGCATGCATTCATTCATTCATCAAACATTTCCTGAGGTCTTCATGCCAGTTTACCATATTAGACACCAAGAATACAAAAATGAATGAGACACTGGCCTTGAGTTCATGGTATATTTAGAATATTAGTGACAACTCCCTACAAGCATGTTAAAGAATGTGAGGATGAGCACTGGGATGAGACTATGTGAGGAGCCCTCTCTGAGGACATGGAAATCCTGCTAAGCCCACGACCACTGACATTTCCCCCCTGGTTCCTCAGACCAATAGTATAAAGGGCACAGCTGATGTGTTTCCCAAAGGAGAGAAAAGGTGCCAAGGGTAATATTTCTCTCTTGAAGCTGGGGGTCCTCCTTTTGAGTGGTTACCTCAGGGCCAGGGTGGAGACAAGGAGTACAATGTATCCTTGTGTGGTGATCAGATAACTCCAGCCAGAGCCATAAAGCAGTCACTCTCTGTCAGGTATTGGATTGAGCTTCCTGTTGAGCAAAAGGCACGTTGAAAGCCTCTGGCCTCGGCCCAAACCAACCTCCTCTCATCCACAATAGGCACTTGTATCTACAGACAAGACAACTGGCCCCTGGCCCCACTATGTTCAGAGTGATTCTTTGAAAAATCTTATCATGATAAATTAATTGACTTGGCTCCTCTCTCATCAAGGAAGGAGAAGGAACGTCTATTGTAACCTGACCACTGGAGCTCTTTGTGCTATCCACTGCCCATGATCAGTCCCTGATAGGCCCACCGGAATAAAGTTCTGGCTGGAGGCACTGGCTTCCTCCTCCCATCCTCCACTGGCATTAAGAGAAAGAGTTCTTTTTCAGAGTTGCCTACTCTGCTCCTTAAATAGGAAGTGATGTAGAAGAGCCAAATATGGTCAGATGGGTTTGGCTTTAGGATCTGTTTTCAGTTTTTACATTCCGATCCTCATGTTTTAAAATTCTATCTGCCTTACTTTATTTATTTACTGATAATTATTTTTCCTGTTTATTTACAGACAACTTCAATGACAACCAGTGCTTCTGATCAAAAAGAGAAGGTTAGACACACTGTACCACACTGATTGTTCTAAGTCCAGCCCAGTAAAAAAAAAGAAAGTCTAATCTTTATTTAACCTCCTATGATTTAAAATAGTTGGAAAGATTTCTGAAATACTGAAAATGGTTCTAAAGCTGGCATAACTTCCTTTGGGCTTTCCAGCTTGGGACACACAGGTCTAGGGCTAGATTTCTAATGGGAGAGCTTTCCAGCGTGCACCTTAGAAATGTAGACTTATTTCCTTAAGCTCTGCTGCTGGATCATAGGAACACATTTTGTGTCTCTAGCTTTGGTTCAGGTGTAGATACACACAAAAAGCCTCGTGGGCCTTATCAACTGGAAGAGAGAAAATGTTCAATAAAAATTTGTTGGATGAAAAAGTAAATGAACAAATGGCATGTGTTTTTATGAACTTTTTGTGTATCAATCCTTTGAGAGTGAGAAAATGGTTTTACCTGGGGAAAAAGCTATTTATCAGAGGTCCTTTGAAACCTGCAAAGAGCAGGTATAATGACTCCAGAAGCAGTTTACAGTTAGTCTTTTAGGGGTGCCAAATGGTATGGAATTCTAAGAGCAACCTGAAGCCTGAAGCCCCTCGGGAGTGGCTTTCTGTGACATGTCTCTGAAGACTTACTTGTGATGGTTTGTGCAGTGAGCATATATCCTTAGTTTGTCCCGGATCACTCGGCCTGGCCGTGGCTTCCGTTGGAGCCCAGCCACATGCACAGCCAAGACTTTGGGGCCGATCAAGCGCTTGTAAAGGAGAGAGAGCCAGTAGTCCTGAGGAGAATAGAGAGGTGGAGGGTTAGAGAAAGAAGCATGTTGACTGTCATGAGTAAACATATCAATACATAGGCCAGAAACCACTTCTTACCAGGAGTACAGTGAATCATGACTAAAGAGACCCTAATCCTCTAAGCATGTCAACTCAATTAAGTGCTCACCTTGGGTTGATCATGAAATGGGCACTGTCTAAAGTGACCTTTTCAATTGACTAAATGAATTTGGGGAAATTTAAGTGGGGTGGACCCAGACAGGCATGCAAAACAAATGAATCAAAGTTTTTCACATACGAAATAATAACCTTTTGGGGCCTTACATTTTCAACTTTCTTTTCCTATGACTTGACTTTTGCACTAGTTTATGACTTATGATTAACTGTAGAGTAGAAGATTTCCAATCTTTAGGATTGTCATCAGTATAAGAATCCAAATGTCATCCTCCCAATATTGTTACTAAACACTATTAGTGTGGTGGGAGGGAGATGAAAGTCCTCCAGGCAAGACACCAGGGTCCTGGATTCCAGAGTCAGAAATGCAAACAGAAGAATGTTTACAAACCATGGTGCTACTTCTTGGTCATCCTCAATAATTCTGAAATAAAAAGAATAATTCTAAACTAACAGAATGTGATGTTTTTGACCATTCTGACATCCATTTGTAACTGATTAATAAATATTCAATCTGTGATCCACACATGTATTTGAACTTACAAAGCCTCTTCACTGCCACCTTAATTTCTATGGTATTTGCTATTATCACATTTTGTTTTTATACTTGATACAAGATATATTTTGTATTTGTTTTTATACTTGATACAAGATATATTTTGTATACTTGATACAAGATATATTTTATATTTTGTAATTGGATTTGCTCTTATATCCAATTATGGGGTAATGACTTCAGTGTTTATAACTCCCCATGTAAAAAAGGGCTCCCTAATTTGTTTGGGGGCTTCCTCCCTCCCCATAATTCTGGATTTCCAGAACCATGCCATTTAGTGTGGACATGCTACTCAAGGTCTTAAAGACATCATGCATGTTTTCTCAGTCTTCATCTTTCCAGGCAGAAATCTTTTAATGATCTTCTTCTTCTTCTTCTTCTTCTTCTTCTTTTTTTCCCCCTTGTGTGGTCTTCTATAATATCAGCTGCTTAAAAATGTCTGTTGAATTGCATAAATCAGAACAAAGTCTCAAAGTCCCTTTGCTGGCAGAATAGCTCTATGTCTGCTCTGAGTAGTGAGCTATAAGACTTGCTTAACCACCTACCTTAGTTAAATCTAAGTGTCCTCAGAATGGCTGCTAAATATGGTCTCCTAATATTTAAAATGCCAAATATTTTATCACCATCAATCATATAAATGAAAAAAACTCATTGGTTCTATTTGCTCTTATTTGATGGCAATTTCCATATTTTTAATTTGCAGTAAACTTTGTGAACTGATTATCACAATCATCCCTGTTTTCAATGGGATATCCACCTTTTTCTAATTGATTTGCAATACATCTTTTAATATTATTGGTAAGAGCCTTTAGAATGAAAAAAAAAAGAGTCTTTAGAATGTATATTGAACAAATATATTCCATCCAAGTTTGTAGCTTACTTTTTATCAATGTTTATGATTTTTTTGACATGGAAAATTTTTCAAGAAAATTTTAGATAAATATATCCATTTATTTCTTTTGATTTATTTCACTTCTTTCATTCTTACAAAGTCCTTTCTCACACAAAGATCAGATCAATCTTCACTGATATTTCTTATAGTTCTTTTTATATAATCATTTAGAAGTGTAACCTCTTGTGGGGTGGGAAGTTGGGCCAGCCTGGTAGTGGGTATTGTGGAGGGCATGTATTGCATGGAGCACTGGGTGTGGTGCATAAACAAGGAATTCTAGTACACTGAAAAGCAATTAAAAAAATTAAAAAATTTATATAAAAAAGTGTAGCCTCTTAATTCATTGAAAACTATTAGCTGTATGGTACTAATTATTTTCTAAACTATTTACAACAACTAGCTGTAGAATCATACAGTTGATAACCTATTCTTGAACACATCTTGATCATGTACCAAGTTTTATATATATGTAAAAACATAAACATATCTATAATATATATTATAACATTATAATATGCAATATAACATCAGTTTTATATCATTTTCATTATTACAGTTAACATCTTAATATCTAGAGGTTCAAGTTCATTTCATTTATAATTTTTCTTTGTTCAAACTTTCTTTAATTAGTCATATCCATTTATTTTTCCAAATGAACTTTGAAATCTTTTTGTCTTGTTTGTTGCACAGAAATTTGAGGCTAGGGTGAATTTTATTCTGTTTGGTTAGCTCATTTATTTTCTATCTTTTGTATTCTGCCAGAATGCTTATAGAAGTCATGTTTTATCCTTGATATTTGAAATGTGTCAATGTGGTTTTCTGCATTAATTTGCTGATATTTGGAGAGTACTTTTGATCACAGAAAGACTAAGGTCTGGGGCAGTGGGTGGCTGGGTGGCTCAGTGGGTTAAAGCCTCTGCCTTCGGCTCAGGTCATGATCCCAGGGTCCTGAGATCGAGCCCCATGTCGGGCTCTCTGCTCCGCAGGGAGCATGCTTCCTCCTCTCTGCCTACTTGTGATTTCTCTATGTTAAATAAATAAAATATTTAAAATAAAAGAGACAAAACATCAAATTTCAAAAAAAAAAAAAAAGAAAGAAAGAAAGACTAAGGCTTTTTTTTTTTTTTTTTTTAACCTATGAGGATTTTCTTTAAATATAGCTTTGACTTTTTTTTCTCTCTGTTTGCTCCACTCATGGTTTTAGGAAGACTCCTAAAACCATTGTTGTGAGCCCTCCATCCTGGGCCTGCACATCTATTATCACCTTTTTCATCACTTTTTAATCTTTTTGTTTTCCCTCTGCAACAGGACATCTCAAGTTTGTCCTCTACATTTCCTCCAGGATCATTTCTGTCATTTACCAAGTCTAATGAGTATTTTAATTGTTATGACAATTTTCCTTTCCTTGTAATCTTGTCTCATTTAGCTTACCTGATTGTCTGGCATTGATTTAAAAATTGTTTTCCATTTTATGTGTACTGTGTATATGTTTTCTGTAATATATGACAAATATTTATAAAAAAATTTTCATGTACATATAACTTACATGAGAGTTCTGAAGCATATGAGAACCTGCCACCCACCTGAAAAGCTACCTTAACACCCAGGCAGTGGCATCTTCTTAGGTGATTCTTCCCTTTCCCCATTTTTGTGTTTTCTATTCACATTTTAGTTTTATCCATACATTTGCTCTTAAGAAATATGTTATTAAATCTGTTAGCTTTATAAAAGTGGTATCATGCTGGATGTCATTTTCTGTGAGTTACTTTTTTCACTTAACATTGTGCTTCTAAGATTCATCCAGGTTGTTATCTGTACTTATTGTTCATTCATTTTCAATACTGTATGATACTTTATTGTGTGAACATGCTACAATTTGTTTATCCATTCTTCTGCTGATAGATATTTGGGTTGTGTCCACATCTTTTCTGTTTTGAACAATATGACTTTGAATATTCTTATTCCTATTTCCCAAGACACAAGTGAAGAAATCTGGAGAAGCATTGCTCCAACTGTGATTGGAAACCAGGTGCAGCCTCAGCAGCAGGGTGTTTCTCAGAAATACACATTCATAGACTTTATCCCACTTTATCCCAGACCTACTGAATCAGAATCTCCAAGGGTTGGGGACCCCAAATTGTGTGGCTCTTTAGGTAATTCTGATGCTCATGAAAGTTAAAGAAGCACTGTTCTACCAGAGTACATACCTAAGGGTGGAATTGCTGTGTCATACCCAAGTAGACAAAGACTCAACTTCAGGATAAGGCCAAGCTCTTTTCCAAAGTGATTTCAATTATTCCATCTTACAGTTCCTCCAGCAGCATCTGCATGAGTTCCCTCTCCTAACCAACACCTGTTATTTTCTGACTGAATTCTTGCCAAGCCAGTGGGCATAAAATGTCTAGCTCTTTTTGTGTGTTGTATAAGAAGTCCTTCCTCAGGTCCAATTCATAGATATTTTATATTCTTTAATAATTTTGACGGCTTTATCCCCTTCTAATCATTAAATCTTTAATCAATCTGGATTTAATCTGCTGGTGTGGTGTGTGAGGTAGATATCTAACTTCCTATTTTTCCATGTGCATAGTTAGTTATACCAGCATCATTTACTAACTAGTCTCTTCTTTCTGTAGAAGTGTGCAGTGTCCTCTGTGTCATCTGTCAAACTTCCATATGTTCATGGGTTTGTTTCAGGGCTCTCTATTCTGTCCCACTGTGCTGTCCTGTATCACTGCTGCACTGTTTTAATTACCATTGTTTTACACATGTCTTGAAATCTGGTAGAGCAACATCTCCTATCTTATTCTTCAGGAATGGTTTTGCTAATCTTGGGCCTTTACTCAGGCACAGACATTTCAGAATCAGATTCTTAAATATCTAAACAAAATCTGCTGGGACTTGGGAATTTCAATGAATTTATAGCTCAAATGAGAAGAGTTTACATTTTTATAATATTGAGTCTTCTCTCATAAATACAGAAGGCAGTGAAAAGTAAACTTCTTCCAGCCAAGGAATCTTTTCTCTTTCTTTGTTTCTTGTTTATTTGTTTGTTTCTTTCAAAGTTAACAATCTAATTTTTTTTCTATTAAGAAAGTATCCTAGATCTTTCACAATGAAAACAAATCTTGAAAGGAAGAGAAAACATGGAAATGTTTTCTGTTCAGAGACTGAAATCAGGAAGTATTTTATTTTTAGGAGTTTTAGTTAACCATTTAGTAGTAAGCATAAGCAATAAGGAGAATCTAGTGTTAAACCCCAAACTTGCTCTGTTGGCACATTCACTGATTTTTCCATTTCTAGAGTAAGCACTTTCAAAGTGCTTCTATACTTCTTCTCTCCCTTTTTTTCTCTGCTTTTCCTTTTGGTATTCTGTGCAAACTATTTGTGATGATCTCGTTAATTCTAGTTCCAAAAGTGTCCATGGATCTACAAAAGCCTTCATTTTCTCACCTCCCACCCCACCACATCCCACCCCACCTCCTTGAATTCACGGATAGAGTGCTCAGGTAAAGCATGTGATCTAGGCAATAGTTGTGTGTTTCTCAGATGCTGTAGGCAAATGTTTGCTTTTAAGAAAAAAATGTTGACAGCTCATAGACATATTGTTTAAGTGCACATACATTTGTGATAACATTGTGTATATATGCAATTGTATACGCAATAGGTTGACAAACATGAAACTTAGGATAATGGTCACCTTGAGTGGGGCAGGAGGAATCAGGGGAATGGCACAATAGGAGAATGTAGAGGCTGATGGTACTATCATCATAGTACCATCATGGGGTTGTGTGGTAGAGGAGTCACAGGTGCTGATTGTTACTGTTTTGCTTTCAAAGTAACATGTAGGCCTTGATAATTTTTTGAACATGTCAAATAAAATATTAAGAAGATAATAAAGGAAAATTATGTATGCATTTGTTTACCAGAGTTTCCCTTCTGAAGATGACATTGTCAATGCACACATAGGCTGGCATTTCTTTGAAATGTTTTGCCCAAAGAGAGATGGGTTTACAGTGATAAGCTGTTAGTTCATCATCTCTTCCCTCAGGGGAATGGAGGATTTGAGTTGGTGTCAGTTGATAGTAGGTTAAAAGTCAAGGTGAATGTGAAAATTTCACCTTTACTTAGTTCCATGTACCGTTTTCAGACTCCTCTCTTACCCTTGTTCTTCTCAGTTCCCTTATCTACCTTACCTCTTTTTAAAAATTCCACCATCCCTGCCTCTCTGTCCTTATCTCTCCTTCATTTGCAGCAGCTCTCAGCAGAATCAAATTATATTCCTCACCTGCCTCCCCCTGATCATTTCTCCCTCCCTTTCTCCTCTTTCTTTTATTTTCCTATGAATATGTTCCATTTGTATAATCATAAATAAAATTAAGCAAATGAAATGATCCCTTAATTATCTCTTAAGGAAATGACATGAAAATGTAGAAAAGATGACCTCTATGCATAGAACAGATAGGAAAAAATAAAGAATGCTCATACATACCTAACAACAGGACATTATATGAAAGAAGGATGGAATATAAATAGATGTTTTCAGACAGTAAGGGTCAACAAGAAGGAAGGCTAATATAATGGCTTTTTATGTCAATAATAAAAAAAAATCTAAATCAAGGAACACACTGCAATTTTTAAGGGACAAAGGGAGACACAAACAGAAATTTTTTAAGTGTATCAGACATAAGAGGAGGTGGAAGAAAAATAGTGTCCATTTATATTAGCTGGAGAGGGAAAACTAATAACAGATGACACTAAAAAGACAGAGGTTTTAAATCTTTTCTTTCTCCTTACTATTTATCAAAAAGTCAATTGTTGTCTGAAAGCTAGACAATGCAGTATATGGAGTAAGTTGAACCAAAATAAATGGGAAAAGAGAAAGAAACTGACACAATTTTGCAAAATTTACTGGGTTAATCATAGAACTGTGTGCTCCTCGAGGTCAAAGACAACTTACCCATTGCCATAGTCCATGCCTAGTAGAGCTCCTGGCTTTCTGGTGTGGTTAGAATTAAATTATGGAATGTGTGCTATGTTTAAGGTTTCATGCTAGGCATTAGGGATAGAGTGGTGAATAAGACACACACAGTTCTTGCTATTTTGAGGCTTATATTTATCAAGAAGAACAGTTCTTAAGCCAAGGAGTTAAGCAATTAATTAATTTCAATCATGTAATGGTAATGGAGAAATCTATGAGACTGTTATCTAATAGAACTTATGACCCCATCTAGGTAGGGGCAGAGGGATGGTAGGTGAGGAAAGAAATCTTTCATGCAGTGAGAGACTTCATTTAAGATTTGAGGAAAGGAGGGGAGGGGATAGAAAGTGTTTTGATCAAGAGACTTATGCAAAGTCTCTGAGATGAGGAGGAGTCTGGAATGCTTGAGAGTCTGAAAGCAGACGAGCTCAGCGCAAAGACAAGATGAGGATCGCAGGGCCAGTTCTTGTAGACCGCAGGATTGTAGAATTTGTCTTAAAATAAATGGGAAGCCACTGTAGAATTTTAACAGAATAACTGACATTATTCAATTTACATTTAGCAAGTTGACTTTCACAGCTGTGCAGAAAATGGATTGGAGAAAACCATTTAGGAAGTTAGTTTAGAAGAAAAATGATGGTCATTTGATTAAGGTGAGGAAGTTAAATTAGAGAGAAGAAGAGGGATTTGAGAAATATTTAGGAGATAAAATTGATTGGACATGGTGATTGATTGGATACAGAGAATGAGCATGAAACCCGGATTTGGAGCTTTTTCAATGCTCACATCCTTAATTCCAGAGGATTGGATGGCTATGGCAAGACAAGAGCAGTGTGTCCCTTAAATTCTCAGCCACACTTCCTCCTAACCCAACCCCAGCTTGCAAAAACTTACTAAGATCAAGTTCTTCCAGGAACAAGCACAGAACATACCTGAGAGAAAACAATCACAGAACGATAGTGATACCTAACAAATGTACACTGCATAGATATTTCCTAATGTGTCCCTGAAATTTAGTTCTGAAGTTTCTTTTTATTTTTGGTACATACAAATCCAATGCATAGTTTTGAAATGTTTGTCTTTACTCACTTACTTCACTCACTACTTCTCACATTTATTATTCCATTACTCTAGAGCTGGGCAAGGGGACCCTTGCGTGTTAGAAAGCTAAGCTCTGGTTTTCCTTCAGCAGCACCCCTCTCCATGGGGTAAGAAGTCCACAGAGCCAAAGGCCCATCCTTTTTTCTAGACCATGTTCTGAGTCTCCATGGCCCCAGAATTCCCTAGCTTATTGTCGGGACTTCAGGACTTCATAACATAGACCTCAGCCTGGAATCCAGTTTCCTAAGAGTGGACAGTAGTTCAGAGGTGTGCACTACTAGGCTGAAATGGCATCAGGGGGCAGCTGATTATGGAGGTATGAACAGGGCTTATAGACTGGGTTATCTACACTGCATGGCCATGACACTCTTGATTATATACTCAGGGTGGGAGGGGTGCTGACCTATGGTCTTAGGTGCTTATCAAAAGGTGAGGGAGCTATGAATACATTCTTTCCTTCTACAAGCATTTCCTGAGCACATATCAGTGGCCTGCAAAGTATCCTGTTGAGTCTGGGTGATACAAAGATGAACAAGACATCTTCCCATCCTCTAGGAACTTAGTGGTCAAGATACATGTAAACAATTCTCTGTAAAACAAGGCTGACTAAAGTAAACTCCACATGAACAGAAACCACTTGTAGTACTTCGGAAATTCAGAAGAGGAAATGATTATTTATGACGAGGAGATTCAGGGAAAGCTTCACAGAGAAACGAAAGTGGAGAAATAATTTGCTTAGAGCTGAAAGATACACATTCAAATGCTGGACAGTGATTTATTCTCTCTAAACTTCAGTCTCCTTGTCGGGGTTTAATGAGATAATATATCTGGAAACATCTGTCATGATGCCTGGTTAATAAAATATTTAATACATGTTGTTTATTCTTCTCTTTATTCCTTGAAATACTTTTTTAGCCTCCTGAAAATAGTTACATTCCAGTATGTACATAGCTCTGTTGCAAGTTTCCCTGAAAACATAAACATAACTGGTATGTTTGTGTGGGGGGGTGGGGTGTGCATGTGTGTGTGTGTGTGTATGTGTGTGCGTGCGCGCGCATGGGTGTGTGTGTGTGTGTGTGTGTGTATGTATACATGTGTGCCCGTGTTGGGAGATTAAGGATGGTTGGAAGGAACCTCCTTGAGATCAAGGCTTACTTTTGCAGCCCCAGTGCCTATGAACATAGATATTGGCACTCAATAAATGTTTGATTGAATGAATGATCAAATGAAGATTCCCCTCCTGAAGATGATGGGAGGGCATCTAGGGCTGAATGGAAGTGAAATGATAACTTTGCAAGATTCAAAGGTTATAGTTTTCCTAAGGACTGACAGGCCTTGTTGCAGCTGCCTAATCTTGTCTAATCTCAATGTTTTCCTCTTGTGAGATGTATAAATGCACTGGCATGGACAGCAAAATGACAAATATTTTTCCTTCACAGAGCTTCTTGTCTGGCTTCCAAAGTCACAAAAACTTAGTTACATTCTATGGTCACAAATGCTACACCAACAGCCACCTTCATCTAGATATCTGACCTCAGAGAGCCAAGAAGAAATGAAGTGGAACATCGCCGTGGAGTTTTGCACTAGACGTGGCGGTATGCCAGAGCTCACATGTGAGGACAAGAACCCCGCGGCTCCAACTTCCTCCACGGAAAGGGAGCTGCAGGGAAGAGCCACACAATTTCCATGTGACTAAAGTATCTTTGGAAATATTAAAATCTACAATTTTCCCTGCTGCCCTCCCTAGAGGGGATGAAATCCCTGCCTATCAATTTTTTTTTTACCACCTTACTCACAACTATCAAATGGTTTCCTGTTGCTTGTAGGCTAGAGACCAGGGGCTAAAACTAGTGGTTTGTAACATGAATTGGCCCCTTACCACCCTGCCTTTCCAACCTGGCCTTTTATGCCCAGGGACATTGATTTTTTTTTTTCTCTCTCTCTCTCTCAACCTCAGTTAGGGCCTTCCAGTTTCTCTAATTACCCCCCAACCCCATCCTACACACCCCTCCCCCAGTATGTAGGATCACTAGGGCACACACATATGCTTTGTTAACTCTTAGCTCAGATGTTAGCTTTAGGGTAATTTTCCCAAGGAAGCCTTCTTGGACCACCCCCATTCCCTGCCTAGGCTAAGTCACTTTTCTGTGTTACATGTTCTCATAGAACAGCAGAAATAGTTTCTCGTAGGAAGCATGATTTGGTTTGTATTTACACATTTATGGATAGGGTTTCTGGTTCACAGTTCTCTTCTCTTCTACGCTATGACTTCCATCATGGTGGGACTGTTTTCTCAGAGCTGTGTGCTTGAGTCTGACACAGCACCTAGAACATAAAGGTGCTTGATAAAGAGGCAGTACTAGCAGGGCCTAAAGGTACTCATTTCCCCCTTAATCTGGCCTCCTGCCCTTGCTCCTCTTACTCAGTCTTATCAACAACTGGATTTTGGGCTATCTACTTTGAAACAAATTACAAAGTTTTTCTGTACTCAGCTCCATCAATCCCAGCCCTAAGTAAGGGTGGGAGGAAGCACTAGCTCAGCTGGGGCTCTGTGATGCAGTCAGAGGGAACAGCAAGGAACTTCTAGCTCAGGACAATGGGGATGATGCCCAAACCAGAGAACTGAGTGGAATTAAGACCCAGGAAAACTTGCAACCTGGAAATGCAGCCCAGACGGTGATTGCTCGAGGGGCACCAGAAGTACTGTGGTATGACCGAGAATTCCAGGAATACTGTAAGTGAAAGCAATCACAGGCTTGCACAAAGAATTACAAAGACCTGCCTTTAAACTGTTCACTGAGACAAGGTAGGTGATGTTGTCTGACTCCAAAATGCTGGGGGCAGAACTGAGAGGTTTTCTGTAAAATGAAGCCAAGTTATATGCTTTCAGTGAGAGTTATTTTTGGCAAATATGCATTATCTGTTCTTATTTCAACAACTTTGATATTCAGATCATGAAGATCTAGCATGTCATTGAAACATTTCCTAGTGCTGAATATTAAGAATGAATTGCCAAATGATATAGCCACTGTGGAAAACAGTTTGGCAGTTCCTCAAAAAGTTAAACATAGAATTACCCCCAACACAGCAATTTCACTCCTAGGAATATACCCCAAAGAACTGAAATCAGGGACTCAAACAGACACTTGTACGTGAATGTTCATTATAGCATTGTTCACAATAGCCAAAAGGTGAAAACAGCCTAAGCGTCCATCACCAGATAAATTAAATGTGGTCTATCCATACAGTGGAATCTTACTCAGTCAACAAAGGAACGAAGTTCTGACATATGCTACAATATGGATGAACTCTGAAAACACTATATAAGTGAAAGAAGCCAGACACAAAGGACAAATATTGTATGATTTCACTTACATGAAACATGTAGAGTAAGTAAATTCAGATACAGAAAGTAGAATAGAGGTTATGAGAGGGTGGGGGAGGAGAGAATAGAGAATTACTGCTTAATGGGTACAGGTTTCTATTCCGAGCAATGAAATATTTTGGAACTAGCAGAGATGGTTGCACAATATTGTGAATGTACTTAATGTCACTGAATTGTATACTTAAAAATAGTTAAATTAGCAAATTTTATGTTCTATGTATTTTACCTGAATTAAAAAAAAGAAAAAATAAATTGCCAGAAATAAACTTTCTTGAGAATAACTTGGTAATATGCATCTAAGTCTTAAATTCCTGCCTACTCTTGGACCCAACAATTCCACTTCTCATAATTTATCCCAAAGAAATAATCATAGATGTGCAAAGATTCATCTCCAAGATGTTTGCTGTGGTTATTATTGGTTTTGTGCCCTAAATTCCTCCTCCTGATTATAGTATCTGGATTTCTACTAGGAAATGATTCAGCCGTAATTGTATACTGTTTATCAAGGTTCCCTGATCTCCCTTCAGTAGACTAAGTGATCTTATTAGGCTAGTTGGGGTTTCTCTCCATGGAAATCTGGAAACTGAATGGTATGGACAAGTGCAAGAAGAGTGGCTGGAATAGATTTATTCTATGGAGTGGCACTTTGAGCTGACTGTCATGGTGCTGCCCCCTGGGTTCCATGCTGCCCTGGATTCTATCCTTTCTAAGTTGTGCGCTTTAGCTTTTCAACTACCCCATTTCTTCTCTGCTTAAGATCCCTAGATGTCTTCCCTCCCTCTTTTTCCTATGACTAAAGAATCTTAATTGGTTCAATGGTCATCACAGCATTATTTTTAATGGGGAAAAAAACCTGAAAACAATGAAAAGTTAAAAAATAAAGTATTGGATAAACAAATTATAGTAGATCTAACTGGATATTTTGCAGTCCCTAAAAATTATGTTTTAGAAGAATAATTAATGATGTTAAAAGATGTTCATTATACTGTCTAGAAAAAGAGGAGGCTTAACACTTCCATTCAAAACACCTGGTGCTCATCATAAGTGCCCTAGTTAATCCCCATTACCTATTTCACCCACCCCCACCCACCGCCCTCTGGTAACCATCAGTTTGTTCTCTTAGTTAAGAGTCTGTTTCTTGGTTTTCCTCTCTTTTTTCCCCCATGTTTGTTTGCTTTGTTTCTTAAATTCCACATATGAGTGAAATCATATGGTATTTGTCTTTCTCTGAGTGACTTAGTTGGTTTAGCATAATACCCTCTAGTTCCAACCACACAATTGTAAATGGCAAGATTTCATTCTTTTTATGGCACAACAATATTTCATTGTGCATATTTATATACCATATCTTCTTTATCCATCCATCAGTTGATGGACATTTGGGCTCTTTCCATAATGTGGTTATTGTAAATAACGCTTCTGTAAACATCAGGTGCATGTAACCTTTTGGATTAGTATGTTTGTATCATTTGGGTAAATACCTAGTAGTATAATTGCTGGGTCACAGGGTAGTTCTATTTTTTAAAATTTTATTTATTTATTTGACAGAGAGAGAGTACAAGCAGGGAGAATAGCAGACAAAGGGAGAGGGAGAAGCAAGCTCCCTGCCAAGCAAGGAGCCCGACACAGGGCTTGATCCCAGGACTCTGGGATCATGACCTGAGCTGAAGGCAGTTGCTTAACCAACGGAGCCACCCAGGCGCTCCGGGTAGCTCTGTTTTTAACTTTTGAGGAACCTTCATACTGTTTTCCTGAGTGGCTGCATCAGACTGCATTCCCACCAACATTGCAGGAGGGTTCCCCTTTCTCCTATTGTTTCCTGTACTGATTTTAGCCCTCTTGAGCAGCATGAGGTGATTTATCTCAATGTAGTTTTGATTTGCATTTCCTTGATGATGAGTGATATTGAGCATCTTTTCATGAATCTCTTGGCCATTTGCACATACGTAATTGTTGAATCACTAAATTCTACATCTGAAACTAATATTACACTGTATTTTCACTAACTGGAATTTAAATAAAAAGTTGGAAAAAAAAAAACCCAGCAGGCTCTAAAATAGGGTCATCCTATTTTTGAGGGGAATTAAGTATCTCTGTGGAGTTAAACTTGAAGTACATATACCTAAATGGAAACAGTACCTATCTCTGAGTAGTACTACTTTTCTTCATCCAGTTCCTTGAAAGCCTCATTCTTTCATACCTCTGGGCCTTTGGAAACACTGTTCATCATCTGAAGTACTTCTTCCTCCCATGCCCTGCCTGGCTAACACTTCACATTCTTCGGGTTTCTATCTAAATGAAATTTCCTCTTGGAAACCTCTCTGAAGCCCTGAGTCCAGCTTAGGTTTTCTCTTGTATGTGATCCTGAGAATCCTGCAGTTCCCCTGATAGCAGTTTTCACAATGGACACTAATTGCCTACGGATCTGTATGTGTTGTATACTAGACCCTTTGGTGAGATCAGGGTCCATGCTTTTCATAACAAGGCCAATGAACATTTCTTGAGTGTTTAATATATGTTTCATACGTATTCTTGAATTTGTCAATGAATCCTATGATGAAGCACTATTATTTTTCCTTTTTATAGGTGAGGATGTTGAGCTTACAGATATAAAGCAATGTACCTAAGCAATGGAACTATAGCTATAACCCCTAGCATAGTATCTAGGTATATAGTAAGTGCTTGATAAATACTTGTTGAATTAATGAATGAATGCACGAAACTTATGTAGAAAATCTCACTATTGCAGCTCTCTGAATATATAATTAAAAAGTGTTATTAGAATTTAAAATGTCAGCCCCAGGGGTGCCGGGGTGGCTTAGTCAGTTAAGTGTCTGCTTTTGGCTCAAGTCATGATCTCAGGGTCCTGGGATCAAGCCTTGCTTATCCCTTTCCTTCTGACTCTCCCCTCCGCTCATGTACTCTCTCTCTCTCAAATAAATAAATAAAATCTTAAAAAAAAAATAAAGTGCCAGCCTGATTAAATGGGTAAGATATCAGTATACAGCCAAAGGGGGAAAACATCTTACCTTACTGATTAGAGATTTCACTGTGAAGCTCCCTTTAAAATTCAGAGTCAGAGTAGAGATAAAAATCAATCCCATCTTTTCTCCTCCTCTGAGTGCTTCTGTGAGAATTAGAAAACTAGCAGCCACATTTCACTGGCTAAATTAGGTACTGGGCAAGGCAAGAGGAAAACACACTTCTCCTTACCTGGAGTGGCCACCAATGCCAGTACTCCTCTCCCTGCACTAGAAGAGCTTGCACAGGGCTTGAACATAGATGTGAAAAATATTCCAGGAGTATAAAGAACTAACCCGGGGCAAATGTGATAATCAATTGAGTGTTGCACTGATGAGGAAAGTTGCAGGCTGCCAAAATGTCAATTTTAAGTTGGGATCCAGCAAACAGAAAAGTAAGTGATAAGAACTCTCCTGATTTTCAGTGGGATTGTTAAGTTTCCTAAATTCACTGGGTTCTCCCTGATTCTCTGAGAGATTCTATTAAAAAAATACATATACATGTATTTATCTCTACCCTTGTTTTCTGCTAATATTTGGTCTTTGACCACATTTCCTGACACAGAGCTCCTAAGTCCCTTGTCATTTCCTGGGTGATAGGAGCATCTATTTGTTCTAATGAAGCTACTCTTGTTGGGGCCCTGGGTGGGGTCTGGCCCCCAGAAAGATAAAGCATGATTAGGAGCTTAAAACTTTCAGCATCCCCTCACCCATTCTCTAGAAAGGAGAGGAGGGCTGGTAATTGGGTTAATAATTGCTCATACCTACACAATGTCGACTCCATAAATATCCCCAAAGCACAGGGTTTGGATTGCTTCTGGGTTGGTAAACATAGCCATGTGCCAGGAGGGTAGTATACTCCAGGGACACCGTTCCTATGCTCAGGACACTTCTGAACTTCACCCTACATATCTTTTCATCTGGCTGTTCATCTGTATCCTTTATCATATTCTTTATTACATAATAAATGAGTGAACCTAAGTAAGTATTTCCTGAGTTCTGTGAGCTGTTCTAGCCAATTATCAGACCTGAAGGAGGAGTCATGGGAACCCTGACTTATATATAACAGGTTGTTGGTACAAGGGAAGTACAAGGGACAGCCTGGAATTTGTGACTGGTGTCCAAGGTGGGGGCAGTCCTGTGGGACTGAGCCGTGGTGGGACCCGATGCTACTCCAGGTAGACAGTTTCAGAACTAAACTGAACTGTAGGACACTGAGATGGTGTCGAACAACTGATTGGTATGAGGGGGTGGGGGGAAAACAACCCACACCTGCCTGGGGTTAGAAGTATTATGAGTGTGGCAGAATGTGCAAGTAAAGGAAAAAAAAAACAGAGTATGAGCTAGTTCTAGTCAGTTACTTTTTATCCAAGATGCAGGGAATGTATTAGGAATAATCTATTCTGCAAGATTCTAGAGGCCTGGCAGGAATTATACCATTTCCCCTGACCCTAAACCTGAGAGCATGATCATCCAGCCTTTGCACTAGTGGTAGCTTGGGCCTGGTCATTCTCTTGGGATAGGCTGCCCTGCATTGTGTAGGAGATTTAGTAGCATCCCAAGCCTGGAACTACTGGATGCCAGCAGCACCCCCTTCCTCCAGTTGTGACAAACAAATATGCTTCCAGATATTGCCAAATCTCCCCACAGGGTTCAAATCACCTTCCCCCATTTGGCAAAGCACGGACCTAGATTGTAGCAAGTGGAAAGCATTGGTGTATCCCTAAACTTCATAGGCTATCTCATAAATATAATGTGGACACACTCATCTTTCTTTTTTATGTGTGCGGTGTGGAAGTATGTAGCATCCCATTAACCTTACATTTTATGAATGATGCTGGTATGTAAGGATGTCTAGTAGCTTGTTAAGGATCATTTAAGAACTTTCCTTCCAGGAGAGGAGTCAAGATGGCAGAGAAGTAGCAGGCTGAGATGACATCAGGTAGCATGAGATCAGCTAGATAGCTTATCAAACCATTCTGAACACTTACAAATCCAACAGGAGATTGAGCAGAAGAAGATCAGCAACTCTAGAAACAGAAAATCAATGACTTTCTGAAAGGTAGGACCGGCGGAGAAGTGAATCCAAAGCGACAGGAAGATAGACCACAGGGGGCTGTGCCAGCTCCTAGCAAGTCGTGGAGCAACGGAGCACAAAATCAGAACTTTTGAAAGTCTGCTCCACTGAGGGACATAGCTCCAGAGGCTAAGCTGGGTTGAAGCCCATGCGGGGACAGTGTGGTCTCAGGTCCCATGGGGTCACAGAAAGATCAGGAGTGTCTGAGTGTCACAGAGCTCGCAGGTATTAGAGTGGGGAAGGAGTGAGCTCTCAACTTGGGGTTACCTTAAATTGTGATCCATGGCACAGACTACTGCTCTGTGAGCAGGGACCCCACAAGATCCAGGGAGACACCCCTTCAAAGAGTGCAGGACTTTGCAGGGTTTGGAGACTCCAGGCAGGGCTGTGTGCCAGAGACAGAGACACTTGGTTTTAAGTTGGGTGAGCTCAGAGTGCAACTGGAGGCCATGGAGATGGGAGTGATTGAGCACTTTTCTCCGAGGGTGCACTGAAGAGTGGGGCCCCAAGTTCTCCGGTCCTCCAGGCTGGAGATTGGGAGACTGCCATTTTCATTCCCGTCCTCTGAAACTCTACAGAAAGCGTTCAGGGAACAAAAGCTCCCCAAAAAGAACTTGAGCGGATTACTTAGCCTGGCTCCTGGTAAGGGCAGTGCAATTCCGCCTCAGGCAAAGACACTTGAGAATCACTACAACAGGCCCTTCCCCCAGAAGATCAGCAAGAACATCCAGCCAAGACCAAGTTCACTTACCAAGGAGAACAGCGGAATCCAGAGGAGGAGAAAGCAAAGCATGGAATTCATGGCTTTCTCCCCATGATTCTTTAGTCTTGCAAAGTTAATTAGTTTTTTTTTTAATTTTTTTTTCTTATGCTAAACTTTTTTTAACTTTTACTCTTTCCTTTTTTAACATTTTTAAACTAGTTTATCTTAACAATACCTTTCACAAAAAAATCTTTTTTGAACCTTCATTATTATAGTCATATTTTATGAAGTTGTCTAACTTTATTTTTTTTTATACACATAGGATTTTTTCGTCTAAAAAATTTGAGTTACAATTTCTTCTAATAGATCAAAATATACCCTACATCTAGCACAGGGCTTTGTTCTAGTCTCCAGCCTGGGAAAATTCTCTCCACTCTCTTTTTCTTTATTCTCCCAACCAACTTATCTTATCAACTCCTTTTATAGAAATTAAAAAAAAAACTTTCATTTTTATAGTCATATTCCATCCCTTCATCATGTTTACCCTTATATATTTTTTCATTTTTTAAAATTTTGGGAGGTAGTTTCTTCTAAGAGATCAAAATACTCCCAAAATTTAGTCAGTGACCCTGTTCTATTCACCAGCCTAATATATATATTTTCTTTTTTATATTTTTTCTTTTTCTAATTTTTATTACTGAACTTCTTTTTACCTCCTTTCTTCCTCCCACGATTTGGATTCTCTTCTGATTTGGTTAAAGCACATTTTCCTGGGGTCTTTGCCACACCTTTAGTGTTTTATTCACTCCTTCAAATATTCTTATCTGGATAAAATGACAAGGCAGAAAAACTCACCACAGGAAAAAAAAAAAAAAAAAAGAACAAGAGGCAGTATGAAGGCTAGGGACCTAATCGATATGGATATTGGTAATATGTCAGATTTAGAGTTCAGAATGATGATTCTCAAGGTGCTAGACGGGCTTGAAAAAGGCATGGAAGATATTAGAGAAACGCTCTCTGGAGAAATAAAAGCCCTTTCTGGAGAAATAAAAGAACTAAAATCTAACCGTCTTGAAATCAAAAAAGCTATTAATGAGGTGCAATAAAAAATGGAGGCTCTTATTTACCCCAAAGATACAGATGTGAAAAGAAGGGCCATCTGTACCCCAATGTTTATAGCAGCAATGGCCACAGTTGCCAAACTGTGGAAAGAACCAAGATGCCCTTCAGCGGACGAATGGATAAGGAAGATGTGGTCCATATACACTATGGAGTATTATGCCTCCATCAGAAAGGATGAATACCCAACTTTTGTAGCAACATGGACAGGACTGGAAGAGATTATGCTGAGTGAAAAAAGTCAAGCAGAGAGAGTCAATTATCATATGGTTTCACTTATTTGTGGAGCATAACAAATAGCATGGAGGACAAGGGGAAATGGAGAGAAGAAGAGATTTGAGGGAAATTGGAAAGGGAGGTGAACCATGAGAGACTATGGACTATGAGAAACAATCTGGGGGTTTTGAAGTGGTAAGGGGTGGGAGGTTGGGGGAACCAGGTGGTGGGTATTGGAGAGGGCACGGATTGCATGGAGCACTGGGTGTGGTGCAAAAACAAGGAATACTGTTATGCTGAAAATAAATTAAAAAAATTTTTTTTAAAAATGGAGGCTCTTACTGCTAGGATAAATGAGGCAGAAGAAAGAATTAGTGATATAGAAGACCAAATGACAGAAAACAAAGAAGCTGAGCAAAAGAGAGACAAACAATTACTGGACCACAAAGGGAGAATTTGAGAGATAAGTGATACCATAAGACAAAACAACATTAGAATAATTGAGATTCCGGAAGAAGAAGAAAGAGAGAGGGGAGCAGAAGGTATATTGGACAGAATTTCCCTAATAAGGCAAAGGGAACCAGCATCAATATCCAGGAGACACAGAGAACCTCCTTCAATTTCAATAAGAATAGATTCACAACCCATTATCTAATAGTAAAATGTATACGTCTTAGTAACAAAGAGAAAATCCTGAAAGCAATCCGGGACAAGAAGTCTGTAACATACAATGGTAAAAATATTAGATTGGCAGGAGACTTATCCACAGAGACCTGGCAGGCCAGAAAGAACTGGCATGATATATTCAGAGCACTAAGCGAGAAAAACATGCAGCCAAGAATACTATATCCAGCTAGGCTGTAACTGAAAATAGGAGAGATAAAAAGCTTCCAGGAAAAACAAAAACTAAAAGAATTTGTAAACACTAAACTAGCTCTACAGGAAATATTGAAAGGGGTCATCTAAGCAAAGAGAGACACTAAAAGTAATAGATCAGAAAGCAACAGAGACAATACACTGTAATAGTCACCTTACAGGAGTGCCATACAATGGCACTAAATTCATATCTCTCAATAGTTACCCTGAATGTAAATGGGCTAAATGCCCCAATCAAAAGGGTATAAGAATGGATAAAAAACAAAACCCATCAATATGCTGTCTACAAGAAACTCATTTTAGACCCAAAGACACCTCCAGATTTAAAATGAGGGGGTGGAAAACAATTTACCGTGCTAATGGACGTCAAAAGAAAGCTGGGGTGGCAATCCTCATATCGGCTCAATTAGATCTTAAGCCAAAGACTATAATAAGAGATGAGGAAGGATATTATATCATACTCAAAGGGTCTGTCCAACAAGAAGACCTAACAATTTTAAATATCTATGCCCCTAACATGGGAGCAGCCAACTATATAAACCAATTAATAACAAAATCAAAGAAATACATCAAGAATAATACAATAATAGTAGGGGACTTTAACACTCCCCTCACTGAAATGGACAGATCATCTAAGCAAAAGGTCAACAAGGAAATAAAGGCCTTAAATGACACACTGGATCAGATGGACATTACAGATATATTCAGGACATTCCATCCCAATATAACAGAATACACATTCTTCTCTAGTGCACATGGAACATTCTCCAGAATAGACCATATCATGGGTCATAAATCAGGTCTCAACCAGTATCAAAAGATTGAGATCATTTCCTGCATATTTTCAGACCACAATGCTCTGAAGCTAGAACTCAATCACAAGAGGAAATTTGGAAAGAACCCAAATACATGGAGACTAAACAGCATCCTTCTAAAAAATGAATGGGTCAACCAGGAAATTAAAGAAGAATTGAAAAAAAATCATGGAAACAAATGATAATGAAAACACAACTGTTCAAAATCTGTGGGACACAGCAAAAACAGTCCTGAGAGGAAAATATATAGTGATACAAGCCTTTCTCAAGAAACAAGAAAGGTCTCAAATACACAACCTAACCCTACACCTAAAGAGCTGGAGAAAGAACAGCAGAGAAAGCCTAAATCCAGCAGGAAAAGAGATCAGAGCAGAAATCAATGAAATAGAAAACAAACAAACAAACAAAAAACCCAAAAGAACAATAGAGCTGGTTCTTTGAAGGATTAATAATATTGATAAACCCCTGGCCAGACTTATCAAAAAGAAAAGAGGAAGGACCCAAATAAATAAAATCATGAATGAAAGAGGAGAGATCACAACCAAAACCAAAGAAATACAAACAATTATAAGAACATATTATGAGCAAATATACGCCAGCAAATTTAACAATCTGGAAGAAATAGATGCATTTCTAGAGACAGATCAACTATCACAACTGAACCAGGAAGAAACAGAAAGCCTGAAAAACCCATAACCAGTAAGAAGATTGAAGCAGTCATCAAAAATCTCCCAACAAACAAGAGCTCAGGGCCAGACAACATCCCAGGGGAATTCTACCAAACATTTAAAGAAGAATTAATTCCTATTCTTCTGAAACTCTTCCAAAAAATAGAAATGGAAGGAAAACTTCCAAACTCATTTATGAGGCCAGCCTTACCTTGATCCCAAAACCAGACAAGGATCCCATCAAAAAAGAGAATTACAGACCAATATCCTTGATGAACACAGATGCGAAAATTCTCACCAAAATAATAGCCAATAGGATCCAAGAGTACATTAAAAGGATTATTCACCACGACCAAGTGGGATTTATTCCAGGGCTGCAAGGTTAGTTCAACATCCGCAAATCAGTCAATGTGATACAACACATCAATAAAAGAAAGAACAAGAACCATATGATACTCTCAATAGATGCTGAA